>NC_041728.1:5454545-5757575 GCF_004115215.2 Ornithorhynchus anatinus | reverse complement strand
TGGCCTCTGGCTTTACTGTGGTTCCACTATTTGTTACATTCTCCCTCCTTCTACACAATTCCCCTTGGGCTCTTCTCTCCCTATTCAGAAATCCTCACTGACTCTGTGCATCTTTTTTCACAGGTAGAATTCTGAAGGACACACTTGTAGGTGGTAAATTATTATTAATCATTAAAAGCCACTGCTTCTCTTTATGTTTAAAAATAAAGAGAGTTCTGAAATGGTGTCTTTATTAATGATGTCAAATTGAGAATTTTCCAACAATTCAGTTGCTCAGAGAGAGGCATATCGCTCCCACATTCATTGTTTTGTTTTTGTTTTGAATTCCCAAACAATGATAGATGACCAATAAGGGTCTGGGAGACTTGGTCTATTCAAAATAATGTGAACTGAAGTGGAAAGCTGCTGCTTATTGGTGATGTTCAGGCTCTTAGAAAGTCAAACCTGACTATGCAGGGAAAATACTCAGTATCTGAATAATTCAGGTGAAAGCAGCCCCCTTTATGGAGTTGTATAATTCATTACTGCACCGTACCTCAAATCTGCATTTTGCTAGTACAGACCTAACCTAAATGATGAAACTATCCAAAGATGAAACAACCAGGTTTCATGGCATGAGCCATTTGTCATTGTATAATATTTGAAATAATAGGAAAATACCAATGATAGACTGGGCCAGCTCAAAGGTACAATTATTACTATTAAGATTATTATTATTATATTTATTAAGACCTTAATGGGTGTCAAGAACAGTTCTAAGTGCAGGGCTAGATACCAAATAATCAGGTTGGACAGTCTCTGTCCCCATTCATGTATTAATTCATTCATTCATTCATTCATTCATTCAATCGTATTTATCGAGCGCCTAATGTGGGCTCACAGTCTAGGTAGAAGGGAAAACAGGTATTAAATCCCCATTTTACAGTTGAGGAAACCGAGGCATGGAGGTTAGATGACTTGTCCCAGGCCTCACAACCCGGGTTTAGAACCCAGGTCTTCTGACTCCCAGGATCGTGCCCTTTCCATTAGGCCACGGTGCTTCCCAATTGAGACAGAATACAATCTTCTGCCCCTGACATTGGGATCTGTGGCTTTCCGAGTCATCTACCCTCACAGTGGCTGACTGAGTAGTCCTGCATCTTAAATAGCTGTAACCTTTCTCTCCAATATCCCAAGATGGCTCATGAATTTATCTAGACTCCTCAGGACATCTCCCAGAGTGTGTGAAATTTTCCACCTACTTAATCTCCTATGGTAAAAATTTGGAATGTTTATTACCCTCTGGTCAGAGGGCTGTCTCCTTGTGTTTGTTTGGAGAAGCAGCATGGCCCAGTGGAACACAGCATAGAACACAGGATTCAGGTCCTAATCCCAGCTCTTCCAATCGTCTGCTGTGTGACCTTGGGCAAGTCACTTTACTTCTCTGTGCCTGTTACCTCATCTGTAAGACGGGGATTAAGTCTGTGAACCCCACTCTGTTTCCAACCTGATTATCTCGTACCTAACCCAGGGATTAACTCAGCAGCTGGCACGTAGTGCTTGCCAAACACACAAATACAACATAAATTAATTTTCATGTTGCTCCTGAATGGATTCTACAAGACCATCAGGAAAAGTTTCACCGAGATGATTCATACTTTCCTTGTTCCTCCAATTTTTTTTCATAGTAAACTTCCTGCTAAATTGGATGTGCTGGTAATGGTTCTATTTCCTTGTTCCTTCCCTTAACATCTCCCTTCTTTACTCTAGGCTATAAACCCCTCTATTTAATTACATGACCCGAAAGGACAGGGATTTTGTCTTTGCTTTTTAATGCATATTCCTCGAACCCTTATTCGACTCCTGACCCATAGCAGGTGCTCAATTAATACTGATGCTGCTGATGATGTTGATTACCCTGGTAATCATGGTACTATAGGCTTCTAATTGAATTAGACCCTAAACAAGAAAAGAGACGAGGTCCACGATGACCCCATATCTCCGGTGGACTGGAGATGAGAGCGCATAGATATTTCTAGGACTCTTGGTCTGAGGAGCATTTCTTTGAGCACTGGAATAATAATAATTATGATACTTGTAAGCACTTACTAAGTGTCAAGCACTGTTCTAAGGCCTGGGGTGGATACAGGGTAATCAGGTTGGGTGCAGTCCCTGTCCCCAGTGAGGTTTACACTCCTAATCCCAGATTAGGGAATTGAGGCCCTGATAATAATAATAATAATAATGGTATTTGTTAAGTGCTTACTATGTGCCAAGCACTGTTCTAAGTACTGGGGTCGATCCAAGGTAATCAGGCTGTCCCATGTGGGGCTTACAGTCTTAATGCCCATTTTACAGATGAGGTAACTGAGGCACAGAGCAGTTAAGTGGCTTGCCCAAGGTCACACAGCAGACAAGTTGCAGAGCTGGGATTAGAACCCGCGTCCTCTGACTCCCATGCCCGTGTCCTTTCCACTAAACCACGCAGCTTCTCTAACCTAAGGTCACCCAGCATACATGTGGCAGAGCGAGGATTAGAACCCAGGTCCTTTGGCCTCTCAGGCCCGTGCTTTATCCACTGTTACGCTGCTTCTACAGCAGCTACTGGAAATGCTCAGACTCATACATGAGTATGATATGTAGCAAATCCATTAACACATTCCTCATAGTGGTACTACCAAAAATATATAAACCATTGTGACAATATGGCATGCTTGCTAAATCCCACATCGGTCGTCCAGTAGCTTCAAATTCCGGAAGCATTTCGGAAAAATCAGCACCAGCATTCATTCTTAACAAAAAGCCCTGCAGTCTGTGGATAAACCGAGATTGGTGGCTACTGACCCAAATCTCGTGGACTAGAATCAAATTTGAGAGATCCTTGTGGGCGGGAAATGTGTCTACCTACTTTGTTATAGTGTACATTCCCAAGCACTTAATGCAAAGCTCTGCCCACATTAAGCACTCAATGAGTACGACCGATTGATCGATAAAGTCAGATTTTGAAAGAGTGGCTGAGATGGGTTTAGCGAGGAAGACTCGGACAAAAATGGCTTGTGGGGGTCCGGTTTCCTTTTTCTTTGAAGTTGGTAGCGATGGAGTTAAATACCCGCAGCTCTTTTAGTCTGGAGACAACTCGTTGGAGGAGACTCTTTCTACTCCATTGTACTGAACTCTCCCATCGGCTTAGTACAGTGTTCTGCAAACAGTAAATGCTCCTAAGTACTACTGATCGATGGATTCACAGTGATCATGAAATGCTTCCCCTCTGCAGTCATTTTCTCAGTCAATTTCAAAGCGAGTCACTGAACGATTTGGGGATATGAATCCATGGCTCCAGATTCCTTTATCATTGAAGATACCATCTTGCAAGAGATACGATTTGCTAAACTGAATAGAGGAGTACTGCCAAAAACTTTTCAGCATTCCAAATACATGAGAAGTTGAATGTGTTTGAAGGTAATGGTTATTGCTGGGTGATTTTGAAAAGATGGTTGAACATCTCTGCTCTGTTCCTAACCCATGTCTATGTCCGCTAATGGTGTCGGATGCTTTATGTGTAAAGACGGTGTCCAGAGTAAGGTCTAGGAACATTTAATATGGGTCTTGGTATGTTTTTTCTACCTTATTTCTACTGCATCCCTCCAGTTCATGTCAGACAGACCATTACTCTCCTCATCTTCAAAGCCATCTTAAGATCACATCTCCTCTGAGAGGCCATTCTCAAATAAGCCTTCATTTCCCCATCTCATCCTTAAAAAAATTATTATTCATCCCACCCCAGCTTCATAGCACTTATGTACTTATCCTTATACTCTTGCTATTTACCCAGTCTATGATTTAGTTTAACATCTGTGTTCTGCTCTAGACCATAAAGTTTTTGTAGGCAGGGATTTTATCTACCAACTCTATCCTATTGTACTCTCCAAAGTGCTTAGTACAGTGTTCTGCACCAAGTAAGCACTTAAGAAATATAATTATTCGACTGATCATTTTGCACCCAGAAGTATTTTGTTGGCACAGCTCATCCGCGTGACAGCGGTTTATTTCCCACTCCCGGAATTACTAAACCTTTGTGTTGGGGTTCACCACAGAGCCTAGAAGTTTGTATTTGGAAGTTTCAGTCCAACAAAGACTACTAACATCACAAGAAAAGAAAAGGATCCCTGAGCGTGCTGCTTTTTCATTCTCCTAACGTTCTGCTTGGAGGAGTGTTTTTAAATCACTGTTTTTTCTTGTTAAGACTCATACCCGCCTCACCCCGTTCCTGAATCAAAAGAAAGTAAATTTAAGAGCAGGAATCCAGGCACCAGGAGATTAAGGCCAGCAGAAGTGTTATGGCTGTGGGAAAGCAGAGGACAGACTCAAACTAAGACATGAGTATGTGTGCGTGAGGGAGAGTGAGAATCCATGTTTGAGAGAGTATATATGTGTGTGAAAGAGTGGGAGAATGTGTACAGCGGTGTGTGTGAGTGAGAGAGTATGTGAGCAGTGAATGTGTATGTGTGTGTGTGTTTATGAGAAAAAGTGTGTGTGAGTAGTGATATGAGTATGAAAGAGTTGGAAGAGTGAGTGAGAGTTGGAGTGAGTTGGAGTGTGCTTGTGTTTCTGCCTGTCTGTCCTTCCTTCTGTTTCTGTCTCTTTGTTTGTCTCTTTCTGAGTTTTTTCAGCTCCCTAGTTTCAAAACACTGTTTCTGACTCCAGAGAAGTCCCATGGTATCTAGAAGAGATTATTATTAATAATGATAATTCTATTAACCGATTTCTAAGTATAATAATGTGTCTGCTTGCTAGTAAATAACACAGATAACTTGCCAGTGTCTTCAACTTTTCGAGGAGCAGCATAGCCTAATGGAAAAACCACAAGAATGGGAGGTAGGAGAGCTTGGTTTTAATCCTCGCACTGCTACTTGTCTGCTATGTGACCTTGGGCGAGTCAGTTGACTTCTTTATGTCTCACTTACCTCATCTGTAAAATGCGGGTAACATACCTGTTCCTTCTCTCACAGACTGCTTGCCACCTCTGGGACTGGGACGGTTTCTGATCTAATTGTATTGTATCTTCCTCGATATTTAGTACTCGATAGTAGCACAATTGTTATTTTATAATTCAAGGGCAATCGGACTGAGAATACATTACTACCCCATGCTATAACCCTCATTATGAGATGACAAGCTTGCATTACTGTGTCATTAATGGAAAATTTGTACGATATAGAAAAACCCTGACTCTTTCCACTAGTAGCAAAACTATTTTTGAGATCTCATTTATCATTATTCTAAATGTGTCTGCCATTGGGTGGCCCATTTTGAAGGTGACCTATTCTAAACATAAGAACTACTGTGGAGCATCCATTTTAAGGGCCCATCTAAAGGTCTGATGAAGAAATTCCACGGTCCGCTGAATTCAAGCGGGTAGTAAGAAATATTTTGATCTCATAGAAGTGTTTTGAATTGCCATCAAATACTCTAATTTTGGGCATCTCCGGCAAAAATAAATCAAGGTTAGAGCAAGCCTAAAGTATTCTGACTTTGCTACAAAGGGGAAAAGTAGAACGGTATTAACACACTAACACTTTCAGTTTCCAGAGCAAATGAATTCCTATTTAAATGAAGTATAAGACTCTCAGTAGTGGAAGCTGCCATATTTGAAATCAAAATGAAGAAATCCCATAGTTTTGAAAGTTTTACTTTGCTGGTGTTTTAAAAGCCAGATGATCTAAGAGCAGACACATTTACTTATCTTCCAAAGACATAATCACGCTGTCATCCATTTCTGGACCACAAAAGATGGATAGTAAAACATGTACTTAAAATGGGTTCATTAATTATCAGAATAGATAAGTGTTTCATCAGGTATATACAGCAGATAACATTTATCTTTCCTCATAGAAAAAAAGATTAAAGTAATTCTTCCACACAAACTGGGAAGGGAAAAGGCGACGTCCATTGAAAGTTTCATAAAGTGACATTAGATAATATACTTTACTACAGAGGACAACTTTACACAAACACAACCCCAGATGACTCATATCACATTCAACTTCGGCAACTGAATCCCGAGAAAAGCCCTTCGTTACTACTAGAAGTATTGCCCATTTTTTATTCCGTCTCAGTAAAAATGAGATTTTTCCCAGATAAATCGGAGAGGAATGCTCAAGCTATTCCCCTGGAATTTCTCTCAGAATTCTCTAAGAATTTGCATTAATGAAGGGGGGTGATTTAATCAGGTGCTAGACCATATGAGTCATCATTGTGGAATGATGCATGCTGAGTAAGGATCATAAGATTTAAAATGATATTAGAAGGAACAATGTAAACTGAAGCTAACAAGTTGTTCTCTCATTATTTAATGTGAGGAGAGATGGGAAATTAAAAAGAAATATATATATATATATATATACATATATATATATCCGGGCTATGCTTGATGAACAATTCTTGTTACTATTTACCCTTTATTTCTATATTCAACAAATATGATCGTACCGTTATCTGAAACAATACTCCTCAATGGTTCAGAATTACAAGTGTAAAAGTTCATTTATATATTCTGGAAATTAGACTGGTAAGAAACTCCTGATTTTTCCAAAAGAAAAGAACATGTGGTGTAAGGTTCAACATGTGAAGAGAAAAATGTAGATTCATAAGCTTCAAAAGTCTTCCCGTAGACTGCTCTGTAATGATCTTGCAGATAATTGAAAGGTATTCGTGAAAAATCATAGAATTCTGAAAACGTCTTCCTCTGTGTTTGGGTATTTTTCGGGAACAATTTAAAACCGTTCGTTTCCCGAAGAGTCTGTGTGGCTGCTTGAGAATATATTCTGTTCCATATTTTGCATGCCGTAGTCGGCGAGCAGTAAAGTCACATGACCAAAACCCATTTAATCTCTTTCCAGGTGAATTTAATTATGAGTTAGAATGCTCAGCTAGATTTGAAACCGTTCAGAAATGAAGCATACAGGTAGATGGGCTATAAAACCCTTCCCCGAAACGCTGAATTAGCTCACCTCAAACAATATATAGCAGAATACTCCCCAAGATTTGATCCTAACAACGCTAACTCAGAATGTTTTTCCCATTATACATTAACCCCAAGGAAACAGTCCATGAAAGGTTGAAGGATAATCATTTCCTTTCTATATTAGTTTCGAACTGCTTGAATGATGCATTGTTTGTACCTCTGTGGCGCTCTGTTTAGAGTCATTATCTTGCTGTCAGATTTACAGTTTATAGAACTGAATGCAATCAAGTAAATTCCTCGAAACCTAGAATGAACCGTACTATTGATCAGAGTGAGCGTTTTGAATTATCACATAAATTGACTGCTAATACTTACTCTCTAGATATTCAATAGGCTGTCGGAAGAATTGCTATTTACTGCGGAGACCCCGTGAAATAACTCGGTTGTTAGCAGACTAGTTAAAAGCAGTTTACCAACCTGAGTGAAATAAACGCATTAGGATATGAAATGAAAATGTGAAAAATGAATTCTCTCGGGCTTGGGTGTTGCTTAATTTTCACCACAGTATTTTGAATGAAATCAAGTCTGCTTTTCTAAATGATAATCATTTCATTTAAAGGACACAAATAAACGTGGAGGAAGGGGTGGAGGGAGGGAAAAATGATTACATGAATGCTAGGAACAGAAATGGAAACACGAGTCCCTTAAATAATTTGGGAGATAAAGCTCTTTTGCAAATGTTACGCTGACATTGTTTCTCCTCAGGTTTTAAAGACTGTTTTTACTGCACGTAATAAGCTTCAGGTGAGCTCGGCAAGCTGAAGTAGGCAAATAGATTAATCTCCACCTTTACCAAAATTCTTGTAGAAGAGATTATAAAGCTCTGGGACAGAAATCAGTCTTAAATAGCACGGTCATTAATGTAATATTTTTTCAAACACTAATATCACAACATTTGCTAATGAAATTATAAACGACGACTAAAGCCTCATGCAACTTCTGAGAGACTGAAGAATTACGAGATTAAAAGTGGTCCACTGGAGAATCCAAAATGAAAAAAAAAAGCAAACAAACCTGTTTTTAGTTCTTCGATGGTCTTAAAACGGCAACTAATATTAATTGGCCAGTTAAATCCTGGAGTGAGACATGGTGAAGACATTCAAAACTGAGATTCCCAGAGATTGAAAGTAGATTCCCATTTCCCAAATTCTTCTCATGCTGATTGACATTTTGGCTTAGAAGGTTAAAACTTATTCCCTTTTTACTGTGAAATTAGTCATAGCAAACTAAATAGCTCCACTGCTTAGAACGACCCATATATCTCAAATTCAAATTTTAACTTCCATTCCTGACAGCACGGGTGTGTGGATATGTCTGCATCACTTTTTAAATGAAAAAAAAAAAAAGATATTTTTCCATTTTCAAATCCATTCCTTCTCTTTATGAAACACACGATAGGTGGCTATACGGATGTATCGGCATCTATAACCTATAATGACCCGAACTACAATTCTCTAAATATGTCCACGCCAGTTCACGGGAGAGTGAATGATGTTGTATTTTCTGGACTCTCACCTCTGCAGCCTGAGTCCAGACTGGAACTAGTATCCATTCATTCCTGCGCTAATGCACATCTAATCAGAGACATCACTTAGTCAATAAGCTGCTCTCATATGATCAGTGAGGTTACCTGACAAAACCTCCAGTTCTGGCCCACCAAGACTCTTCGTTCTTTTTGTCTTCTTCTTTTCTGCAAAAAAAGGACTGATCCCGCATAATCCCCGGAATAATGTGGAGTTGGTCTCCTTGGTCTCCTCTTCCCCTTTTTACATCAAGCTAATGGAGCCAGTAGGTATTCTATTGATCTTTCCTCTATATGGTTTCCCCAAGGATTTGACAGACTTCCTTACGGGTTAAACATCCAGGCTCGCTGAAGTGGCTATAAAGCTTTGTTTTTGATTTTTCTAACTTTTCCCGAAACCCTTGCTCATCTGTAATCTTTAAAAGCTCAGTTGATACCATGCAGAGCAAAGCCTCATTTCTTTGCCGAACTAATCTAGACACTGTCTAGTGTTGAGTACAGTTGTCTGATTCAAATCTTCTGTTACAAAGCAGATGACATCTAGCTAGATGTCATGAGAAGAGACTAACAATGACAATTCACTTATCCCTTAGAAAGAATCAACTCTCCCACAATGCATCTGTCAGAGAACTCTCACTCAGTAAAAGCAATTTTTCTAGCTGTCTGACAGTGTAATTGCTCTTAAATTTTCAATGAACGTTTTACAAGAACTCCCATGAACCATGATGAAAAACTTAACTTTTTCTAAAAATGAGAGGCTGACAGGATGAAAGAGGGCTTTCTCTTTAAAGCCTTGCTTGCTCTAGTAGGAATTCTTTCATATCATCAACAAGCTGTTGAATAGAGGATAGATTACTTTCCATTTATTTCATCAATCAGATTAAAGGCTCTCCTTCACAATGCCCTTTAAACAAGAGCTGTTTATGATGTCTTCCCAGGTTCTGCTTTAATGTAGTATTAAATCACCCTGAGCAGAGAAGCAGGCAAAGCATATAAATATGACGAATATCTGACAACATTTAAGTATTGCATACATTCAGGTCATTTCCCTCTTTCTTGCCCTTCTGAAAATAGGAGTGGGGGAAAAAAGATCCCTATGGGCTTCCCCTCTCCCCCGCCTTCCCTTCCTCCCCCCCCCCCCCCCGTAAGAATTCCAACAAAGAAGATTTTGAGTAAATGACACCCATTTTAGTGATTTGCTCATCTTGGTCGTTTGAGAGAAGCTGGACGTATTACACTAAAGGAAGAGATTTGTTTTCTTGCAGTACTTTTCTAGGGGATGTAAATATGAAGTCCAGCCTGCAGAGTTAAAATTACATTAGACTAAAATCTAAAGTTGGGCAAATATTGATTGAGGTGTAGGGCGATTCTACCGTCATCCTATCTCCGTAATACAAGGCCCCGATAAAGAATTGTTTTCGTTAATGCAGTGTGAAACAATTCTTTTGGAGGAAGCTGTATGTAGATATCACGGTAGCTGTGGAAGAACTCTTCCAGTGCATTATTGACTAAGTCACCATTCTTCAGGAACCCGCTTTTATCACCTCAGTTCCACAGTGATTTCTACGCGAGACTTTGTCCTTTTATGCCGGTGATTACGCTACTCCAACATATTTTAAGATCAAGATGATTCGTAACGAATTTAGAAGATGAATTGTCCATTCTAATGTGATCATCCAGTATGTGAAAGCAAAGACTTTTTCTAGTGATGGACAACTAGATCTCAGTATGAATCATCAGCAATAGAATAAAATACTAGCGCAGCTGACCCTTTGGCTATATCTAAGCAAGGTGGATGCCTCAATCAATTAATCAACCAATCAGTGGTATTTATTGCAGAGCACTGAACTTAATGCCTGGGAGAATACAATCAAGAAGACATGATCCCTGCTCTCAAGGAGTTTATAATCCGGCAGGGGAGACAGGCCCAATCAATCAGTCAATCAGTGGTATTTATTGAGCACTTAATGTGTGCAGGGCACTGTACTAAGTGCTTGGGAAAGTACGATACAATAGAAATGGTAGATATGATCCCTGACCACAGTTCACAGAGGGAGACGGCTATTAAAATAAATTACAGATAGGAGAAATAGTGGAGAATAAGACTATTTACATGAATGCTGCCGGGATGGGGTATCAAAGCACTTAAGGGGGAAATACTAATCACCAAAAACATGTCTTTTTTCTGTTGTCCTTCCTAAGTGCTTAGTAATAATGATAATAATGATGGCATCTGTTAAGCGCTTACTATGTTCCAAGCACTGTTCTGAGAGCTGGGGTAGATGCAAGTAATCAGGTTGTCCCATGTGGGGCTCACACAGTCCTAATCCCCATTTTACAGATGAGGGAACTAGGGCTCAGAGAAGTAAAGTGACTTGCCCAAAGTCACACAGCTGATAGGTGGGGGAGCCGGGATTAGAACCCACGACCTCTGACTCCCGAGCCCGTGCTCTTTCCACTAAGCCACGCTGCCTAATAAATGGCCAATAAATGTTTCGAGTTTACTCTCCTCTCTGTGGAACCAAAGTGACTAAACCACTGAATGTAGACCCACCAGCTCCTCCATTTTTGCCGTGACATCACCGTCCTCACCCATAGCATATTCCCCCAAGTACCGCCTCTGCATTTCCGTGCCAACTGTCGTCGTCAGTAGTATTTCTGGAGTGCTTACTTGGTGCACAGCACTGAACTAAGCGCTTGGAAGAGTACAGTATAACAGAGTTGGTAGACATGTTCCCTGCCCACAACAAACGTACAGTCTAGAGGAATGCATTCATAACCCCCAAGGAGCACATCTGGACTTATTGATTTCCATATCCTGCCAATCGAGTCCTTGCTTATCCGAGAAGCATTCTGGGAGAGATGTGCCCTCGGAGTCCCTATGGGTCGGAGATGCCTCGACAACATAAGGCAAGACAAGACCCTAGTACTTAGGCCGGTGCTTGCCCCATAGTACGTGCTCAACAGATACCATGAAAAACAATTCTGTGAGGTTGGAGGTGGGATGAATAGATAAACGCTGAGGGGACGAGAACTCAAGTCCCCATGTGATGATGGAGCTGGCTGGGAAATAGAATGGGGGAAAAGAGAGAACTATTCCGGAAGATATCTCCAAATATACTGAATTATTTGCCCCGAACCTTTGAGTCTGGCTCTCTTTTTCTGAACCTTACGAAGATGAAACACCAACCGGTAGAAACTCTATGAGGCCACATATACATCTCCGATTTTAGCTTGTAATTAAGCCTCAGAATCTGAATAGGAGGTTCTGGAAGTTCCCAGAGTCAGGAAAGACATCAGCAAACGCTCCCGGAGGCCAAGGAAGAGGTGTGGCCTAATGGAAAGAGCAGGGGTCTGGGAGTCAGGGGTTCTGGGTTCTAATCCCGGCTCCACCACTTGCCCACTGGGTGACCTTAAGCAAGTCACCTACCCTGTGCCTCAGTATCCTCATCTTTAAAATGGGGATTTAATCCCAATTTCCCTCCGCTTTAGACCGACGCGGTACGAAGGCAAGTCCAATCTGCTTGGCACCCAGCTCATATCAAGTCCTTGGCCAGATTCCACTTGGAATAAATTAGATGAAAAAAGCAACAGAGATCGCATCTCTCACTTCTGATTGCTCTCCAAGTTTCTAAGACAATGCTCAGTGCTCAACACTCAGCACTCTCAAAGATCATCCACATGATGATGCCTGCAACCACCCTGGAACTGCCTTTGGGCTAAAGGATCCCTTGATGATAAAAATAATAATCATATTTGTTAAACACTAACTGTGCGACAGTCACCGTACTAAGCACTGGGATGGATACAAGCAAATGGGGTTGGACACAGACCCCCGCCCCATGTGGACTCCCAGTCTCAATCCCCATTTTGCAGATGAGGGAACTGAGTCCTAGAGAAGTGAAATGACTTGCTCAAGGTCACACAGCAGACAAGCAGTGGAGCTGGGATTAGAACCCACAACCTTCTGACTCCCAGCCCCGGGCTCTATCCAATATGCCATGCTGCTTCTCTGTCTGATGATCCACACGGCTTGAGGATGGCCTTTCAGGAATTCGTCCTAGCTACAGTGGTAACCTCCCTCTCACCTGGAGAGTTTCCAGTCCTCTACCAGTCACGACTACAGGAGGGAGAGTCAAACAGAGGCCTACCCATTCCATTCCCAGCTTGGCCAGTGGCTAGCGAGTGGAAGGCCATCGGCTACAAGTCAAAACTCACCTGTGCCCGGCAGCAGCGGCACGGGAGGCAGTCGAGGGCAGAGACTCGTTTACTGCGCGGAAGGAGGCGACGGTAAACCGCTTCCGGATTTTTACCAAGAAAACCCTATGGGTCCACTACCAGAATGACCGCGGGTGGAGGTGGGGCGTTCTCGGAGAGATGTGTCGATGGCGTCGCTCTGGGTCGGACGCGACTCGACGTCGTAAGACAACAATATCGGTAACCCAGTCACTGCCTTCGTAGATCACAGGCTGCATCTGACCATGGGTTCTTTGTCACCATTAATTTGGATGGATTAAGTTTAGAAGACATAGGTTTCTGACCCCTTGATCTAACCCATCTGCTTCCTTCCAGGCAGGACTGCGACTAATGGCTTACAATAAAATTAATATTCATTAAAATGTCAATGATTAATTTGCTACAAAACATATGCTTATTTAAAGACCGATTCCCACAGACGTTATCGTTATGGCTTCAGCCGAGGAGTAATTCTCCACTGAGTATAGAAGTCTGTTTTTAGGGGAGAATGGGGAGCTTGGTGAATAGGTGAGCTAGCTTCCCACGATGCATCTTACGGCAGGTTGCAGTGCTCTTGGAAGTTCTGAGAAGGACCAGTGGCCCGGATGCTTTAATAATAATAATGTTGGTATTTGTTAAGCGCTTACTATGTGCCGAGCACTGTTCTAAGCGCTGGGGTAGATACAAGGTAATTCATTTCACCTGTAAAATGGGGAAACTATAGTGTGGGTTGTGGTAGGTTTTAGGGCCTTCATGCTGACACTGGCATTAAACCAGACCACTAGGCACTATGCTATAATTAGTATTAGTCCTAATAATAATAATAATAATAATGATAACTGAGGTATTTGTTAAGGGCTTACTAATTGCCAACCACTATTCTAAGCATGGTGGTAGATACAAGGTGATCAGATTGGACACAATTCCTGTCCCACATGGGGTTCGGAGTCTTAATCCCCATTTTATGGATGAGGCAACTGAAGCACAGAGAAGTTAAGTGACTTGCCCAAGGTCACACAGCAGACATGTGACAGAGTTGGGATTGGAACCCACATCCTCTGACTCCCGGGCCCGTGGAAATCAATCATCATTGCTATTACTGCCAATAATGTGAAAAAGGGTTACTGTCCACTACTATTTCTTAAATGCTAAAGAAAAAAAATGTTTCTTGATGATTCAGTTGGCTTTAGAGGTGGAGCACGAACACTGATGCTAATAATAATAAAAAATGGGGTGTTTGTTTAGCATATATTAATTATGTACCAAACACTGTAGAAGCCCTAGGGCAGATACCAGATAATCAGATCAGATACAGCCCCTGGCCTTGAAACGGACTAATTGGGAGGGAGAACAAGTATTTAATCCCCATTTTACAGATGAAGAAACTGAGGCACAGAAAAGTCGGTAAGAGAAGACCGTAAGCTTGTTGTAGGCAGAGAAGGTGCCTGTTTTATAGTTGTGTCGTACTCTCCCGAGTGCTTAATACAGTGCCCTGCACACAGTAAGCACTCAGTAAATATGATTAAGGGACTTGCCCGAGGTCACATAGCAGTCAAGTGGCCAGAGCCAGGGTTAGAACCTAGGTCCTCTGAGCTCCAGGCCCATGCATTTTCCACGAGGTCACATTGCTTCTCCACAGAGCAGCGCAATTATTGTATCAATTTTTCAGTTTTTTTTTTCCTGCACTTAACGAGCCTCTCAATATCCTCAGAAAACTCTCGGGACTATTTTCCCAGCAATATGTTGACTTCACAACAGACTTCCCTTCTGGAGGGAATGTTCTCATCTCTCTCTGAGTTCAATTACAGTCTCAAGCATTTGTTGCAGTGGGAAACTTGCCATTCTGGACAGATTCTAGTTGGGAATCCTCCTTACGTACAGAATGTCCCAAGACTGAGGATTTCCTGACACAAAACAACATTACTCGCAACGACAAAAGGAAAGGATAGATAGTTTGCTAATGAATGTCATTCCAAGTTTACAACCAACCCTGCAGGTCAGAGTGTGTCTTGTAAGTTCTCCAAGACATCAGGTATCTCGGCGTATCTCCAACTATTCATTCGTTCAGTTGCATTTATTGAGGGCTTGCTTACTGTGTGCCGAGCACTGTACTAACTGCTTGGAAGATTATTAACTACTGTGTCAGCCTGCTCTCCGATCTCCCTTCCTCCTCTCTCTCCCCGCTCCAGTCTATTCTTCACTCCGCCGCCCGGCTCATCTTCCTGCAGGAAGGCTCCGGGCCCGTCACTCCCCTTCTTAAAAACCTCCAGTGGTTGCCTATCGACCTCCGCACGAAACGAAAACTTCTGACTCTAGGCTTCGAGGCTGTCCATCACCTCGCCCCCTCCTACCTCTCCTCCCTCCTCTCTTTCCACCGCCCACCCCGCACGCTCCGCTCCTCCGCCGCCCACCTCCTCGCCGTCCCTCGGTCTCGCCCATCCCGCCGTCGACCCCCGGGCCACGTCCTCCCGCGGTCCCGGAATGCCTTCCCTCCTCACCTCCGCCAAACTGATTCTCTTCCCCTCTTCAAATCCCTTAAATCTCACCTCCTCCGAGAGGCCTTCCCACACTGAGCTTCCCCCTTTTCCCCTCTGCTCCCTCTACCCCCCTCTTCACCTCTCCACAGCTAAACCGTCTTCTCCCCCATTTCCCTCTGCTCCTCCCCCCCTCCCGTCCCATCCCCTCGGCACCGTACTCGTCCGCTCGACTGTATAGATCTTCATCACCCTATTTATTTTGTTTAATGAGATGTACATCACCCTGATTCTATTTATTTGCTATTGTTTTAATGAGATGTTCCTCCCCTTGACTCTATTTATTGCCATTGTTCTCGTCTGCCCGTCTCCCCCGATCAGACTGTGAGCCCATCAGAGGGCAGGGACCGTCTCTATCCGTTGCCGATTTGTACATTCCAAGCGCTTAGTCCAGTGCTCTGCACATAGTAAGCGCTCAATAAATACTATTGAATGAATGAATACTATTGAATAATACAACAATAAACAGACACATTCCCTGCCCACAACGAGGATACAGTCTAGAGGTTGGAAGACAGACATTAATATATATAAAAAATTAAATCTGGACATAAGTGCTGTGGAGATGGGAAGGGGGAAGAACGGAGGGAGCGAGTTAGGGTGAAGCAGAAGGGAGAAGGAGAAGAGGAAAGGACGGCTTAGTCAGGGAAGGCCTCTTCGAGGAGAAGGGCCTTCGATAAGGCTTTGAAGTGGGGGAGAGTAACTGTAGGATACGAGGAGGGAGGGCATTCTAGGCCAGAGGCAGGACGCGGACCAGGGGTCGGCGGTGAGATAGACGAGATGGAAACCCAGTCGAAGGCTGGCACTAAAGGAGCAAAGTGTGCAGGCTGGGTTCTAGTAGGAGAGTAGCAAGGTGAGGTAGGAGGGGGCAAGGTGATGGACTGCTTTAAAGCCAATGGTGAGGAGGTTTTGCTCGATGCGGAGGTAATGGGCAGCGTGAGATGTTCTCAACTTTCATAACATGATGCCATTTGTCAAGTATCAAACACTGTTCTAAGTGCTGGGGTTAATCAGGTTGGACACAGTCCCTGTCCCACACGGGGTCCACAGTCTAAAGAGGAGGGAGGACAGGTCATGAGTGCCCCTTTTCCAGTTGAGAAACGTGAGGTTAAATGACCTGTCCAAGGTCGCACAGCGGGCAAGGGGCAGAGCGCGGATTAGAACCCAGGTTCTCTGACTACCAAATCTGAGTTTCTAACCACTCGGTCAGACTAGGAGACTGGGAAACTGGGATGGCTGCCATTAAGTGTGACCACGATCGCAGCTGTGACTGTTGGAAACCAAACCTTGAGGATCCAAAAACCTTATCATAGTGGCCCACGCCACTCTACATTTTATCCGTCTTTTCATTGCTTTTGTACTTTCCTTGTTCCATCTTTTCTCACTCCTTTCCTCCCCTTATTCTTAGCCTGTGAACCTCTTAGGGGGTCAGGGACTGTGTCTGATCTTTTCCTAGTGCTTAGCACAGTATACTGCCTAACCTAGGTGCTTAATTATTACTACTGTGACTAAATACTATCACTATAGGCAGAGGAAACATTGAAGAAATATCATTCATTGAGAATAATGGTAACAGTAGATGCAATATTTTCATTAACCTTAAAGCTTAATTCAACTTTAGCTTTTTGAGTGCAGGATAGAAGGAAACTGTGTTTGGAGAATGGCAGATCAGTGAGCCGCATGTGGGACGGGCCTGTGTCCAACTTGATTATTTGGAATCTACCCCAGTGTTTAGTAGAGGGCTTGACACACAGTAAGTGCTTATCAAATTCCACAATTATTATTTGTAATTCAGTGCTGACATTCCTTAGCAAAGCGTCCTAACTGGAAGATTTTCCGTCACCCCTTTAAAGCCTACCCAGTTTGTTTCCATATATTAAATCCAGGTGGCTATTTTTGAGGTAAACCAACTTCAAGAGCAGAAAAATAAACCGTAAAAGACGTCTACTTGGATAACAATGAGGAAGACAACCAAAAACCAAGGATGTGGGGAAGAATACTCTTTTGTAGACGGGGTTGTCATAGGCAAAGGTTTTTTTCAAATGCGCAGCAAGAAATACTCTTCACAAAGAAAAACCTTCTTGCTGGGCCCTCCTCAGGGAATGGTGGCCAACTTCATGCGCATTTGCTGGGAATTGTAATAATGATAATAGTAACGATAATAATAACAATATTACTAACTGTGATGTTTGTTAAGGGCTTACTATGTGCCAGGCTGAGGCGTGGTGCGCTTGGAACATTCCACAGATTAATTGTAGATCCAAACTTATTTCTTATTTCTGAGCTTTGCTTTGCTCTGTCTCTGTGGCCCTTCTGATGATCAAATGTTCTAATCCACCCGAAGAGATAAATGATGCCGTTTTTCTCATCCGTATTTTTACGAAGCACAGCAAGGACATCTAGAGGTGGCAGTGATGGGAAATGATAAGGAAATCCATTTTTCCAGACTCTCTAAAAATCATAGCCAAGGCTTTCCAGTGTCTTGAAATTGTGTTTCAAGGTGCACCGTGAGAGTACGTTCACATATATGTACGTAGCTACACGTAGAGAGGCGAAGCGACATATGTATTCTGGCATTTAGCCCGCAGAGAAGATAATCAGTAAGATCATTCCTTATGGCTTTCTCTTGCATTTTAAACCTCTCATTTCACAACACGTTGGTTCGCTGAAGGTATCGTTGGGTGTATACAGAGGGATTCAGTTTCATCTTCTTTAAAAATGGGGTTAAGACACTTGTTCTTCCTTCCGCAGACTGTGAGCCCCAGGAAGTCCTTCCATCATATCTATCGAGCACTTACTGTGTGCAGAGCGCTGTGCTAGCGCTTGGGACAGGGTCCGTGTCCAATCACGTTATGCTGTATTCATTTCAGTACGTTCAACAGTGCCTGGCACGCAGAAAGCGCTAAATAAATACCAGTATTATTAGTGGTATTTGTTAGGGCTAAGTGTGCTAATATCACTAATAGTAATAATGATATTAATAATTCTGGTATTTGTTTAGCGCTTACTGTGTGCCAAGCACTGTACTAAGCACCGGGGTGGATACGAACCAATCGGGTTGGGCACGGTTCCTGTTCCACACGGGGCTCAAAGTCTTAATCCCCATTTTCAAATGAGGCAACGGAGGCACAGAGAAGTCAAGCGACTTGCCTAGGATCGCACAGCAGACAGGTGGTGGAGGTAGGATTGTCTATTGTCAATCACTGTTATTCTTAGAGAAGCAGCTTGACTTAATGGCAAGAGCCCGGGCTTGGGAGTCAGAGGACGTGGGTTCTAATCCTGCCTCCGTCACTTGTCCGCTGTGTGACCTCGGGCAAGCCACTTCACTTTTCTGTGCCTCAGTTCCCTCATCTGTAAAATGGGGATGAAGACCGTGAGCCCCACGTGGAACAACCTGATTACCTCGTATCTACCCCAGGGCTTAGAACAGTGCTTGGCACAAAGTAAGCGCTTATCAAATATCATGATTTAATTTTTTTAAAGTTCCTATGAAACTAATGTGTATAAATAGATGCGTGGCCTGACTCAAGAACACACTAGATCCAGATAACATGATCTGGACCCTTCCGGTGAGCAGGTCATGTGGAATCAGTCAATCAACCAATTGATCCGTGGTATGAAGTAGTGAGTCCTTACTGTGTGCAGAGCACTGTACTAAGCCCTTAGGAGAAGGTGAAGAAGCAGCATGGCCTAGTGGAACGAGCCTAGGAGTCAGAGGCCCTGGGTTCTAATCCCAGCTCCTCCACTTTCCAGTTGGATGACCTAGGGCAAGTCACTTCTCTGTGCCTCAGTTCCCTCATCTGCAAAATGAGGATTCAATACCTTCTCTCCCTCCTACTGTGAGCTCCGGGTGGGACCTGATCATCTTGTATCTGCCCCAGCACTTAGTACAGTGCTTGACACATAGTAAGCACTAGATAATATTACTACTAGTAATTACTACTAATGGATTAGACCGTAAGCCCATCAATGGGCAGGGATCGTCTCTATCTGTTGCCGAACTGTCCATTCCAAGGGCTTAGTACAGTGCTCTGCACCTAGTGAGCGCTCAATAAATACTACTGAATGAATGAATGGATCATAATGGTATTTGTTGAGAACCTACTATGTGCCAAGCACTGTTCTAACCCCTGGGCTATATGCGAGCTAATCAGGTTGGATACAGTCCCTCTCCTAGAGTCCCTTATCCTCGTTTTACAGATAAAGATGATAATGATAATTACGGTATCCGTTAAGTGCTTACTATGTGCCAGCTACTGTATTAAGTGCTGGGGTGGATACAAAGCAGCGTGGCTCAGTGGAAAGAGCCCGGGATGGGAAGTCAGAGGTCATGGGTTCAAATATTAAGGAAGACCAAGACAGTAGCTGCTATGGCATTTTGTCATTTCTGCTTTCTTAAACTATTTATCAATGAAGAAGGCAGATAATGTATTGAAGCCTTAGACTGTGAGCCCGTCAGCAGTACGGTGCTCTGCACATAGTAAGCGCTCAATAAATACTATTGAATTGAATTGAAATCCTGGGTCCATCGCTTGTCAGCTGTGTGACTTTGGGCAAGTCACTTCACTTCTCTGGGCCTCAGTTCCCTCATCTGTAAAATGGGGATGAAGACAACCTGATCACCTTGTATCTACCCCAGCGCTTAGAACAGTGCTTGGCCCTTAGTAAGCGCTTAACAAATACCAACGTTATTATTATTACGAGCAAATCGGGTTGAGAAGTGAAGTGGCACGTCCAAGGCCACACAGCAGACAAGGGGTGGAGCGGGATTATAGCAGTTGCGGTGATTGATAGATTATTATTATTTTTTATTATTAAGAGAGTACAATGCAACGGAGTTAGTAGACATGTTCCCTGCCCCCAAGGACCTTATAGTCTAATGCTTAGAACAATGCTAAGTATTAAGTACAGGGCTAAGCTCTTAGTACAGTGTTCTGCACACAGTAAGCGCTCCATAAATATGATCGAATGAATGAATGGAAGATTTAAGGATCTGCTGGCCCTTTGGATCCTCTCCCTTCCTGAACCCCAGCTATGTATAGCACTGGCATTAAATACGAAAGACCTATTTGCCAGCTTCCACCTCTCCCGGTCCTCTACAGAAACCACTCTTGACTGTAGGTGCAGCATTCCAGGCACGGAGAGAGAGAGGATGATATCAGGAGAAGGCTCTGCCTAAGGATGGGAGCAGGAAGAAATGGAAATAGACACAATTTTGTATAAAAAACGCACTCCTGGTAATAATAATGATAATGATGATTGTGGCGTCTGTTAAGCGCTATTACCGTTAAGCTCGGCCTCTAGCTTGTAAGCTCGGCCTCTAGCCTGAAACTCGGCCTCTAGACTAGACTTGTTGCGGGCGGGGGATGTGTCCATTTATTGCTATGTCGTACTCTCCCGAGTGCTTAGTACAGTGCTCTGCACACAGTAAGCACTCATTAAATATGATTGAATGAACTGAGAGAATTCTATATGCCAGGCACTGTAATGAGCACTGGGGTGGATACCAGGAAATTGGGTTGGACACAGTTCTTGTCCCACATGCTTCCATTCCTAATCCCCATTTTACAGATGAGGTAACTGTAACCCACAGAAGTGAAATGACTTGCCCACGGTCACAAAGCAGACAAGCGACAGAGCCGGGATTAGAACCCAGGTCCTTCCGACTCCCAAGGCCCGTATACTATCCGCCAGGCCGCGGGACAACTGGCGCTTTCAAAATCCCCAGGAGGCATGTTTTTTGGGTTTGGTTTTTTTTTCAATTTTTAGTCAACGGACAGCACGCGATTCCTTCAGTGAGAACGCTCGTCTGAGGAGTTCGCTGCCGAGCTTCGGCTGGACTCATACTTTTCAGCTTTAAACGGTTCAATTAGCAGCCTCATTTATTAGCTACCGAGATGTGAAACTACAAGGTGAGGTTAAAGTTTCATCAAGGGTAGCTTCATCACTTCAATATCATTGCCTTAAAAGGCGCTGACCACAAGAAGCAGATGACCTCATTTCAAAATTATTACAGGGCTGAGGACTCGGTTTCCACATTATAATTCATTTTCTTATGGGATATTTCAAATTTACTATCCGTTTCCTGACATAGAATGGCTAATCGTTAAGAAGAGCCACTTTAACATAATATGAATACACATTTCTCCAGAGGTAATACAACAATTCCTGCATTAGCATTATTGACTAAGGTGCATTTAACTTCTTCACTAATACTTAATGGAAGGTTAATGCAGAAGTCAGAAGATTAAATGGCTTTTACTTAAAACAAGTATATTGATTAAAATAACTTAGTGAGGTTTTTAAAGCTGGTGATATAAAAATAGTCACACTTTTAAATATTTTATTCAATATTAAGAGCAAAACGTACTCCGCGACGGACCAAGATTACTGGAAGTTATTGGACTAATTGTACTTTGTGCTAATGATTGCTCATCATTAGCAAATGGCTATTTCACGTTGAAGGGTAGCAAATTATCCCTATAAAATGTAGGGTGCCCTAAATTAACTCTATTTCCTTACTCCAGAAATTAGCCCGGTTCCCAAAGAAATGCCCTTGAGAAACAACTGTCGGCATTATGTATCGCGTGCCATTAAAGGACCGCTTGTAAGTTAGGTCTCACTAGATTGTGACTTCCTAATAGCATTCTAATAACTATCCTAATAACCATTCTAATAATTCCAATAACCCGGTAGAGCCGGGTTCCAATCCCAGTTCTGCCGCTTGTCTGCTGTGTGACCTTGGGGAAATCACTTCACTTCTCCGTGCCTCAGTTACCTCACCTGTAAAATGGGGATTGAGACTGTGAGCCTCACATGGGATAGGGACTGTGTCCGACCCGATTTACTTGTATCCACCCCAGTGCTTAGTACAGTGCCTGGCGCATAGTAAGCACTTAACACATACCACAATTATAGATGATAATTATTACTATTCTACTCACCCGAGTGCTAAACATTCATTCATTCATTCAATAGTATTTACTGAGTGCTTACTATGTGCAGAGCACTGTACTAAGCGCTTGGAATGTACAATTTGGCAACAGATAGAGACAGTCCCTGCCCACTGACGGGCTCACAGTCTAATCTGTACACAGTGAGCACTCATTAAAAACCACTAATGGATTGATTGACAGAGTTGCATTCCAAATGGGAAATACCTTTTCAGGGTAAGGGAAATGAAATTCTAGTTTCTCCAGGTGCCTCTTTATTATTTACGGGAATGCATCAGATGCATCAAACTCCTTACCGTACTTTCTCTAATGTTACAATGCCACCGATAGATAATTCCACCATAGCCATTTTATTTCTTTGCTTAGAGCCCAATATTCCACCGCTGTAGAATATCGCAATCAGGTGAATAAATTGCCCGGGTCCTTTCCATTCTTTGTTTCCGTTTCATCCTAGGAAAAACAATGCCTGAATCTAAATATCGACCTTCAAAGCAAAATAGTATCACACGAACTCTACGCCAATCTCTGTGCTGAGTGAACTGGTCTATTCGAGGAGAACGTGCTTGTTTATGAGGATTTGCTCAGACTATGGGAAGGTAAAGAAAATCTTGGATCTCGATCTGTCACTAGAGTGCTTAAAGCTTAAAACAGAGGTGCGGTGCGATGAGCGGAGGAAACGGCACGGGCTTGGGAGTCAGAGGGAGAATCCTGATTCTGGCCACTCGCCTGCTGGGAGATCAGTCACTTCACTTCTCTGTGCCCCAGTTTCCTCATCTGTAAAATGGGGATTCAATGCCTGCTCTCCCTCCTACTGAGCCGCACGTGGGACAACCTGATTCCCCTGTATCTCCCCCAGCGCTTAGAACAGTGCTCTGCACATAGTAAATGCTTAACAAATACCAACATTATTATTACTGTGAGCCCACTGTGGGACTGGGACTGTGTCTGCCCTGATTAACGTGGCTCAATCTCAGTGCTCAGAAGTGCTTGATGTCTAGTAAGGCCTTAACGATTTTTTAAAAAAGAAAATTGACAAATGAGCAGGTGGCCTAGTCAGGCCCGTTTTTCACCATACGAATACTGACGGGGTGACACAGGATGACAAAGATAACACTGCGACGGCTACCTCAGAGAGTGGCAAAAATCACGTGATTTCACTGCATTCCGCTGATGTCAAGATCCTAACTAGAATCCTAGAATCCTAACTAGATCCCAAGGATTATCTTTGCATATTCATAGATTTGCAAGAGGCTTCAGACTCTAACATAATAATACTAAGTGCTATTTTTATGGTATTTGTTAAGCCCTTACTATGTACCAAGACCTTTTCTAAGTACAGGGGTAGACACGAGGGACGATCGTCCCTCGTGGAGCTCATAGTCTTAATCCCCATTTTCCAGATGAGGTAACTGAGGCGCAGAGAAGTTAAATGCCTTGCTCAAGGTCACACAGCAAACAAGCGGCAGAGTCCGGGCTCTTTCTACTAAGCCATGCTTATGCTACTAATAATTATGATACTTTTTAAGTGCTTATTATGTGCCAAACACTGATAATAATAATAATATTGGTATTTGTTATGTGCTTACTATGTGCAGAGCACCGTTCTAAGCGCTGGGGTAGATATAGGGTAATTAGGTTGTCCCACGTGAGGCTCACAGTCTTCATCTCCATTTTACAGATGAGGGAACTGAGGCACAGAAAAGTGAAGTGACTTGCCCACAGTCACACGGCTGACAAGTAGCAGAGGCGGGATTCGAACCCATGACCTCTGACTCCCAAGCCCGGGCTCTTGCCACTGAGCCAAAGCACTGGGGTATCTACAAGACAAGTAGGTTGGACACAGTCCCTGCCCCTCATGCTTCCGTATCAGGGAATATCATCGAGATCTCTTGTAAATTTTCATAGACCTTCCGCTAAACTTCGAGTTTAACAGTGGAAGTGGACTTCCGATGCTTACAGAATTGACTGAGAAGTTCATCGGATTCTGCTGCTCTTCCATGACCCTGGTTGCATCAGAGATGTGTGCGTGTGTATGGGCAGAGAACGTGTCTGCCAATTCTATCGTACTGTATACCTCCAAGTTTTGCACATGAATGCTCCATCAACATCACTGATTGAGTCAAGTAAAATTGTGGTATTTGTTAGGCGCTTACTACGTGCAAAGCACTGTTCTACGAGCTGGGGGATACAAGGCGATCAGGTTGCCCCATGTGGGGCTCACAGTCTTAATCCCCATTTGGCAGATGAGGTCACTGAGGCGCAGAGAAGTTGAGTGACTTCCCCACGGTCACATAGCTGACTAGCAGCGGAGCGGGGATTCGAACCCGTGACCTCTGACTCCCAAGCCCGCGCTCTTTCCACTGAGCCGCACTGCTTCAGATCTCTCTCTCTTTCACACACACACACCAGACACGTGTATTACGGAGATAATTAGAGTTGTGAAATTTGGACCCAAAATAAATACCGCAACTGACTCCTAGAGCAGTTCCGTCTTCATCACTTACCTTACGAAGCATGTCCGACCTCAAGTGGCGAGATTAACTGATTCATTCATTCAATAGTACTTATTGAGCGCTCACTATGTGCAGAGCACTGGACTAAGCACTTGGAACGGACAAGTCGGTAACAGATAGAGACGGTCCCCGCCCTCTGACGGGCTCACGGTCCAATCGGGGGAGACGGACGGACGAGAACGATGGCGATAAATAGAATCGAGGGGATGTGCCTCTCATTAACAAAATAAATAGGGAAATAAAAAATATATACAAATGAGGGGACGAGCACAGTGCTGAGGGGAAGGGAGAGGGGGAGGAGCAGAGGGAAGGGGGGGAAAGGGGGTTTAGCTGAGGGGAGGTGAAGATGGGGGCAGAGAGGGAGCAGAGGGAAAAGGGGAGCTCAGTCTGGGAAGGCCTCTCGGAGGAGGGGAGCTTTAAGTTGGGTTTTGAAAAGGGGAAGAGAATGAGTTTGGCGGAGGTGAGAAGGGAGGGCATGCCAGGATAGCGGGAGGACGTGGCCCGGGGGTCGACGGCGGGCCGGGCGAGAACGGGGGACGGCGAGGAGGCGGGAGGCGGAGGAGCGGAGCGTGCGGGGTGGCCGGTGGAAAGTGAGAAGGGAGGAGAGGTAGGAGGGGGCGAGGGGATGGACGGCCTCGTAGCCTAGAGTGACAAGCCACAAAATCTTGGAAGAAAGTCAGTCTCCTAGCACTGAAGCTACGATCACCTAACGCACCCTTTTAGCTTCACTGAACTCGATCAGATAATGTCCTCCTCTCGTATTCTAAATATTACTATCCAGATCAGAAAGTTAAGGGTAATTTTTCTACTGCCTAGCTCTTCATTCAGCATTAGAATTTATAAAACACGTTATTATGACGTGAGATTTAGTTTCAGCTTTTTTTTTTTGCTTTTCAATAACAAAAATTGGTCACCGATATTCCTCTCTATTCGGACAGGAAAAGACTCATCTGTCAAAATGGAGCCAAGAAAATCCTGCTGAAGACTTCATTTACCGAATGTAAATATAATATTCGATTTTCTTACTCATTTGAGAATGTTTCATTATTTCGGCATGGAAAAAGGTCATCTTCGTAGCTTATTAATATGACAAACTGTATTTTTTGAGACCTCTCCCATAGCAATAAAATACAACTTTTGCACTCAAGGCAAGCATGGAAAGTCTCAGCAGAAAAGGAAACACGATTGGAAAGTTATGAGTCAAAACTGAATGTTACAGTATTTGCAACCGCAAACTCTCTAATATATTGAAACATCCTGGACTCTGTCCAGAGGAATTAAAGAAAGAGGAAATAAATACTTTAGGGGAAGTTTCAACTCTTATTTTATTATAAGATTTAAGGCATCTCAAACCTTCGGTTTTATTCAGCCACAGTGCTTTCATACAAAGAGCGATTTAAAAGCTCTTTAAAGGACGAAGTTATAAAGTATACAGATGGTTATGTGCTCGACTGCCCTTTTACTCTCTGGACAAATCTGAACGGAACAGATGCTGGGCTTGAAATAAAGTAGTTCCCAAGATGTGCTCTCCTAGTGTTTTAATGGATTATAAAAAGTATTATTCCTTAGTAGGTAATAAGGTCTTAAATCCACAGAAAGTCTTTTATGAAGAGTTTGTGATATAACGATTTTCCCTCTACAATCGATCAATCCCTTCCTCGCTCCGAGTGTTTACAAGACAGCCACCGTGTAATCCCGGGCATAGAAATTCATCCAATAGTATTCGTTGAGCGCTTACTCTGTGCAGAGCACCGTACGGAGCGCTTGGAACGGACAGATGGGTAACAGATAGAGACGGTCCCTGCCCGCTGACGGGCGTAGAAATGGCACTCAGTCAGTCGGTCGCATTTATTGAGCGCTCACTGTGTGCGGAGCACTGTACTAAGCACTTGGGAGAGTACGGTATAACAATAAACGGACACATTCCCTGGCCACGGTGAGCTTACAGTCTAGAGGGGCAGTAAGGACAAAGGAATGGAAACTCATTGTGGGCAGGGAATGTGTCTGTTTATTGTTATACTGTACTCTCCCAAAGGCTGGGTACAGTGCTCTGCACACAGTAGGTGCTCAATAAATATGATTGAATGAATGAATGAATGAGTGGAAGGGTGGGAGCTGCCAGCAAGAATATTAAAGGGTGGTTTAAGTCATGGTTATTCTGGATGCAACCAGTCCCTCTGCCACTTGTCAGCTGTGTGACTGTGGGCGAGTCACTTCACTTCTCTGTGCCTCAGTGACCTCATCTGTAAAGTGGGGATTAACTGTGAGCCTCACGTGGGACGACCTGATTCCCCTGTATCTCCCCCAGCGCTTAGAACAGTGCTCTGCACCTAGTAAGCGCTTAACAAATACCGACATTATCATTATTATTATTATTAGACGTCCCTAAAAAACACTCAGCTTCATCTAATCCTGTCTCCGCCACTAGTCAGCTCTGTGACCTTGGGCAAGTCGCTTAACCTCTGGGTGCCTCAGTTACCTCATCTGTAAAATGGGGATGAAGACTGTGAGCCTCACGTGGAACAACCTGATTTCCCTGTATCTACCCCAGTGCATAGAACAGAGCTCTGCACGTAGTAAGCGCTTAACAAATACCAACATTATTATTGTTATTATTATTATTATTCGCCAGGCACTGTACTAAGTGCTGAGGTGGATACAAGCTATCAGGTTGGACACAGTCCCTGTCCCACAGGGGACTCACAGTCTTAATCCCCATTTTCCAGATGTGGTAACCGAGGCACAGGGAAGTAAAGTGACTTTCCCAGGGTCACCCAGCACAGGCCCTCAGGGGGCTCACCATCTAACACAGAACACAGATGGGTGCGAATTATTTATAAATAGAGGGAGCACTTTGAAGAAAAGATATAATAATGTTGGTATTTGTTAAGCGCTTACTACGTGCGGAGCACTGTTCTAAGCACTGGGGTAGATACAGGGTCATCAGGTCGTCCCACGTGAGGCTCACAGTCTTCATCCCCATTTTCCAGATGAGGTCACTGAGGCACAGAGAAGTGAAGTGACCTGCCCACAGTCACACAGCTGATAAGGGGCAGAGCCGGGATTCAAACCCATGACCTCTGACTCCCAAGCCCGGGCTCTTTCCACTGAGCCACGCTGCTTCTAGGTAGCATTTGGATGGAAATTCTTGGAAAGTTGCCATTATAGTCTTGTTTGCAAAGGGCTGGCACGCTTGAGGAATATACACGTTGGATAAACAGTGTTTTGGTCTGACTAAGCCTTCCTTTCCTTTCCTTCAGCTCCTCTCTGCGTCCCCCTGCCTTGCTCCTTTTATTCATCTCCCCCCAGCCCCACAGCACTTAGGTACACATCCGTAATTCATTTATTTCTATTGAGGTCTGTCTGCCCCTCTAGACTGTAAACTCACTGTGGGCAGGGAATGTGTCCGGTATATTGTTATATTGTACTCTCCTTAGTGCTTAATGCAGTGCTCTGCGCACAGTAAGTGCTCAACGGATATGATTAACTGACTGATAGCAGACAATATGGGATCAACCCCCTCGAAGTAGTTCTTCACCGGTCTTCCCAACTCTGGGAATCTGAGGTCAATTCCTGGGTCAGATTTGTATTGATTTATTGCCCCGTTAGGAGCCCCGTGGCCACAGGCCTGGGAGTCAGAAGGTCATGGGTTCTAATCCTCTCTCTGTCACTTGCCAGCTGTGCCACCTTTGGCATGTCACTTCACTCCTCTGGGCCTCAGTTCCCTCATCTGTAAAGTGGGGATTAAGACTGTGAGCCCCGTGTGGAACAGGCACTGTGTCCAAGCTGATTACCTAGAATCTACCTCAGCGCTCAGAACGGTGTATGGCCCACAGGAAGCGCTTAACGACAGCCATTATCACTGGGGCACGTCACAACCTCTCTGGGCCTCAGTTTCCTCCTCTGTAAAATGGAGGTTCAATTTCCATTCTCCCACCGCCTGGGGATTGTGAGCCTCATGTGGGACAAGAACTGTCTCCCCCTCTAGACTGTAAGCTCGCTGTGGGCAGGGATGTGAATGCTATATTGTGATATCGTACATGCCCAAGTGCTTAGTACAGTGCTTTGCATGCAGTAAGCACTCAATAAATATGATCGACTGAGTCCAATCTGATTAGCTGCTCCCTACCCCGGCTCTTGGCCTATAGTAAACCCTTGCTAAAAGCAAAATTATTAGTATTATCATCATTAATTAAGCTTCAGGATGGCAGAGTAGAGTTTCTTTTCAACTGGTGAATGCTACTAAAATCCTTATACATCCTATAAAGGAGCGAGATAATGCTCTGAAAAAGGTCATGATTTTACTGTCATATCAATGCCTATTTTTCCTCCAAATTAATCCATAAAGATTTGTTTCAGGAAATACCGGTATTTTCACAGGAGAACTAAGCATTTCTAGAGATCATTTTGTCCTTTGCCGGACTTACAAAACATCCGACTGATTAGCTGGTACTTAAAGAATGTCTGACCTGATTACCTAGTGTCTGCCCAGGACTGAACACAATGCTTGGCACATAGTAAATGCTTCATAAATACTATCGTCATCATTTCTGCACATTTAAAATACACATATTGATTAGTTTGCAGTTCTTTTTACTTTGACTTGAAGTCTTATCTACTAGGGAAATGAAGACAGTTGCACGCAACCAATTGAGAAGCAGTGTGGCCTAGTTGAAAGAGCAGAGGTGTGACTGTGGGCAAGTCACCTCACTTCTCTGTGCCTCAGTTACCTCATCTGTAGCATGGAGATTAACTGTGAGACTCATGTGGGACAACCGGATTACCCTGTATCTCCCCCAGCACATAGAACAGTGCTCTGCACATAGTAAGCGCTTAACGAATACCAACATTATTATTGTTACTATTATTAAAGAGGGCCTGGGTTCTAATCCCAGCTCTGTCACTTGTCTACTGTGTGACCTTGGGCAAGTCACTTGACCTTTCTGTGCCTCACTTACTTCATCTGTAAAATAGGAATTAAAAGACTAGGAGCCCCATGTGAGACATCATGTCCAACCTGATTTACTTGTATCTTCCCCTTCAGTGACTATAGTACCTGGAACATAGTAAGTGCATAATAAATACCATTAAAAAAAAACAAACCGAAAGAACGCTTTGGCAATTGCGAACACCTTCTTACTGCCTAGAGCCAGGCCAAAAAAGAGTAACAAAGCTCCTGCCGCTAAAGCGTAATGTCAAAAAATGTAACTTAAAAGTCCAACCGAGACATCTAAAATTGATTTTCATTTCATTAAACTCATGCTCAGCATCTCAACATTTCTTTCAGATATCGTGTCTTCTCCAGTTGCTCCAGAAGACCTATATTTCAGGAGCCATTAGCACCTACCGAGAGTATTTGGAAAGGCGTTTGCTGAGATTTACAGGAAAGGATATAATTCTCAGTTTTAATAATTACTTTATGAATAGAACCTTTGCCCCGAATATCATTGGGAGTGTAAGAATACAATATTTTGAGGTCAACTGCATTTATCACCTTGAGTTAGTCATTGTGTTAGGAACCGTTGAACTATATATAAAGCTAAGATAAAGGAAATATATTTCCCCGGAAGGAAGCCTTTTGCTTCAGTGCTAGAGAAATGAAGATGAAGAATGACTAAAGGCGGTATTCTCTGTTAAAAATGACTTCTTGCCTAGAAAGCCGGTAGCATTATTTAAGGCCAGTAGAACCTCTCAGAGTATGTGACTTCAATACTGCAGCCGATGTTTTGAAAAAAATTGCCTGGTAAATGCTTGCAGGATGGCCACACTTAAAATATGGTAAAGGAAGAGATTTTTAAGTTTCTTACACACGCCGTGAAAATTCCTTAGGAAAAAAACTCTGTTTTAGGCTAGTTCCTAAACGTTTAAGAAACGTTCGCTAAACCTCCAACACCGCTATCCCAGGGGGTGAAGCACAGATTGCATGTATTTTATTCCTTCCATGTGGTCTTTCTCCATGGTCAGTGGTCTAAGTACAATAAACCTGTCTTAGTGGCAGTCGGAGGGACTGTAAATTCTGGTTGCCCCTTTCTTTCACTTTTAGGATCCAGTTTTCATGATTAAGTGTGGGATGCTGGTTAGAGGTTACGGTTTTTTTTTCAGTGTTGATGCAGAAGGAAGCTATTTCAGGTAAGCGAGAAATTGACAGAGAAAATCATCCAGCCCCAAAGCCATTACAGCATAGACAAAAGTCTAAGAAATACATGCATAGACACTCTATTGTCCTAACAGATGGGAGTGAATATGAAACCGTGTAAAAACGTCATGACGGTGTTGGGCTAAGGTTCCTTGCTCAGAATTCTAGCAGGTGGACTTGTCGAACAAAGCATGTCTTGGTGATTTTTGGCACCAGCAATTTTCCTTGTATTGTCTAGTAAATTGAGATCTGAACATAGTGTCAAACAGGAAAGACAGACACAGACACACAGACCGAAACACACACACACACACACACACATCATCTTGGATGTATTACGGTGTTTTAGACTGCCGTTCGGGCATTAGGGAGCATTCTTCTGACTGCCGGCGTCAAGAAGAAACCCAACACAATGTGAGAAGAAATGGTTGGACTCAGGCGTGTGTTTCTATCTACTCCAGCACTTAGTACAGTCCCTGGAACAGAGTAAGTGCTTATCAAATACCATTATTATTATTATTATTACGGAGACACACACCCTGAAACTGGCGAAGAAATAACTCGGTGGCATTTGTCTTGTCTTAAGCTGTCGAGTTGTCTCCGATCCATAGAGACTCCATGGACACATCTCTCCCAGAATGTCCCACCTTCATCTGCAATTGCTCTGGTAGTGGATCCATAGTTTTCTTAGTAAAAATACGGAAGTGGTTTACCACGGCCTTCTTCTGCGAAGTAAACTTGTCTCTCCACCCTCGACTCTCTCCCATACTACTGCTGCCCAGCATAAGTGAGTTTTGAATTATAGCATTCATTCATTCATTCATTCAAACATATTTCTTAAGCGCTAACTGTGTGCAGAACACTGTACTAAGAACTTGGGAAAGTACAATACAACAATATAGAGTGACAATCCCTGCCCACAACGAGCTCACATTCTAGAGTGGGGAAGGCAGACATCACTACAAATAAATAAAATTACAGATATAAACGTAAGTGCTGTGGGCTTTGAAGTAGGGGGAAGAGTAAAGGGAGCAAGTCAGGGCGATGCAGACTGGAGTGAGGAAAAGTGGGGCTTAGTCTGGGAAGGCCTCTTGGAGGAGGTGGGCCTTCAGCAAGGCCGTGAAGTTGAGGGGAGAGTAGTTGTCTGGTGGATTTGAAGAAGGAGGGCATTTCAGGCCAGAGGCAGGAGGTGGGCCAGGGGTCCTGGCCTCGAGGAGCACTAGAGGAGTGAAGTATGCAGGCTGGGTTGTAGAAGGAGAGAAGCGAGGGGAGGTAGGAAGGGGGAAAGGTGATGGACTGCTTTCAAGCCAATGGTGAGGAATTTTTGTTTAATATGGAGGTAGAGAGGCAACCACTGGAGATTTTTGAGGAGGGGTGCGACAAATCCTGAAGGTTTCTGTAGAAAAATGGTCTGGGCAGGGGAGTGAAGTACGGACTGGAGTGGGGAGAGGTAGGAGGTTGGGAGGTCAGCACGGAGGCTAATGCAGTAATCTAGGCCGGATAGGATGAGTGACTGACTGTATTTACATGACAGCAGTTTGGATGGAGAGGAAAGGGCAGATTTTAGCAATGTCGTGAAGCTGGGACTGACAGGATTTGGTGATGGATTGAATCCGTGCGTTGAATGAGAGAGAGGAGTCAAGGATAATGCTGAAGTTATGGGCTTGTGAGACGGGAAGGATGGAGATGCCGTCTACAGTGAGGGGAAAGTCCGGGAAAGGACAGGGTTTGGTTGGAAGCTCTGTTTCGGACACGTTAAGTTGGAGGTGACGGGAGCATATCCAAGCAGAGATGACCTGAAGGCAGGAGGAGATGCGAGCCTGGAGAGAGGGAGAGAGACCAGGGGAGGAGATGTAGATTTGGGTATCATCTACGTAGAGGTGGTAGTTAAGCCATAGGAGCCAATGAGTTCTCCAAGGGAATGAGGGTAGACGGAGAATAGAACTGGAACTTGAGGGACCCCCCACAGTTAGGGGATGGGAGGCAGAAGAGGAGCCTGCAAAGGAGACTGAGAATGAGTGGCCAGAGAGATAAGAGGAGAACCAGGAGAGGACAGAATCGGTGACGCCAAAGTCGGATCACGTGTCAACGTTTCCGATTGCCTCCCACTCGCTAGCCACTCTCCAAGCTAGGAATGGAATGGGGAGGCCTCTGCTTGACTCTCCCTTCTGTTACCAAGACCGGTAGAGTCCTGGAAACTCTCCAGGCGCGATCCTAACATGGGCAGTGGTACTTCTTGAGTGTTTCTACTGTTCAGAGCACTGTACTGAGCACTAAGCACTTAATAAAAAGGACCATAAATCCAGACAAACATAACTATCTATAAATGTGTTATTCATTTGGAAAAAGGGCTGTACTTAAATCCTTGCCAGAATACGCAGCCCAAATCTCTCGGTAGCTCAAAGGGCAGTAAACACTATCAGGAATTGTGGAATGATGAGCTGATTCCTTTCAGAGTCTTTTTTTTTTTTATGGTACTTGTTAAGCACTCGCTATGTGCCAAGTACTGTTCTACGTGCTGGGGTGGATACAAGATAATCAGCTTGGGCACGATCCCTGTCCCACATGGCACTCACGGTCTTCATAATGTTGGCATTTGTTAAGCGCTTACTACGTGCAGAGCACTGTTCTAAGCGCTGGGGGAGACACGGGGGAATCAGGTTGTCCCACGTGGGGCTCCCAGTCTTCATCCCCATTTTCCAGATGAGGTCACTGAGGCCCAGAGAAGTGAAGTGACTCGCCCACAGTCCCACAGCTGACGAGTGGCAGAGCCGGGATTCGAACCCATGCCCTCTGACTCCCCAGCCCGGGCTCTTTCCACTGAGCCGTGCTGCTTCTCTGCTTCAGTCTTCATCACCGATGAGGGAACTGAAGCTCAGAAAAGTTAAGTGACTTGCCCAAGGTCACACAGCAGAGATGGGGCAGGGCCGGGATTCGAACCCATGTCCTCTGACTTCCAGGCCCGTGCTCTTTCCACTAGGCAACACTGTTTCTCCGGTTGCGCGGCTGGAACATTGCTGGAACTGATCAGTCTGGCTCCCGAGGCTTTTCACCCTAAAACTGTGAGCTTTAAACGCTCGTCTGCGCCGTCACCATCTATCGTCTTTATCCTCCTAACTTCACAGGGTCTCGGGCTTCGCTCCTTAAAATAAGCTTGTCCACGATGTGCATTAACTGAGCTCGGTAGCAGCTGAATTCACACTTCTATAATTAGCTTGAATGCCATTTATCAAACGATGTGATTCCCCCGCATGCGAGCAGCAGCTTTTTGAATTTGGAAAAGTTACCACCTTAGGTCATCTAGGTGGGAAAAGAGATCTTAAAACATCCTTCCTCTAAAAGCCATTATTTCATTGCGCGACCACGTGCCCCGAACCAAATCCGCATGAGGGAGCCGGCGTTCCGGCTGACGGCAAGGGTCGGTGGCAGGTTCCTTTTTGCCAGTTCCTCGTCGGAGATTTGGCGGAGGGTGGTTAAGGCACTAGAGAGGCAGCGGGGCTCGGTGGAAAGAGCCCGGGCTTTGGAGTCAGGGGTCATGAGTTCAAATCCCACCCCTGCCACTTGTCAGCTGTGTGACCGTGGGCGAGTCACTTCACTTCTCTGTGCCTCAGTTCCCTCATCTGTAAAATGGGGACGAAGACTGGGAGCCCCACGTGGGACAACCTGATTCCCCTGTGTCCACCCCAGCGCTTAGAACAGTGCTCGGCACATAGTAAGCGCTTAACAAATACCAACATTATCATTGTTATTGTTATTAGAGTTGGAATGTGATTTGATGTGAGAGCAGTGAGGAGGGGATAGTTTGGAGGAGCTCAGGGGGGAAGATAAGGGACTATTAGAGCAGAGTCACTCTGGATGCAGGAGAAGAGTGAAATGTCAGGGGGCCTGACCTATCATGATTAAGTGTAGGAGCCAGGCAAGAGATTGAGCTGGATTCTTTTATGATTTTTTTTTCACTCTGTTTTAAAATGTTGATAGAGACAAAAAACATTTCTACCCAATCTTCAGGGCCATTGGATTGGGAAGCGGGGTGTCGTCGTGAAGGAGCCCAGGACTGAGAGTCGGTTGACCTGGGTGATTATCCCGGCTCTGCCACTTCCCTGCTGTGTGACCCTGCGCAAGCCTCTTGACTTCTCTGCGCTTGTTTTCTCATACGTAAAATGCGGATTAAATGCCCACTGTCTCTCCCCCTTAAAATAGTGATTCCCCATCCGGGACAGGGACCGTCTCCGACTGCATTAAATCTACCCCAGTGCCTAGCAGTGAGTCAGTCAATCAAGCAGCGTGGCTCAGTGGAAAGAGCCCGGGCTTGGGAGTCAGAGTCCATGGGTTCGAATCCGGCCTCTGCCACTTGGCAGCTGTGTGGCTGTGGGCGAGTCACTTCACTTCTCTGTGCCTCAGTTGCCTCATCTGTAAAATGGGGATGAAGACCGGGAGCCTCACGAGGGGCAACCTGATTCCCCTCTGTCTACCCCAGCGCTCAGAACGGTGCTCTGCACCTAGTAAGCGCTTAACAAATACCAACCCTATTATTGAGTGCTTACTCTGTGCAGTTCACTGTACTAAGCACTTGGGAGAGTCACGCTATAACAATAAACGGACACATTCCCTGTCCACAGTGAGTTTATAGTCCAGAAGGGCATACGGTAAACTCTCAGTGAAGACCACTACTATTAGGGCATTTTATGCAGCCCCCAAACCCACTGTTGTGTGCAAAAGATACAGTCACCGTGTGCATATACAAACAGATAATAATAACGACATCTGTTAAGCGCTTACTATGTGCCAGGCACCGTTCTAAGCGACCCCGTAGATACAAGCTAATCGGGTTGGACACAGGCTCGTGGTCTTATTCCCATTTTACAGCTAAGGGAACTGAGACACAGAGAAGTTTAGTGACTTGTCCAGGGTCATCCAGCTGACAAGTGGTGGATCAGATTTGGAACCCAGGTCCTTCGGACCCGTCCCCCCGGCCCAGGCCCGTGGTTTATCCCCTAAGCCGTGCTACTTTTTACTAAGCACTGGGCTAGATCGAGAAGCAGCGTGGCTCAGTGGAAAGAGCACGGGCTCTGGAGTCAGAGGTCATGGGTTCGAATCCCGACTCGGCCACTTGTCAGCTGTGTGACTTTGGGCGAGTCACTTAACTTCTCGGGGCCTCAGTTCCCTCATCTGTAAAATGGGGATTAAGACTGTGAGCCCCACGTGGGACAAGCTGATTCCCTTGTGTCTACCCCAGCGCTCAGAACGGTGCTCGGCACATAGTAAGCGCTTAACAAATACCAATATTATTATTATTATCATTAGATGCAAAATAATCAGGTTGGACACAGACTCTGTCCCTCATTAGGCTCACAATCTTACCACGAGTTAAATAAGGCACAGTTAAATTGACTTACTCAAAGTCACACAGCAGACAACTGGCAGAACCTGGATTAGAACCCAGGTCCTCTGACTCCCACATCTGGGATCTTTTCACTAAACCACCCTGCTTCTCCTGCTTCTCCACTGCTGTGGGTGATGTGTTGATTGGTGCAAATCTGTGGGTGTGGAGCTTCTGAAATGACTCTCATTTCAGAGAAATGAAGTGAAGATGATCTTTAAAATGCATTCTGAGTTCCACTTACTCAACATTACAAAGGGCAAAATGTCATTATTATTTCATGCATGCAAGTCTAGACAAACAGGAAATTAAAAGCAGAGTGGTCACTGGATAATACTCACTTCAAAAATTGTGATAGCTCTGTTTAACTCTGTGGTCTTAAACGACGGGTTTATAAAATCTTGGAAATGTTCTCTATATTAAGTAAAATTTATAATCCCTTTTCTAAAAAAAAAATACACTTTTCATACAACCCGAGTCAAAATTATTTCGAGTTAATATAAATGGATCTGTGAGGCCTTGCATTCCCTCCTGCAACCTGGCCTAGTGACAAGAGTATAGGCTTGGGAGTCAGAGGACGTGAGTTCTAATTCCTGTTCCGCCACCTGTCTGCTGTGTGACCTTGGGCAAGTCACTTCACTTCTCCGTGCCTCAGTTACCTCACCTGGAAAATGGGGATTAAGGCTGGGAGGCCTCTGTGGGATAGGGACTTTGTCCAACCTTGTCCCTTGTATCTACCCTAGCGCTCGGAACAGAGCTTGGCATATAGTAAGCGCTTAACAGATGCCGTAATAATGATTATATTATCATTATTACTACTAGTAGCGGGTGTTTTACTTGGGTATGGCCTTTGGAAAGATACAAGTACAGAAGAATTGATTTAACTTGAAATTCCCATTTCTTAACCATAACAGGAAGGGACAGCAGGCCTCCACCTAACTCCTAAGGAGTGTTAGAAATTTTAAAGAATAATTTTATTGTTGAATTAAAATTCATCTGAATATAGTTCAATTAGGAAAATTGGGAAGCTGAGGAAATCTCTTGGAGATACAAAAATAGGCAAAGTTGATACACATTGCGTTATAAAATAAAAATAAAGATGAAGTAAAATTTCAATTTAATTTCTGATCTCCTGAAAATGGGGTGATTTTCTCTTTCCCCCTCGAATTCAAAACTAAATATGAAAAATATAGTAAAATATTAAAATTCCACCAAAGTTCTTATTAGTGTGATAAAAAATTCCAAGATAAACTTGCCAGTCTGTCCTTAAGTCACATCCCATTCATTCAGCTCTTGGTGCTATTTTAAGCTAAATCAGTCTTCATTCACAGAGATGGCATTCTTATCCCCTCAGGTTACCCTCCATTCACAGATATAATAATCATGTTGGTATTTGTTAAGCGCTTACTATGTGCAGAGCACTGTTCTAAGCGCTGGGGGAGATACAAGGTCATCAGGTCGTCCCACGTGAGGCTCACAGTTCATCCCCATTTTACAGATGAGGTAACAGGCACGGAGAAGTGAAGTGACTCGCCCACAGTCACACAGCTGACAAGTGGCAGAGCCGGGAGTCGAACCCATGACCTCTGTCTCCGAAGCCCGGGCTCTTTCCACTGAGCCACGGGATATCACCTCCTTACTCACAAATAATCCACACTTTACGAGTATTAATAATGGACCACTGGGCTTCCAGTCACAATTCCAGATCTACTCTACTGAAATATGGAGGAAAACAACTCAAGCCAAAGGGGTAGAAAAAGCTTCGACCGTGTTACCGTGAAGCCTAACGGAAAGGACTGTTACTAGAACTTTGACCTAGAAGGATTTGGAATTAATCACTGAATCTCCCTTGGAAATGTGTGTAAAGCATAAATAACCAGCATCGAGCAAAACAATAGATGCCGCTAAAACAAATTGAAACCCGACACTTCATCCTAGAAAACAGAAGAGACCCAGAGGATACCAGAGGGCTACTCCGGGAGAACACGAGCGTCAAACATCCACTTAATTTGTAGGAGTTCAGAGGACATTCAGTCTTAACGGAATGACATGGAAAAGGATTGTAAAAATATCTTGTCAAGCGGCATTGTTGTGCTGTCTAGCTTTTTAATCGTAGCATAATGTTAACGCTATTATTGTTTCCACTAGGACTTGTGGAGGTCAAGGATGGAAGAGAGGGAAAAGGCTCGATTGAAAAAAAGAAAGATTATACGTGCTAATTACATTTCCCGGGGTTTAGCATGGTCATGGGATTCTTTATTACCAAACTGTATTCATTCTTGAATTTCTGGTTGGGTGATGCCATTTCGAAAGAGAAAGGCAATGCAAAGCGAGTAGCTGAATGTGGATTATAGAGGTTCATCCGGGGATTTAACCGGAAAAGTTATGGAGAATTGGAGGTTTTGTGAAACGTCCCTTCAGTAGCCCCAGCACGTAGAAGGGTGTATGGCAGCGTGGCCTCGTGGACAGAACACGGGTTTGGGAGTCAGAAGCACCTGGGTTCTAATCCTGACTCTGCCCTGTGTCTGCTGTGTGACCTTGGGCATTTCACTTCACTTCTCTGTGCCTCAATTACCTCAACTGTAAAATGGGTATTAAAGCTGTGAGCCTTGCATGGTACAGGGACTGAGGCAGTCCTGATTATCTTGTATCTACACCGGTGCTCAGTACAGCGCCTGATGCGTAGTAAGTCTTAACAAAAAACACCACCTAAATAATGATAAATACTATCACTATTAATTATTGTAACCATGACTTTTATTTAATATAGTGTTTGTTAAGAACTTACTATGTGCCAGGTAATCCGGATGGACACAGTCCATGTCCCACATGGGGCTTATAGTCTCAATCCCCATTTGATAGATGAGGTAACTGAGGCACAGAGAAATTGCCTCAGTCTTAGTGGGAAGATCATTGGAAGCCAGGAGTCTTGGGTTTTAAACACAGCTCCCCCAGTTGACTACCGTATGTCCTTGGGCAAGTTCCTTAGCTTCTCTGTTCCACCGTCTCCTCATCTCCGAAAATGGGGATTAAATACTCATTTTGTCCTTCCTCTTGGACTGCGAGCCTCCTCGGGGCAGGACTCTCCAATCTGATTGTATCGTTCCATTCGTTCAATCCTATTTACTGAGCGCTTACTGTGGGCAAAGCAAGTTCTAAGAACTTACCAAATACCACAGTCACTATTAGAGAACCTGAGCTGTTTTCTGCTGCCGCTGACTGAATTTTCCTGGTGCTCATCCAAAATTGAGACATTTTGCAGAATTCATTTTTTTTAATGCTTTTGCTGCTGTCTGCTTTATCACAGAGGAACAGTCTGCCAGCCAAAGGGTTGGAGATTGGAGTTTTACAGGAGGATTTGTTGCTGCTTTTTATTGCACTTCATCATGAGAAGCAGTGTGGTTTAGTGGAGAGAGCCTGGGCCTGGGTGTCAGAAAGACTGCGTTCTAATCCCGGTTCCACCACTTGCCTGTTGTGTGACCTTAGGCAAGTCACTTGACTTCTCTGGATCGCAGTTACATCATCGGTAAAATGGGGATTAAGACTAGGAGCCCCATGTGGGAAATGGGCAGTGTCCAAATTGATTAGCTTGTACCTACCCCAGCTTTTAGGACAATGCCTGGCACATAGCAAGCACTTAAATACCATCAAGAAAGAAAAAGAAAATGAAAGAGAAGCATCATGGCACGGTGGATAGAGCACAAGCTTGGAAATCAGAAGAACCTGGGTTCTGATCCCAGCTCCTCCACTTGTCTGCTGTGGGACCTTGTGTAAATTACTTCTCTGTTATCTCATCTGTAAAATGGGGATTATGACTATGAACCCCACGTGGGACCTAAAATGTGTTCAATCCGATTGGTTTATATCTATCACGGCACGTAGTACGGTGTCTTTTTTAAATGGTATTTCTTAAGTGCTTACTATGTGCTAAACATTGTTCTAAGCGCTGGGGGAGATACAAGGTGATCAGGTGGTCCCATGTGGGGCTCACAGTCTTAACCACCATTTTACAGATGAGCCCTGAGCATAGTAAGTGGTTAAGAAATACCATAAAAAAAAAAAAAGGCAGCACGGCTTAGTGGAAAGAGGAAGGGGCTGGGAGTCAGACAACCTGGGTTAATAAGAACAACAACAATAACAATGATGGTATTTGTTAAAATGGTTACTTTGTGCCAGGCACCGCACTAAGCGCTGGGGTGGTGGCTCCGTCACTTATCAGCTGTGTGACTTTGGGCAAGTCGATTCACTTCTCTGTGCCTCAGTTACCTCATCTGTAAAATGGGGATTAAGACTATGAGTCCTACGTGGAGCAGCCTGATTACCTTGCATCCACCCCAGCGCTTAGAACAGTGCTTGGCACATAGTAAGTGCTCAGCAAATACCATCGTCATTATTATCATTATTATTACAAGCAAATGGAGCTGGACACAGTCCCTGTCCCTTGTGGGGCTCAGAGTCTCTCAACTCCCATTTTACAGACGAGACAACTGAGGTACAGAGAAGTGGATTCTAATTCCAGTTTGGCCACTTGCCTGCTGAGAGACCTTGGCCAAGTCTCAATTTCCCTTTCTTTTATGCTGGGAGTCCCATGTGGGACAGGGACTGTTTCTGACCGAATTATCTTGTATATTTCTCAGCATTTAGTAGAGTACTTGGCATATAGTAAACTGCTTAGCAAACGCCACAGTTCTTCCAAGAGACTACACACGGGGGTCAAAGAGATCAACAGCTCCTGTTCGGGTGTCCTGCTTAGATACCCCTTTCAGATGAAAGTTCTGTTGTCAAAATCCTAAAATCATGTATAACAGCACTGGAGATGGGTTAACACATGTAAATTATTCTTTCATACAGGTCTGCGTAAGGAAGAGATAACCTTTCCAGGTCAAAACCGGAACTCCTTATCTTCCCACCCTGTCCTCTCCCTGATTTTCCCATCACTGTAGACAAGACCACCATCTCCTTGTCTCACGAGCCTGTAACCTTAGTGTTATGTTTCATTCAACTCCCACGTTCAACCCACATATGAGAAGTAGCACGCCCTCGTGGATAGAGCACAGGCCACGAGTCAGAAGGACGCGGGTTCTAATTTCGGCTCTACTACTTGTCTGCTGAGCGACCCTGGATAAATCACTTAACTTCTCTATGGCTCAGTTACTTCATCGGTAAAATGGGGATGAAGTCTGTGACCCCGTGTGGGACAGGGACTGTGTCCCACCTGATCTGCTTGTATCCACCTCAGATCTCGGTACAGTGCCTGGCAAAAGAAAGTGCTTAACAAATACCACAATTATCATAGTCAATCTGTCACCCCGATTAGACCGTAAGGCCGTCAAAGGGCAGGGACCGTCTCTATCTGTTGCCGACTTGTCCATTCCAAGCGCTTAGTACAGTGCTCTGCACCTAGTAAGCTCTCAATGAATATTATTGAATGAATGAATGAATGAGCCAAATTCTACTGATTCCACCTTCACCGCATCGTTGGAATCCACCCTTTCTGTTTCATCCGAACGGCTACCACGTTAATCCAGAAGCTTCTCCTATCCTGCCTTGATTACTTCATCAGGCTCCTTGCTGACCTCCCTGCCTCCTGTCTTCTCCCCACTCCAATCGGAACTTCACTCTGCTGCCCGGCTCACTGTTCTACAAAATCATCCCGTCCATGTTTCCCCGCTTTTCAAGACCTGCAGTGATTACCCATCCACCTCCGCCTCAAACAGAAACTCCTCACCACCGGCTTTAAAGTATTCAATCACCTTGCCCCCTCCTACTTTACCTCCCAGATTTTTTACTTCAAGCCAGCCTGCACACTTCTCTCCTCTAATACCAACCCACTCACCGTACTTGGATCGTGTCTATCTCACCACCAACTTCTCTCACACGATTTGCCTCTAGAATGGAACATCCTCCCTCATCATATTTGACAGACGATCCCTCTCCTCACGTTCAAAGCCTTAGTCGAAGTACATCTCCTCCAAGAGGCCTTCCCTGACTAAGCCCTCAGTTCCTCTCTCCCGCTTCCTTCTGCACTGCCCTTACACTTGATTTGCTCCCTTTATTTACCCCCTCTCAGCCCCACAGCACTCGTGTACATAGCGACGATTTAGTTTTTTATTATTCTATATCTCCTCTAAACTGTAAACTCACTGTGGGCAGGGAACCTTGCCTACCAACTTTGATATAATGAACTCTTCCGAGTGCTCAGTACAGGGCTCCGCACACTGTATGTGCTCAATAAATACGATTGATTGATTGATTCCATCATGGGATCGTCTGCTTCTCCTCCCTCATCACTGGTGCCTTGAGCCTACTTCAGTCTAGAACCTACCTCAAGAACTCTCCAGTGTAACTAGAGTCTGAGATGGAGGCTGAAAATCTAGACGTGCTCTCAGTGGAATGATTATTTCAAAATTCTGCTGCCTGGAACAGATTAAGACCGGACTAGCGATAGATTGTTGGACTACAGTTGGCTTGGATTATAAGGGAGATTCCTGCTAATGCTAGCTCACCAAACATCCATTCCTAAGTACTCCAAAATAAAACTTTTATTTCCCGCAGACATAGCCACTGTAGTCATAATAGCGGCAGCAATGTTACTTATTGGCCACCTTCTCAGTGCATTGTGCTGAACTAAGTGCTTGAGAAATCACCACCAAAAGCATAAAATACATTTTCTGTGCCCTAGGAGGTTAGATTATCCCAGAGGGGACAGCCGCAAAAATATTTACTATCTACGCAGCTCTAAAAATAGACCCTCTGAACTGGAAGCTGTTGAAAAGAGAAATGTTTGTCTGGAAAATCTCATTTTCTATTGTTTTCACTAACTCTGGAGGGTTGCCTTTGTCCAACTAGCCACAGAGAAAATATTCTAATAAGTGCTGGTAGGAATTCTGATGAAAATCCAATCCTGTGTCACAATTGCTCGTGGAAAATAAATACTCGGATGAAGAAAGTTGCTCTTTTGTTGCTTTTGTTTCTCTTCAGAGGCGGTCCAAATTGAAGATGTTATCACTACAGGTCAGAAATTTAAAAGGGCTGAAATACTCCTTGTTCTCTCAGTGATTTTAGTCACATTAATAACCATATTTGTCCGCAGAGTTCTAGATACTTGGGTTGGTTTGGAGCTGATATCGCCTAACTCAATGATCCCGTAGCAAAAGGAAGTAAAGGATTTCAAACTGGGTGAACAGGGAAGGAAGAATAATTTAAAAATATAAATGAAGATGTGCCTGCATTTTCAGTGTTTTGCAAATTTTCATTTTAACCCTCTCTCGCCCGTCCCTCGGATATAAGCCAATAATATTTCCAGCCAATAATTTTTTATGGTATTTGTTAAACACTTACTACGTGGCAAGCACTGTTCTAAGCGCTTGGGTTAGGCACGAGTTAATGCAATAATTACTGTTTCTTCCAAACCCCTGCAGCAGGTTACGCTTTCATCTGTTTCTGTGACTTTATCCTAGTTGCTTCTTGTGCAATTATCCTAGTTGCTTCTTGCTTCACAGCATCCAAATATTAACAAATAGGGCACCTGGATTCTGAAGAGTATCTGTACCCTACGCTGGGAAATGTACTGAATCTGCCTTTCATCACTCGACTGATCGTACAGATTTCAAGGTGTATGTTTACAAACATTTTGTTGTAATTCTTTTGCCATTAGCAATCTGAAGCTTGCCTCTTCCAGGTTTCCATGGCAACCTTTGTACCACACATTCATTAGAAAGAAGTTCTGTTTAATTGATCTACTAATGTATCGCTTAATAGTAACTGTTAAGCAGCCTTTTGTTTCCAGGTCATGTTTAGGGTTCACGTATTTGCATAAAAACATTTCGTTAGCTGAAACCAATCATTACTAGTCATTTTCTTTCTTTAGTTTAAAATAACTAAACCCTCATTGAGCTTTTCTGAATAGCAAATATTTATATCTTACAGAATAGGCTTTCCGTATGAGCCTGATTGTTTTGTTTCAGTGAGCAACAAGAAAATTACAGAGCTTGGAAATTTTGATCAGTTAGACAAGAGGAAAGCGCCTCTTTCTCTAGCTGAAACTTCGAGTTCGAGGAAAGCAAAGTCTACAGCCAAACCAATAATGTATGATAGCGTTATAATATATCACGGTAAGAAATTTTAAAAATTATTTTTGATTTTATGTTCAAGTGTATTTGAAGGTTATTTTTGGTTTTTTATCGAGGAACCCATCCTGCTTGATGTTCTAGGGGCAATGCCAGGGAAAGGGAGAGGTTTTCATTTTAAAATAAATTAGCGAATCAACCGTCGACTACTGCATTGTGCATGTACACTCAATCTCATCACGAATTGTTCTGAGTAGAAGAATTCTTTCACACGGTTATAAAGTTAAAGGCAAAACTGATGAGCTGCATTGTCATACAATTTTAGATATACATACATGCCATCATTCTGTCTGCCCCAAATAAAAATAATGTAATAATGGGGGTATGTATTAACGTCAAACCACTTCTCCTGATGTAAAAAATACACATGGAGTTCAGAAAAGATCATACCTAGAAGACTCTCGGGTTCAGGGAACTCATCCTGGGAGTCAGAAGGTCATGGGTTTAATCCTGGCTCCGCCGCATGTCTGCTCTGTGACCTTGGGCGAGGTCGCTTCACTTCTGTGGGTCTCTGTTTTCTCATCTGTAAAATGGGGATTGAGACCGTGAGACCTACGTGGAACGGGGACTGTGTCCGACCCGATTTGCTTGCATCTAACCCAGTGCTTAGTACAGTGCCTGGCACAGAATAAGCGCTTAACAAATACCACAATTGTTATTTTTATCTGTGGGCCCCAACCTGGCTCTGCCACTTGTCTGCTGTGTGACCTTGGACAAGTCATGTCACTTCTCTGGGCCTCAGTTACCTCTTCTGTAAAATTCATTCATTCAATAATATTTATTGAGCGCTTACTATATGCAGAGCACTGTACTAAGCGCTTGGAATGGACAAATAGGTAACAGATAGAGACAGTCCCTGCCCTCTGACGGGCTTACAGTCTAATCGGGGGAGACGGACAGGCAAGAACAATAGCAATAAATAGAATCAAGGGGATGAACATCTCAATAAAACAATAGCAAATAAATAGAATTTAAGAGTGTGAGTCCCATGCAGGACAGGGACTGTGTCCAACCCGGTCAAATTGCATCTACCCCAGTGCTTAGAACAGAGTTGGGCACATAGTAAGCACTTAACAAGGATCATAGGTATTACTATTATTATTTCAACCACATGGATTGAAAATATCGATTAGGGTGTGATCCCCTTCTCAGGGTCGAAATTGGAGAGTTTCCAGTACTCTAGCAGTCTAGAGTCAGGCAGAGGCATACCCAATCCATTCCTAGTCTGGCCAATGGCTAGTTTGCAGAAGGCAACCTGCTACAAGTCAAAACTCCCTCGTTCTGGACAGCAGCAGCAGCAGGGGAGACAGTCGAGGATGGAGACTCAGGGTTACTGTGTGGAAAGAGGCGATGGTAAATCACGTCTGGATTTTGACCAAGAAAACTCTCCGGATCCATTACCAGAACGATTGTAGGTGGGGCCTTCTGGGAGAGATGTGTCCATGGCATCGCTATGGGTCGGAGATGACGGCATAAGACAAGACCCGACCGCCTTGTGGGCGAAGATCAGGCACTTTATTCTATATCTATTCCCCAAGCATCTAATACAGTGCGCCGTACCGAGGGGTCACTCAATGAACGGTACCGCTCTAGCGTATTTACATCCAGGCGCCCAGTGGAAAACAACAGGAAGAAAGTTGTTCCGATAGGTAAGTATTCAAATGGATGTTTAGAGGGACTGCCTAAGGTGAATAACGAAGTAGTGAAATAACTGATAGAGAAACACAATTAAAGTCTGGATTTGCTTCTATTCACTTCAATGAGCTGTCATTTTATTTATATAGAAACTTCACTTTGCTGCATGATTAGCTGCTTTTCCACCAGTAGTGGAATGTACTATTTTCTCGGTAGGTGGTAAGAGTAGCACTTGAAGATACTTAGATCCTCCTGGCTGTGCACAGCCAGAACAGGGGCTGAAGAGCAGAAGAGAAGCTATCAATTACCCAAAAGCCATATAGAGTCACTATCCCTGACTCCTCCTTACATATTAAAGAAGTTCACAGGCTATCGCTATCTCCGGGATCTACTGAACGGCCAGGGAGCGGCTTAATATCAATCGATTCATTGTGTGGCCTAGTAGAGTACGGGCCTGGGAGTCGGAAGGACCTGGGTTCTAATCCCGGATCCGCCGCTTGTCTGCTGTGTGACCTTGGGCAAGTCACGTACCTTCTCCGGGCCTCAGATACCTCATCTGTAAAAAGAGGGTTGAGACTGTGAGCCCCATGTGGGACCGGGACTCTGTCCAGCCTGGTTTGCTTAGTACAGTGCTGTACTAAGTGCCACAATGACCACAGTTATTATTATCATTGCTGATGATGGTATTAATTGAGCTCTTACTGTATGAAGAGGACTGTACTAAGCCTTTGGGTGAGCAAAATAGAAAGGTAGACAAGATCCCAATCCGTGAGGCGCTGACCACTAATAATGGTTTTGAGCCCTTACCGTTTGCAAAACATCATCATCATTAATGGGATTTATTGAGTGCTTACTGTGGGTAGATCACAATACTAAAGCACTGTGATAGGTACAGTATAATCAGATCAGACACAAAAGGAAAGGAGGGAGGACAGGCCTGAAGCTCTGGTTACAGATTAGAGAACTGAGGCACAGAGAAGTTGAATGACTTGGCTGAAATCACTCAGCAGTCACATAGCAGATGAGGATTAGAACCCAAGGCCTCGGGAGAGATGGTAGACATTATTCCTGGCCACAGTGAGCTTACAGTCTAGAGGGGGAGGGAGACATTCGTATAAATAAGTAAATTATGGATAGGTACGTAAGGGCTGTGGGGCTGAAGGAGGGGTGAATAAAGGGTGCAAATCCAAGTGCAAGACCAACTCTATCCTTTGCTACTCTATCACTCTCTCCTATCTGTGGTATATTTTAGCATCTTACTCCCCCGCAGGACTGTCAGCTACTTGAGAGGGGATTATATCTCCTAATTCTACTGCATTCTTCCTAGGTCTCAGTACAAAGTAGGTGCTCGATAAATGGTATCGATTGATTATTTTAAATGTGGTCACTTGTCCTCCGCCACGCCATCCCATCCTGGGGCTCAGATTTCCTTTAAGAGCTCTTGGACCAACTATTTGAGAGCCTACTTGGGCTGGAGGGAGGGGAGAGAGATGGGGAAAGTCAGATGAAAAGCCTGCAGCTCCATATAGTTTCCCAGAGTGTGCCCTTTCCTATAATCAATCATTTAATGAATCAATCATATTTACTGAGTGCTTATTGTGTGCAGAACACTGTACTAAGCACTTGGGAGAGTGCACCATGACAGAGATGTTATCCTCATCTGTAAATTGGAGATTAAGACTGTGAGCCCCATGTGGGACAGGGACTGTGTTCAACCAGATTATCTTTGTATCTACCCCAGTGCTTAGAACAGTGCCTGGCACATAGTAAGTGCTTCTCACTCCATCTAGACTGTGAGCTCACTGTGGGCAGGAATTGGCTCTATCGCTTTATCGCTGCGTTTCCCAAGCGCTTAGTACAGTGCTCTGCACACTGTAAGTGTTCAATAAATACGATTGAATGAATGAAGTGCTTAGCAAATACCATCAGAAAAATAAAGAATAAGAGACAGGATGTGAGAAGCCGAGGAAGAAATGAAGTAAATATTCAGAGGAGAAAAAAGGAGGGGGAATTGACAGCAATTTTTTGGGCCAGATCAAGGCATGGAGATGATGTCAGGACAAAGTAAAATTGATATATTTATCTATACATACTTTATTTATTTATTTATATCAATGTCTGCCTCCCCCTCTAGGCTGTGAGCTCGTTGTGGGCAGAAATGTGTCCATTTGTTGTTACACTGTACTCTCCCAAGCGTTTACTATAGGGCTTTGCACCCAATAAGCGCTCGATAAATATGATTGAATGAATGAATTTGATTAATTTAATGAATGAATGAATATAATTTCGGGGAAAAATATATACATACATATATATAGCTTATAAATGAACTGGCATCTGATTTAATTTGCCAGTTCCCAAAGCTCGGAGGTGGGGAGGGGAAGTCGACAGGTGAGATGGGGACTGAGGAAAGAATTTAATGAGATGCCAGAAGGCTCCTCGGTAGACAAGGCCTGGGGATCCTCCGGGTGCCACGAATCAAACTGACGAGCCGTCAGGGCCGACTCAGCCTTGGAACAGTCACCGTCCCCCTGAAGAGAGTGTCAAGAAAATGGAGATTCCTGTCACTTGTCAGCTTCCAACTTTAGACTTCCTTTCCCCTCCCCCTACCGTTCCTTTCCACAGTCCTTGCATTCTGTTCTTGGAGGGATTGAGAGTGCCAGCGTGTATTATTATTAATATTAATAATATGTATAGTAATGATAATACACTCCATCTCTCTCCTTTTTCAGTCCAATTTCCATGAATGGGATGTACGTTGTTGTTGTCTCATGCTGTCGAGCCGTGTCTGACTCACGGCGACGCCATGGACACATCTGTCCCCCCAGTGCCCCAACTCCATCTACAATCGTTCTGGTAGTGGATCCATAGGGTTTTCTTGGTCCAAATCCGGAAGTGGTTTACCACTGCCTTCTTCCGCGCAGTAAACGTGAGTCTCCTCCCTCAACTCTCTCCCCTGCCGCCGCCGCCCAGCACAGGTGAGTTTTGACTTGTAGCAGGTGGCCTGTCACTGGTTCACCACTGCCCAAGCTAGGAACGGAATGGATGTGACTCTGCTTGACTCCCCCTTCCATAGTCGAGACTGGTAGAGGACTGGAAATTCTCCAGGTGGCATCCTGAGAGGTGCAATGGGATGTATACACCCGCTGAATTCACTCCCTCTCCGCTGTCTACTGGACCCATGGCAATCTGGTTTCCTCTCCCTTCACTCACTCCACAGTTCCAGTGAACTCCTAGCCAAATTTAATGGGTTTTCTAATCTGTCCTAATCTCGTGACTGTTTCTGATTATCCTTGAGATTGTGAGCTCCCTGACGGAAAGGGTCTGTGTGTAATTCCCACTTGTACACTCTTTCCCGGTGCTTAATACAATGTCTGCGTCTGGGAAGCACAAAATAGTATCACTACTGCTCTCTAACACTCTCCAAGCTTAGTCCTGCTGTTATGACACTCTCCGTGTCCTCCTCCTACTCATTCGGTCAGTAAGTCGTATTTACTGAGCCCTTCAGAGCACTATAATGAGGGTTTGGGAGAGTAAGATAGATCAGTATAACAGACACACTCCCTGTCCAAAATGAGTTTACGTTCTAGAGGGGAAGACGACGGCAGAGACTTAAGTTTTCACTTTGCAGGAGAAGACAATGGTAAAACACTTCCATATTTCTTACCTAGAAAACTCTATGGCTATATGCACCAGAATGAAAAAGACAGGATGCTCTGGAGAGAATATGTCCATAACGTGGCTATGAAATGGAAATGACTCAATGGCACCTGAAGAGAAGAAGACTCTTCTAAATGCTAAGTACAGTGCTATGTACGCAGTAAGCGCTCAATAAATACGATCGAACTTCTCTCTGCTTCAGTTACTTCATCTGTAAAATGGGGATTCAATTCCCTGGTCTCCCTCCTTCTTAGATTGTGATCCCTGTCAAGACAGGGACTGTGTCTGACCTGGTTATCTTTTATCTTTCCCAACATGTACAACAATGCTTGATATATAGTAAGTGCTTAACAAATACCATAATAATAATAACGATTTTAATTATCTAACCCTTATCCTCCACCTTACTACACTACAATAACCCAGCCCGCACGCTTTGCTCCTCTAATACCAACCTACTCACTGTACCTCGATCTCATCTATGCGGTCTCCAACCTCTCACCAGTGTCGTGCCTCTGGCCTGGAATGCCCTCCCTTTTCATACCCGACAGACAATGACTCTCCTCCCCATTCAAAGCCTTACGGAAAGCACGTCTCCTTCAAGAGGGCTTTCCCGACTAAGCCCTCATTTCCTCTTTCCATTCCCTTCTGCATCACTCTGACTCACTCCCTTTTTTCACCCTCCACCTCCCCAACCCATACACATCTGTGATTTATTATTTTATATCAATGTCTGTCCCCCTCTCTAGACTCTAAACTCGTTGTGGGCAGGGAACGTGTCTACTATATTGTTTTGTTGTGCTCTCCCAAGTGATTAGAACAGTGCTCTGCATACAGTAAGTGCTCCACAAATACGATTGTAGAATAGAGGACACACGTCCCCGTTTCTGCAAGTTTCTCCAAGAGACCACACTCTTTGGATTTCTTTTTCCAGAGCCGTAGGAAACGTCTCACCCCACCGCTAAACTGTCTCTATTGAACTGATTAAACTGTTCTCAGCAGCCATCCCACCCCAGGAGTCTTTGTGTAGTGGAAGAACACTCTCCTTGCCTCTTCTTCACTTTAAAAAGGAGAAAAAAATCCAAATATTTTTTAGATGACAAGACTAAAATCTTGAGTTAACATGGCAAACCTGATTTAGTTTTAATCCTAAGAGTGCCAGCAGGTGTCATACAAAATTACTTGTTTACAGCAACAAAATGATAAAGACGTTAAAACTATCAAACAATTACAATAGGGACATCTTTTCTGATTTACACTTATGTGATTTTTAAAATATGTTGTCACCTGAAAGGTGGAAAAATTGTCTTCCAAAGCATATTTATTTGATCCTGAATGATAAAAACAGCAAAAAAATTTTAACTGGGTGACAGTGACTCATATAGCCAGTCATTACATATGCACCCAAGTGCTATACCAAATGCATTTAAATATCCTTAATGCTGCAAAACTTGGAAAGGCAATTAGTGGCAATAAAATTTGTATTGAATTTGGATAAATTTTAGACAATTAGCCTTCGTCTAAATGTGATTTCTGGTCAGGCAATCCACAGGGACATATGACTTATCCACATTTATTACTCATTACAGCGGAGTAATTCCTGTCATAGTTGAACATCAAGGGATTTATCATCATAAATTCCGATCGGCTAATGGACTGGATAACCCTTTTCTCTTAAGCACAATCCCTAGGTAAAATATATGAAATATAAATTGACCGCAGCAGTAATTCTAATTTGTGCTGGCTTTGAGTGTGTGCGATACAGGCTGGGCAGCTTCACTCTCGAACAGGCTCTGCTGGTAAATTCCTGGGGTTGGTTGGGCTGTTGAGGATGGATTTCATCTGTCTTTCCTCAAAAAATGGTGAGTCTCTTCTCATTTCAGGGGATGTAACCCTCTCCCCCAAACCCTTCAAGCACTCTCAACCAAGTTCTTCTACTGTTGCTGAGAAAATTACCCATTAAACTCTACCCCTAGTAAAGAAAACTCTCCCCGGCAACCTTGTCAGGGATTATTCTCTTTCATCACACCCCATATGAGCGTTATTCCATTAATAGGCTGTACTAACGGCAACTGGAGAGTTTCCAGTACTCTACCAGTCTATATTACGACAGGGAGAGTCAAGCAGAGGGTGGCGTAGAGGATAGAGCACGGGCCTGAGAATCAGAGGGTCATGGGTTCTAATCTCAACTCCACCACTTATCTGCTGTGTCACCTTGAGCAAGTCACTTCACTTCTCTGTGTCTCAGTTACCTCATCTGTAAAATGGGGATTGAGATTGTGAGCCTCACGTGGGACAGGAACTGTGTCCAGCTCGATTTGCTTGTATCCACCCCAGAGCTCAGTTCAGTGCTTGGAAAATAGTAAGCGCGTAACAAATATCATGCTTATTATTATTATTATTATTAGGCCCATTCCATTTCTAGCTTGGGCAGTGGCTAGCAAGTGGAACGCAACCTGGTACAAGTCACAACTCACCTGTGCTGGACAGCAGCGGCATGGGAGGGACTCATATTTACGACTCTGGAAGAAGGCAACGGTAAACCACTTCTGGATTTTGATCAAGAAAACTCTATGGATCCACTAACAGAATGACTACAGACGGAGGGGGGACGTTCTGAGAGAGATGAGTCCATGGAGTCACTATGGGTCGGAGACAACTCAACAGTGCAAGACAAGATTCTTTCCTAGGACCTGAAGGATTGTTTGTTATTTTTTCTCCCCCCACAGAAGGTCCTCCAAACCCAGAAACTTCAAACACGAGAATGACATTTCTACATATTCATAGAGTTGAAGGTCATTTTCATTTATTCGTGAAATTTTATTTTCCTTCAGCCTTGGGGAGTGGGGGAGTGATGGGTGAGAGACAGCAGCTCCCTCCCTCGTTTCCTAGCGATCATATTCCTGTCAGCAACAGGAACGTCCCACCAAATTCAAACCAAATCTAAACCGTAGCATTTCTGTGTCTGTGGGAGGAAGTCAATTCAACTCTTTCTCGTCATTTTTCAGTTCTGTGGATTTCCTCCCTCCCTCTGAGGCGGTGAAAACACCTAGAGCAAGATTGTTTTCTAGTTTATCCAAAAAGGCCATTCTCTTCGCTCTAAGAAGAACTGGAAAGTTTACTCTGGGGGCTCATTCAAGATGGAAACCCGGTGTGCAGTATTTGGGGGTGACCGACCACTGGGAACTTCATGAGGTAAAGTGGGTCGTTTCTGGTAGTAGTCATTCAATGTCCATAGTTAGGCCTTCTCTGACTAAGACCACATTTCCTCATCTCCCACACCCCTCTTTGTCATCCTCGGACTTGGATTTGCTCCTCTTATTCACCCCTCCCTCAGCCCTGCAGCATTTACGTTCATATCCGTAAATTATTTATTTACATTAATTCCCGTCTCCCCCTCTAGAATGTAACCTCACTGCGGGTAGGGAACGCTGTTATATTGTCCTCTCCCAAACGCTTACCACAGTGCTCCGCACACATTAGCACTCAAAAAGTACCATTGATAATGATAACGATATCCCTCTAAACCATAACCTCATTGTGCTCAGGGAGCGTGTCTATCAACTCTGTTACACTGTCCTCTCCCGAGCACTTGTCACAGTGTTCTGCACACAGTAAGAGCTCAATAAATGTAGTCATTATTATTAACAACAGTATTAATAAGAATTACTGTATCTGTTAAGCACTTACTATGAGCCAAGCACTGTTCTAAGCCCTGGGATAGATATAGGGTAATCAGGTTTTCTCATGTGGGGCTCACAGTCTTAATCCCCATTTTACAGATGAGGTAACTGAGGCACAGAGAGGTGAAGTGATTTGCCCCAAGTCACACAGCTGACAAGTAGCGGCTCTGGGATTAGAACCCGTGTCCTTTGAGTTCCAAGCCTGTGCTCTTTCCACTAAGGCACGATTGATTGATTGACTGAAAGACAGGGAACCCCCGTCGCCGTCTGCTCGCTATGGGCTCTTCATTGCGTCTCCCTCAGGGTCTTCCTCAGCTTCCTGGCACCTTTTTGCCGGGGCTGCATAGGGTCGTAATTGTTGCCAACGCAACAGTAGAACACTAACCACTCATGTTTCCCTGAAGGGCAGCAGGTCTCATGTCTCCAGCCCTGCCCTCTCTGACAGTAGAGAGCGAGGCTTGGTACCCCTTCTCTTTCCTAGGCAGAGAGGAAGAAACTCACTGTAGAGGACATGTCTGGGATCATTGAGTCACTCACTGCAACCTCCTCTTCCTCCCGTCACCCTCCCCTCCTCAGATTACTGCAAGATGGAGAGAGAAGAGTGAATGGAAAGAGGAGATCTTTTTTCCGTTCCCCTTCCCTTCCTGTCTACCGACTTCCCTCCTTTCCTCTTTCATTCTTTCCCCCTTCTGCTTAGTACAGTAAGTGCTCAATAAATACCACTGAGAGATTCTCTTCTTCCCCCTCCTCTTTTTCTTCCTCCTCTTGTTCCTCCTCTTTCCCAGTTCTTCTCTCTTCCAACACTCCTTTTACATGGTATTCGTTAAGCGCTTACTACGTGCCAGGCACCGTAATAAACTCTGCGTTAGACTCAAACTAATCAAGTCGGACACAGTTCGGGTCCCATCTGGGGCTCACACTTTTAATCCCCATTTTCCAGATGAGGTAACTGAGGCACAGAGAAGTGAAGCGCCTTGCCCAGGGTCACACGGCAGACCAGTGGCAGAGCCGGGATTGCCACATATATCCTTCTGACTCCCAGGCCTTTGCTTTATCCACTTGGCCACGTGCTTCCCTCCCCTTTTCCACCTCCCCCCACGTACCCTTTCCTCCTGCTCCTGAATGAGTTTGCCGGGGGAAGGGGGTGGATGTTGATCGATCAATCGATAACCCAAAAAATGGTATTTATTGAATGTTACTGTGTGAGAAGTACTGTACTAAGCCCTTGGGGGAGTACAGTACAGTAGTTGGTAATGTGGAGAAAGATAGGATGGAAGAGGGGAGATGCGGGTTTTAATAATGGTGGTATCTGTTAAGCGCTTACTATGTGCAAAGCACTGTTCTAAGCGCTGGGGGAGATACAAGGTGATCAGGTTGTCCCACGTGGGGCTCACAGTCTTGATCCCCATTTTACAGATGAGGGAACTGAGGCCCAGAGAAATTAAGTGACCTGCCCAAAGTCACTCAGCTGACAAGGGGCGGAGCTGAGATTAGAACCCATGACCTCTGACTCCCAAGCCCGGGCTCTTTCCACTGAATCACGCTGCTTCTCCATTTTAGAGAATTTCTAGTAGATGCCAATGCCTCTCCTCCTCCCCACCCCTCTCCCCCGGGGAAGTGTGCCCCGAAGAGCTCTACTCCTATTTACTGAGCGCTTGGCACTGCCTACTACCGATCCAAAAGATGCCACAATTCATGGCCAGAGGAACTGGGTTCTAAACCCGCCTCTGCCACTTGCCTGCTCTCGGCAACTAAAAGTATCTCTGTACCTCAGTTTTCTCATCTATAAAAATGGGGATGAAAATATAATAATAATAATAATAATAATAATGTTGGTATTTGTTAAGCACTTACTATGTGCAGAGCATTGTTCTAAGTGCGTACGGTGTAATCAGGTTGTCCCGCGTGAGGCTCACAGTCTTCATCCCCATTTTACAGATGAGGTAACTGAGGCGCAGAGAAGTGACGTGACTTGCCCACAGTCACACAGCTGACAAGTGACAGAGCCGGGATTCAAACCCAGGACCTCCAACTGCCAAGCCCGGGCTCTTTCCACTGAGCCACGCTCCATTCTCCCTCCCTCTTAGACTATGTGTCCAATGTGTGAGAGGAACTGTACCTCATGTGGTGCGGTTTTTATCTATAATGATAATAATGTTGGTATTTGTTAAGCGCTTACTATGTGCAGAGCACTGTTCTAAGCGCTGGGGGAGATACAGGGTCATCAGGTTGTCCCACATGAGGCTCACAGTCTTAATCCCTGTATTACAGATGAGGTAACCGAGGCCCAGAGAAGTGAAGTGACTTGCCCACAGTCACCCAGCTGACAAGTGGCCGAACGGGGATTCGAACCCATGAACTCCGACTCCCGAGGCCAGGCTCTTTCCATTGAGCCACGCTGCTTCTCTGTGCTCTATCTCAGCGCTTAGCACATAGCAAGTGCTTGCCAAATACTATATGATTTTTTTCTCATTACCATCTTTATATTTTGCCAAGTTGGATCAGTGAAAGTCAGTGATTTCGTTCAATCAATCATATTTAGAGCTGTCTACGGTGACAGGGAGATTGGGCGGAGGACAAGGTTTGGGTGGGAATACAAAGAGTTCTATTTCGGGTATGTTAAAGTTGAAGTGTTGGTGGGACTTCCAATAGAGGCGCCTCGAACGTAGGAGGAAAAGCGACATTGCAGAGAGGGATCAGATCAGATCAGGGCTGAAGATATAGATTTGGGAATCATCTACATAGAGGTTTTAGTTGAAGTCATGGGGGCAAATAATAATGTTGGTATTTGTTAAGCGCTTACTATGTGCAGAGCACTGTTCTAAGCGCTGGGGTAGACACAGGGTCATCAGGTTGTCCCACGTGAGGCTCACAGTCTTAATCCCCTTTTTACAGATGAGGTCACTGAGGCACCGAGAAGTGAAGTGACTCGCCCACAGTCACACAGCTGACACGTGGCAGAGCCGGCAATCGAACCCAGGACCTCTGACTCCCAAGCCCGGCCTCTTTCCACCGAGCCACGCTGCGTTCTCCGGGGGAGTATGTATAGATGGCGAATTGAAGGGGACTTAGAGGTGAACCTTGAGGGGCTCCCGCCGTTAAGAGGTGGGATGCAGAGGAGGTGCAGGGCTCTGCACACAGTCAGCGCCCAATAAATACAGTTGAATGAATGAGTCTGCGAAAGAGACTGAGAATGAGCAGCCGGAGAGCTAGGAGAAGCGGCTGGGCCTAGTGGATTGAGTCCGGACCTGGGAGTCAGAAGGACCTGGCTTTTCATCCCAACTCTGCCACTTGTCTACTATGTGACCTTGGCCAAGTCACTCCACTTCTTTGTGCCTCACTTATCCATGAAATGGGGATTAAAACTGCGAGTCCCTCGTGGGGCAGGGACTGTGCCCAACCTGTTGATTTTGTATCGTCTACCCCGGTGCTTAGAACGGTGCTTGACACACAGTAAGCACTTAACAAATACCATCATTAATGAATGAATGAATTAGGAGAGAAGCAGGGGAGGACAGTGTCGGTGAATTTGTATTCGCACTCTCCACAAAAATCATTCTAAACTGTCGGCAACCCTTGCTGGTAAGAGATAGATACAGTGATGAGCTCAGGAATGATTTTGGGGTCATTCTGTCAAATGAAGAAAAATCCGGCACCAAGATCTACTTGTATTTAAATAACAGTCCCATCCTCTCCCTTCCCCATATTCAGTGACTTTTTTTGCCATAGGATTAGGGTAAAAATCCCTGACTAAGCCCTCCTTTCCTCTTCTCCCACTCCCTTCTGCGCCATCCTGACTTGCTCCCTTTATTCATCCCCCCCTCCCAGCCCCACAGCACTTTTCCATCACCGTCTTTATTCGTTTCGATTGATGTCTGTCTCCCCCATAACTGTCATTTATTCGTTTCGATTAATGTCTGTCTCCCCCTCTAGACTAATAAGCTCGTTGTGGGCAGGGACCGTGTCCGTTTGTTATAGTTTTCTCTCCCAAGCATTTAGTTCCGTGCTCTGCACGCAGTAAGCGCTCAGTAAATACGATGGAATGAATGAATGGAAGTTTTGGAAGACCGGGAAAGGAACCCCAAAGCGTTGGAGAAGACATGGCGGAAAGCAAGGGAGACCGAAGCGGTCGCCATTTCTTTACAGGCCGTAGGCATCTTGATCTTGTCTGAAAAAGGACCTTTCTGATGTATTGTCTCCCTAAATGAGGGAGGATTTTGAATGTTGAAGGAGTCCCCAAGGGCCAAGGGATTAAAGCTCTTCCTCATACTTAGCAAGACATATTGACTCCCCTGCACACACTCAGGGAGAGATTAACCTGTCTGGTTATTTGACAGAAATATGTGGGGATCCTTTGCACTTGTCATATTGAACTCGATCGAAGGTAACATTATGCATTAAGCTGAAAAAAAAAAAAGCAATTTATCACCGAAAGGTAAAAAAAAACAAGTTTGCTCTTTTGTTGGCTACGTAGCCTTCTTTCTGTGCACGCCTCGGTTGATGAAATTCATCCTTGACTAACTTGGTGGGAAATTAAATCATTGGATTTCATCAGCATAATCACCCCTACTGAGACTGAAGATGCACACATATATTTAACATGAAAACTGACAATTTTTGTACGGATTCTCTTCACATATCAAAATTAACTTGAATCACATAATCACAGGCATAGCCTGAAACTGCTGTTACCTAATGCGTGATTGTAGCGGGAGATGATGTATTTTCAATTTTAAAGAAAGAAGATAATCAGATTGTTTCACATCATTAAAATGAACCTTTTGACATGGATACGTGCTTTCTTATCCACATAAACATTGACATTATAACTAAAACATTACTCTTCAAAACTTTATGAATTAAAATGTATTGACTTTCCATGGAAAGCGTATAGAAATGTCTATAGAGTACTGTTCATATACAGATAAGCGTACCAATCAATCAAGATCATTGTTAATGGTATTTGTTAAGTGCTTATTTTGTGCCAGGCACTGTATTAAGCTCAGGCGTAGATAAAGGATAATCGGGTTGGGCACAGTCCCTTCCCCACCCAGCGCTCACAGTCTTAATTTCCATTTTTCAGATGATGTAACTGAGCCACAGATAAGTGACTTGCACAAGGTCACACATTCATTCGATCGTATTTATCGAGAGCTTACTCTATGCAGAGCAACAGACTAGTGTCAGGGGGAGGATCAGAACTCAGGTCCTGACACTCCCAGGCCCTTCCACTTTCCACTAAGTCACACTGCTTCTCTATTTTTTAAGTGCTTACACTATACTATGCGTATAATACAACGATTTTATACCGTACAACAGAATTACTAGAGGTGTTCCCTACCCACAAAAATAGCTGTGTATATAGTTAGGATTGCAAATGAAGGTTCATTCATTCAGTTGAATTAATGGAGTTCTCACTGTATGCAGAGCACTGCATTAAGCCCTTGGGAGAGTATAATATATAATACTATATATAATATATTTACGATATAACAAAAAACAGACACATTCCCTGCCCACAACAAGCTTACTGTTTAGAGCGGGAGGCAGACATCAATTTGACCTGATATCGATATAGATATATACATATATTTATTGATGTTGCAGCAGATGTAGATTTGAATAAGATTGTTAATAATAATTGCATTTGTTAAGCGCTTACTATGTGCCAAGCACTGTTCTAATAATCATAATAATGTTGGTACTTGTTAAGCACTTACTATGTGCAGAGCACCGTTCTAAGCGCTGGGGTAGATACAGGGTCATCGGGTTGTCCAACGTGGGGCTCACGGTTGATCCCCATTTTACAGATGAGGTAACTGAGGCCCAGAGAAGTGAAGTGACTCGCCCACAGTCACACAGCTGACAAGTGGCGGAGCCGGGAGTCGAACCCATCTCCTCTGACTCCGAAGCCCGGGCTCTTTCCACTGAGCCACGCTGCTTCCCCGAAGAAAGAAAGTGCTTTTTTTCCACTAAGCTATGCTGTTTGTTGTGGACAGGTCATGTGTTTGTTGTTATACTGTCCGCCCCAAGCGCTTAGTACAGTGCTCTTCACACAGTAATTGCTCAATAAATGTGATCAAATAAATATAGATATGGAGATAGATCTGGGTATGACCTTCGGGGGATACAAATTTGCAGTATCGATTTTCAGTGGAAAGAGCATGGGTTTAGGAGCCAGAGGTCATGGGTTCTAATTCCGGCTCCGCCACCTGTCAGCTGTGTGACTTCGGACAAGTCACTTGACTTCTCGGTGCCTGAGTTACCTCGTCTGTAAAATGGGGATTAAGACTGTGAGCCTCACGTGGGACAACCTGATTACCCTCTATCTACCCCAGCGCTTTCAGAACAGTGCTTGGCACATACTAAGCGCTTAACAAATACCAACATTATCATTATTATTATTATTATCTGTCGATTTTTAATGACCCAAATGGAGGACTTCTCATCACTCTGGATAGCTTCACAGACTAAAGCCCTGTGGCCAGATAGAGCCTCGATCCAGCCTTGCTGGAGTAAGGAGACAGTATGGCCTAATGGATGGAGCACTTGTGACCTTGGATATTTAAGTGACTTGACTCCTCTGTGTCTCAGTTTCCTCGTTTGTAAAAACGGGGATTAAATTTCTGTTTTGTTTCCCCACCCACCCATATTGTGAGCCCCACGAGAGACGGGGTCTGTGTCCAGTCTGCCTATACTGAATCCATCCTAGGGCTTAACACAGAGTAAGCACTTAATAAATGCCCCAGTTATCATTATTGGTGATTTCTTGGGTCAGGGTTTATTTTAGGCAGAATGAAATATGCCACTCTTCCTCCTTCCCTTCCTTCCCGCCTAAAGGAACACATGGAAATGCACGCTTAGCTCTAATGCGCCTGGTGGTGGCATTTCATGTCACACTGCATGTTCTCTCTATTACCTGCTGGGAAGAGCGGCACACTGCCCAGCACGGGCCCGGGACTCAGAGGTCATGGGTTCCGATCCTGGCTCCGTCACTTGTCTGCTACGTGGCCACGGGCGAGTAACTTCACTTCTGTGGCCCTCAGTTACCTCATCTGTAAAATGGGGATTAAGACCGTGAGCCCCACATGGGACAACCTGATTACCTTGTATCTACCCCAGTGCTTAGAACAGTGCTTGGCACATAGGAAGCGCTCAACAAATACCATAATGATAATTATTATTATTACCAGTTCTGGCATATTGTACTATCCCAAGTGTTCAGTGACAGGTGGAAACTTACCACTGTACTATTTCTTACGGGCAGAAAGACATGGAGCACAAAACATGTCTTGGGGCTTGAGCCTGGCTTTTCCGCACCGACCTTGTCCTAGTGAATCTTGGTGCAGGGGAAGCGGGGGGTGATTGAGGAGACCTTCTGTGTGACCTTGGGCAAGTCCCTTAATTTCTTTGGGTCTCAATGTCCTCATCTGTAAATCGGAGATTAAACATCTGCTCCCTCCCAATTAAGATGGAGAGCCCTCTGTGGAACAAGGACTGTGTCTGATCTGCTCACGTGGTGTCTATCCCACGTTGCTTCGCGCAGAATCAGCGCTTAACATCTACCGTAACTATCATTATTATCGTTCCCTTCTGCCGTCGAGGGAAGATCTCTGCTGATGCTCTCATCTCTCATCATATCCTGACTGGATGACTGCATCAGTCTCCTTTCTGACCTTCCAACCTCCTGTCTCTCCCCGCTTCAGCCTATACTTCACTCCACCGCCCGGATTATCTTTCTACGGAAACGCTGTGGGCGGGTCACTCCCCTCCTCGAAAACCCTCAGTGGTTGCCTATCAACCTTCGTATGAAGCGAAACCTCCTCACTCTTGGTGTCCAAGCTGTCCATCCCCTCGTCCCCTCCTACCTCACCTCCCTTCTCTCCTTCTCCAGCCCAGCCCGCCCACTCTGGTCCTCTGCCATCGCTAACCTCCTCACTGGGCCTCGTTCTCGCCTGTCCTGCCACCGACCCCTGGCCCACGTCCTATCTCTGGCCTGGAACGCTCTCCCTCCTCACAGCCTCCAAACTAGCTCTCTTCCCCCCTTCAAAGTCCTACTGAGAGCTCACCTCTTCCAGGAGGCCTTCCCACACTGAGCCCCCCCCCCACTTTTCCTCTGCTCCTCCTCCCCATCGCCCCGACTCCCTCCCTCTGCTCTACCCTCTTCCCACCCCCACATCACTTGTGTATATTTGTACATGTTTATTATTCTATTTATTTTATTAATGATGCATATCTATATTTCTATTTATCTATTTTGATAGTATCGATGCCTGTCTACTTGCTTAGTGTTATTGTCTGTCTCCGCCTTCTAACCCGTGAGCCCGTTGTTGGGTAGGGATTGTCTCTATCTGCTGCCAAATCGTACTTTCCAAGTGCTTAGTACAGAGCTCTGCACACAGTAAATACGATTGAGTGAATAAAGGAAGGGGAGAATTGAGCCTCTCAGATCACAGGGTGATGAAATGAAACTCGGTTACCTTGGTAAATGACTTAGGTTTTACAATCCTCAGACAGGCAAGCTTCAGGCCTTCAAATTGTTCCTGCTTGGGGCCGAACGTGTCTCTGCTATGATACAGAAAGACCACCGTACCCCCAGCCCTGAATTAACATCAATAACATTGATGCCATGATTGCTTGAATTTATAGAGCACCTTTATGTCAAGAAACTCAGAGGGCTCCATATCTTATCTCCCGGCCTCTCACAGTAGCTCCATGAATTAGAAGGCGGGGGAGGGAAGGCACTGTTATTTTAAGTCCTGACTAAATATCCAATCTAAATACCGTCTTTCCCAAGACTGCGGCAGCTTTAAATTCAAAGATCAAGCAATTAACATTAATTTATAATGTGACCTCCCTCTGACGGCCTTAAAAATCCTTCGGAATCCCTACCCCTGCCTCTAGAAGAGCGTAACAGTCCAAACGGAGTGGGTTAAATCCTGCCTCAAGGATGATCCATTTGAAATACGCACATTAACAGGGCAGTGGCTATGTTCTTCGTGTACGATTTGAAATGAATTTTCCTTTCGGGCAGGTGTGTAGAGGTGTAGTGGCTACCCAGAAGGTCATCGGTTCTACTCCCAGCGCTGTCTCTTGTCTGCTGCAAGGCCTTGGACAAGTCACTTCATGTCTCTGTGCCTCAGTTACCTTATCTGTAAAATGGAGATTAATGATAATGTTAATAATAATGGTATCGGTTAAGTGCTTACTATGTGCCACGCACTGTTCTAAGCGCCGGGGTGGGTACAGGGTAATCAGGTCGTCCCACATGGGGCTCACGCTTTGAATCCCCATTTTACAGATGAGGTAACTGAGGCACAGAGAGGTCAAGTGACCTCCCCAAGGTCACACAGCTGACAAGTGGCGGAGCCGACATTAGAACCCATGTCCTCTGACTCCCAAGTCCGTGCTCTTTCCGCTAAGTGCGGGACGGGGATGATGTCCAACCCGATTGGCTTGTATCCACCATAGCGCTTAGTAGAGTGCCTGGCACGTAGTAAGCACTTAACAAATTCCATAATTATTATTATTATCATTACCATCTCTGTCATACTGTACTCTCCCAAGTCCTTAATAACAGTGCTCTGCACATAGTAAGCTCTCAATAAATACGGTTGTTGGATTGATTCTCTTCTTATATATATGCAGAGGGCAGCTTTTGCATAACGGTATCCAGAATTTGATTGTATCATCATCCACAGAGATCTTGAGTTCCCGAGATGTGTAAGAAAATGAAGAAGAAGCTCCGCAGCTCAGTGGAAGGAGCACAGACCCGGGAATAAGACGACCCGGGTTCTAATCCTGTCTTTGCCACTAGCCTGCTATGTGAGTCTGGGCAACTCTCTTAACTTCTCCGTGCACCAGTTTCCTCACCTGTAAAATAGGAATCCGACGCCTATTCTCTCCCCACTCAGACTGTGAGTCTCCTAAAGAGTCAGTAATATCTTCCAGAAACAAAATGAGCACATCACCCCCCATTTCACCACGGGTCCACACCGCTGCTTCGTCCTGAGCTCTATCAGATGAAAATTCATTCTTGTCTGACCAAACTGCACAGCTGAATTGCATCCTCTAGACATTTTACCTAAGATTCTGCTTGAGGAATAATTTTATATCCCCTATGAAAGCCACGTACTTTCAGCCGTTCATTGAGAGATTGATTATTCGGTTATTTAAGCTTTGCTTTCACCCAACCCCAGCGAATCAGTAATTACAGAAATTCGATAACAGCACTTTTGTTTACATCTAGCTAAGCGCAGAGGAAAACAACGACCATCTATCTACTAATATTCTTTCCAACACAGCCACACTAGTCAGATTCTCTGTCATGTAATGCGCCTGGTGACTGGAATCATTAATCCCACGCTTTGAAAATTATTTAAGATTGAAGGTACCACAGTGGCTCGTATTGGTCAGGTCCAGATCCTTGAAAAAAAAAAAAAAAAGATTTAGTGCCTTTTCAAAAGAATTTTGTAGGTAGGAAGCCCAAATGGATTTTCAACTAGGCCTCAACCTTTATGAAACCTACTGATGTTGAATAGTCTTTTACTGGTTGCCATGCCAACCGATACCAGAGGTACACTTTGCTGTGTGTTCTTTCCCTAGAAAGCTTCACCAGATGTCTTCAACAAATTGCTATGAAAAGACTTTGGTCTGTCAGCCTTGTTAGGAGATAAAAATCAGACTAAGAGACGTCCCTGCCTCCACTTCTGATAAAAGTAACCCATAAAATATGTAAACCCGCTCTCCCCTCCCTAAACCAGCAGAATCTCTCACCCCCGCCCCAACTCCTCTTACTTCCTGAAGCAGGATTTTTAAAATATTTATGTTCTTATTTCTACCCGAAGCAGAAGCCATTATGTTTTGCAGCTGACATAGTCTGGCAGTGCGAAGCCATAAGCATCTGGCTGGCAGCAGAGAGAACAAGTTGATAAATTATTGATTTGCATAAATCAACACCCTATAAAAATTGGTCTTTTAAAGAAAAAAGCTTTTGTATTATTTCAAGTTGAGAAGTGTTAAGATGAATTCAGATTCGATCCCTTCGTGATTTTATAGTTCTAATCATTTATATATGTGCACATAAAGATATAGGGTGCACCCTATTTAGTATTTAAGCGATGAAAAACGGAATTTTGTCTTTTTCCCGACGATCGCACTCGTAGCTTCGTTTCTTACAAAAGAATGTTAAACACCTCGAGCTTCGCAGTTTTCCATTTCAATACAGGTAAAATAATTAGTACGTGAAAGAAAATGTAAAATCAGTTCTATGTGAGGGATGGGGTTTTTTTTTTATATAGACTAGAAAATAATGCACCCATGAAAGACAAAATCCCTAATTTGCCTATGACTAAAGAAAACAGATATGGAAAATGTGGGGATGGAAGTGCAAATAAATAATTACCCATCAGATGAACCATTTGCATAGGCAGCTATCCAATGTATATGAAAAATGCATAGAATTTATATAGCCCTTACTGCTTGCCTGCTCGTTCAGCCCTTTATTTAATTAGGAAAGCTAAGTCTTGAAAGGAGAAGTCAAGTTCAGTAACGCGAAGGTCACGTTTTGACCAATCTGAAAACATTTACCTCCTTGGTGAGCAGTGTGACTGAGTGGAAAAAGCCCAGGTCTGGATGTCAGAGAACCTGAGTTCTAACCCCGGCTCTGACGTTTGCCTACTGTGAGCTTTTCTGTGCCTCAGTTTCCTCAACTGCAAAATGGGGATTCAATACCTGTTCTCCCACCTACTTTGGTTGTGAGCCTCATGTGGGACAGGGACTGTGTCCAACCCAATTTGTCTGTATCGACCCCAGCCCTTTTTTTACAGTGCCTGGCACAGAGTAAGTGCCTAACAGTTGCCATAATTATATTTCTACTTAATAATAAGAACATATACAGGAACAGAGAACATAGAATTTTTAAAAGAACAAGCTGTATAAAAAGGGGAAGAGAAAACAGAACCCGCTGGAAGTTTACACTCAGCTCCCAGGTGTTTAATAAATAATAAAGAAGCAGGATGGCCTAACGGAAAGAGCTTGGGTCTGGGAATCGGAGAAACTGGGTTCTAATCCTGACTCCGCCACTCATCTTCTGTGTGACCGTGAGCAATTCCCTTCATTTCTCTGTGCCTCAGTTACCTCATCTGGAAAATAGAGGTTAAGATGGGAGACCTACATGAGACAGGAACTGTACGCAACACGACTGTCTTCATAGTTATTTTGTATCTACCCTAGGGCTTAGTACGGCACCAAATACATAGTTAATGCTTAACAAATACCATTAAAAAAAACGGGAAGAAGAGGGTTGGCAGAAAGTGAAGGGAAGAGTAAAGGCAAGGCCAAAAGGTGGATCTCAGGATGGGGGAATCCAGGGAACAGAAATAGGTCTTCAATCAATCAATCACTCATTCATATTTACTGAATACTGTGTGGAGAGCACTGTACTGAACGATTAGGACAGTGCTCTAAAACAGTATAACAGAGTCGGTAGGCCTGTTCCCTCCCCACTGGATCTGTTCCGATCGGATTAAGCCAGCGTGGAGAAAATAGCGATAGTGATAATGATGACTGTATCTGTGAAGCGCTTACTACGTACCGGGCACCGTACTAAATGCTGGGGTGGATACAATCAAACCGGGTTGGACACAGCACCTGTCCCATTTGGGGCACACAGTCTCAATCCCCATTTTACAGATGAGGTAACTAAGGCCCAGAGAAGTGAAGTGACTTGCCCAAGATCACACAGCAGACAAATGGAGGAGCTGGGATTAGAACCCATGACCTTCCGACTCCCAGGCCCAAGCTCTATCCACGATGCCCTGCCGCTTCTTTCTGCTTCTCTCTCTTTCATTCTTTCCCCCTGCCCCACCAGGACCTCCATCTTTCCTTCCCACATACGATTCCATCACCCACCGTCCCGGGACTGGCTTCCGAGGGCAAGGAAGTGAAGCGATTACCTCAGGGATATCAAAGAAGGATAACAATGGTTAAAAATGAGAAAATTCCCAAGTCTGCACTAGCACCCGTGTGAAAAGACAGCAGGGCTGGAGTGAGGAATAGTATCCGGGGGGTGTCTACAGAGACACGCTGGACATTTGGGGGTGGGAATTGACCTCCGGATTATAATCTATGGAACAGCGAGGTGGTACTTCTTTTTCTCTTCCTGCTCGAAGCCCCTCATAAACCAGAAGGAGAGGCTGTTTCAGCTAACAGCCAGATAGAAAGGATTCTTTCTTCCCCGCCCCTCAGATTGGAATTTTGACATCAATTGTGAACACTGTGTGATTGGGTTGCTTGGTTTCGAAGGCTCTCGATAACCTTTATAACCTGAGCTCTTCATAATCAAAGGTAGTTCCTTCTGTGCTGGGTATTGCATATGTGGACCACTAATAATAATAATAATGTTGCTATTCGTTAAGCGCTTACTATGTGCCGAGCACTGTTCTAAGCGCTGGGGGAGATACAGGGTAATCAGATTGTCCCACATGAGGCACACAGTCTTAATCCCCATTTTACAGATGAGGTAACTGAGGCACAGAGAAGTGAAGTGACTTGCCCACAGTCACACAGCTGACAAGCGGCGGAGCTGGGATTCGAACCCATGATCTCTGATTCCCAAGCCCGGGCTCTTTCCACTGAGCCACGCCGCTACTAATGCACTAGCATTAGTAGAGTCACTGTAGCAGTAATGATAGAAGTATTTATAAAAAGTGCTAAGTTCTTAGTACAGTGCATAGCACACAGCAAGAACTCGATAAATTCTATTGCGTGAATGAATGATAAAAATAATAATAATTACGGTACTTGTTAAGCCCTTACTACGTGCCACGCACTGGGGTAGGTAATAATAATGATAATAATAATGGTATCTGCTACTCGGTGTCAGGCACTGTACTAGAGAAGCAGCGTGGCTCGGTGGAAAGAGCACGGGCTTTGGAGTCGAAGGTCATGAGTCCGAATCCCGGCTCGGCCACTCGGCAGCTGTGTGACCGTGGGCGAGTCACTTCACTTCTCTGTGCCTCAGTTCCCTCATCTGTAAAATGGGGATGAAGACCGTGAGCCCCACGTGGGACAAGCTGATTCCCCTGTGTCTACCCCAGCGCTTAGAACAGTGCTCCGCACATAGTAAGCGCTTAACAAATACCAACATTATCATTATTATTATTATTACTAAGTGCCGGGCAGGGATTGTCTCTATCTGTTGCCCAATTGTACATTCCAAGCGCTTAGTACAGTGCTCTGCACACAGTAAGCCATAAATACTATTGAATGAATGAATGAGCGCTGGGGTGGACACGAGCAAATCGAGTTGGACACAGTCCCTGTCCCGCACGGGGCTCACTGTCTCAATCCTCCTTTTACAGATGAGGTAACCGAGGTACAGAGGAGCCAGGTGACTTGCCCAAGGTCACCCGGCAGACGAGTGGCAGAGTCAAGATGACAACCCAGGTCCTTCCGACTCCCAGGCCACGGCTGCTTCCCTAAGGATTTATTTAGGATTTATAAACTCCTTACTGTGTTCAGAGCACTGTACTGAGTTCTGTGAGCGAATACACGGTCCCTGTCCCTCTGGGGGCTTTAAATGTCTGTATCGCTTTTTAAAGGAAACTGTCCGGGATGATGCAAACGCTATACCTCTCTCTGCCTTTCAAATCACTCTCCACCTCCACCGGGGAGCAGTTAAAATAGCCCACCAAATCCTGTTAGCTTACACAAACTGTTCCCTCCTGAAAGTGACATAAATCTTGTTTAAGGACCACATTGATATTTGACTATGTTTGAGTTCACACCGGGTTCACTATAGAAGTCGGATTTAGCATCGCCACATCAGTGTAAATTCGGGCACTACCTCCGGTTAACATCCATTTCGGGAATTTCACTTGTGGTTAACGCTCTAAGGACTTCGTTCTTGGATCGCTAAACCTCGAATGAGGAATACGGTGAGGAATCAGCAGCACCTTTCACAAACGTATGCGTCCTTCTTTAAGATAACGACCGGATCACTTTCCAAAATTCAGATTAAGCCTCTCTGCACTCTGAAAAGGGAAGCAGCGTGGCTCGGTGGAAGGAGCACGGGCCTGGGACTCAGAGGTCAGGGGTTCGAAACCCGGCTCCGCCACTCGGCAGCCGCGTGACCGTGGGCAAGTCACTTCACTTCTCTGTGCCTCAGTGACCTCATCTGTAAATTGGGGATGAAGACTGTGAGCCTCACGAGGGACAACCTGATTACGCTGTATCTACCCCAGCACTTAGAACAGTGCTCTGCACATAGTAAGCGCTTAACAAATACCAACATTATTATCGTTACCTTTTCGTCATTTTAGCTTTAAGGATGAGGCGCCAAGTAAGTGAACGGGCTATTTGTCAATAGCTTCTCACAGCTATGTTTTCGCTGGGATTATGAGTCCCAGGTCCCTAGAATTCAGTTTGGTTGCCTTGCCTTATTGTTCAAGCCTTTAAAACTATTGTTGTAACCAATGCTTTAAGTGGAAAAAGAAGAGTGACTGAATACCAAAAGCTGAATGGGGTTTGAAGAAGGTTTTGATCGAATTCACAGAGGTAGGGTTCAAAAGGTACTGTTATTAGAGGTACTGTGAGGGTGACTTTTTTTAAAAAAAAACGGTATTCGTTAAGTGTTTATTATGTGCCAGGCAGTATACTAAGTGCTGGGCTAGAAACAAGCGAATCAGGTTGGACACAGTCCAGGTCCCAAAGTTTTAATCCCCATTTTACAGATGAGGTAACCGAGGCAGAGCGCCGTGAAGTGACTTGCCCAAGTTCACACAGCCGACAAATGGCAGAGCTGGGATTAGAACCCAGGTCCTTCAGAGTCCCGGGCCCATGCTCTATCCATTAGGCCACACTGTTTCTCTCCTTACCGGTTGAGATGTCCATTACATCCATTCATTCGATCATATTTATCGAGGGTGGTCTGCGTGTAGAGCACTGTACTGAGCACGTGGGAGGTACCCAATTAGGTGTTCTTTGTAGCATCATCAGAGATGGACTCAGGGATTCCAATTCTGTATAGACAAAGACTGTACAGACAAAAACTTGGTATATAACCAAAAAGCAGCATGATCTACTGGATGAAGCATAGGCCTGGGAGTCAGAAGGCCTGGATCCTACTCTGTGCTTCACCACTTCTCTGCCACGTGACCTTGGACAAGTCATCTAACTTCTCTGGGTCTCAGGTCTCTCATCTGTTAAAAAAAAAGGAGATTAAGAATGTGAGCCCCATGTGAGACATGGATTGTGTCCAACCTGATTAGCTTGTATCTACCCCAGTATTTAGTACGGTGCATCAAAACCCAAATAAAGTTCCTGATTAGCAAGAAATGTTAGGATTCCCCTGGTAAACTCTCTCCTGGATTGTTTGATGTAGTTAAACAGAAAAATACCCAATTTAAAAACAGACCTTCAGATGAGGGAACTGAAGTACAGAGAAGTGAAGAGACTAGAAGCCAGGTTTCTGAATCCCAGGCCTGAGCTCTTTCCACTTAGACGGACCTGCCGCTTTGCACAGAGAAGCAGCGTGGCTCAGTGGAAAGAGCACGGGCTTGGGAATCAGAGGTCATGGGTTCGAATTCTGGCTCTGCCACTTGTCAGCTGGGTGACTGTGGGCAAGTCACTTCACTTCTCTGTGCCCCAGTTCCCTTATCTGTAAAATGGGGATGAAGACTGTGAGCCTCACGTGGGACTACCTGATGACCCTGTATCTCTTCTAGCGCTTAGAACAGTGCTCTGCACATAGTAAGCGCTTAATAAATAACAACATTATTATTATTATTATAAAGTACCAAGGGATGTGGTTGGGAGTAGAGATGGAAGGGGTAGATTTTGCTCTCTCGCTCACCCTCTCTTTCCCTGTTCGCTCCTTCCCTCTTTCTCTACTTATGGCTTTCATTTTCAAAGATGGGGTGAGTAATGCCAGACCCTACCTAACCTTGTGCGTGAGAGTGGCTACAAAGAGCACCGAAGGCCCGAAACAACAGCTACAACAAAAAGACAATAATAACAGTAATAAAAAATAATGATGACAATAACTGTGTTATTTGTAAAATACTTACTATATGCTAAGCACTGTAATAAGCACTGGGATAGCCACAAGATCAGGTCTTTCGGTCTAAGTAGGAAGTAGGACAGGTATTGAATCCTCATTTTGCAGAAGAGGGAATGGAAGCACACAAAAGTTCAGTGACTTGCCCAAGGTCACACGGCAGGTTAGAGGCAGAGCTGGGATTAGAACCCAGGTCCTCTGACTTCCAGGCCTCTCCTCTTTCCACCAGCCCACACTGCTCTTCCCCGTATGCCACACTGTTGACTCTGAAGGCTAGATCTTTGCCGAGAGGTTCGCCAAAAGCTTTAAGAAAACCAGCGGGGTCGTCTCCCTTGTAGCGATATGAATTTTAAGGCAAAGAATTCTTTATAATCTATCATTTTGCCTATTTCAACGGCAGAGGGAAGCAGCGTGGTCTAGTGGAAAAAAGCCCAGGCCTGGGAGTCAGAGGAGCAGGGTTCTAATCCCGACTCCACCTCTTGTCTGCTTTATTTGTGACATTGGGCAAGTCAGTTCTCTTCTCTTTGCCTCAATTCCTTCCTCTGCAAAAATGGGGATTTGATTCTTGTTCTCCCACCGACTCGGACTATGAGCCCCACGTGGGATCTGATTATCTTCTATCTACCTCACCTCTTAGTACCGTGCTTGGCATATAGTAAGCACTTAAATACCACAATTATCATTAGTATTTCCGAGTATTGGCCACTAAACGATGCTTTTTGCCCTATAACACCTTCGGCCATTCTTCCTCATTATTATTTAGCCTCTCGGTATATCCTTTTGCAACTTCCACATCAGCATATCTACGAGGTAACTGTTGGGTATCGGATTCATCACTGAAATCAGCACTATTTTTGCTGACCAGATTTTATTATGCTACCTCTCTGCACTTGGATACCCATTTGGAGTTATGCATTCCAATTAAACTTTAATGTGACAGCTTTGACACTTCTGTTTTGTCTTAAGAAGAGAGGAGAGATTTGAAAAGCGATATTGCTTTCCACTGCTTTCTTCCCTGAGTCATCCCAAAATTTCATATCCACAATCGAGTGATAAGTAGCTAATCAGAAATGATGTTTTCATCATTTCATCTCTAGCTAATGGAGGAGAGTTTTACGTGGATAGTTGCATATGACGGATTACCCACAGACCCATTCATGAAATCTCTCTGAGAAAACAAGATCCTGTTAAATTGACTCTTCTTAATAATAATGATAATTATTATTGTGGTATCTGTTAAGCAATTACTCTATGCCAGGCACGATACTGAGCTCTGGGATGGTTACAAGCAAATCGGGTTGGACACAGTCCCTTTCCACTGAGGGGCTCGTGGTCTCAATCCCCATTTTACAAATGAGTTAACTGAGGCACAGAAAAGTTCATTGTTGCTGATAATCTAATATCAATAATAATGAAAACAACTGAATTAGTGAATTTACCTCAGGTCACACAGCAGACAAGTGGGAGAGGCAGAATTACAACCTGTGACCTTCTGACTCCCAGGTCTTTGTTCTAATCACTATATCCTCAGCAGCTGAAATACGTCCATTCTTGGAGCTTATCTGTCTCTCTTCCCTTCATTTATTCATTCAATTATATTTACTAAGTGCTTAATGAGTACAGAGCACTGTACTAAGTGCTCGGGAGAGGACAATACAACAGTAAACAGACACATTCCCTGCCCACAATGAATTTACAGTCTAAAAGGGAGGAAGGAAAGTCTCTTCCTTAAGGCTGGAAACATCTCTGGTTTGACTGGTGAGTTAATTCATCCCCTTGCCAGCATCCGATTGATTTGGTGTTTTCAGAAGGCAGAAAATGAACTTGCAAGAGTGGATTTTCCCACAGAGAGAGAAAGTGTGTATGTGTGCGTGTGGGTGGGGGTCAAAAAGAAACAGAGAGAATCAGAGAGAGAAGGAAAGAACGTAGTAGAGTACAGTCCTTTACTCATAGCAAGCATCCAATAAATACTATTGATCGATTGAATTATTGCTAGAAGTTGGTGCTTTTTCATTATTTACAAGGTGCTCAGAGCTATATCAAGAGAGGTTCTGGTTGCAGAGCACGGTCTCAAAGCGTTCTGACCTAATTAACAATCAGTGATGCATTTCGCTAAAAAAATCAATTTCTGTCCTTAGAAGGAGAGGCTACCTGAAGAGACTGCGAATAAATTCATGGGGTGTCAGCTCTGAACAAAGAAATCTAAATTAGTGGAGTGGGCTCTCCCCTTAATCTTACGGGTAATTAGCGAACCTAGGAGGAGGCAGAGGGTATTGGCAGAGGATGTCAAACAAACTAGACGAATAATTAAGCAGAGGCAGAGAGCAAATGAGGAGAGGCAAGCTTGCCTGTCGGCTGAATTAAATCACCGAAACATTTGACAATATCCTCTAGATGGTAAAATCGTTATGGGCAGGGAATGTGTCTGCTAATTCTGTCGCACTGTACTTTCCCACGTGACTAGAACAGTGTTCTGCACATAAAAAGCACTCAATAAATACCGGTGATTGATTGATCGATCACTGTTACAAAGAATTACCCACCAGCAACAAAATCATATTGTCAAGTTCAAACTACTCCAGGGCAAGCTCTGGAAAAAAGCTGAGAAACAGCGTACCTAGGGGAAAGAACCCCGGCCTGGGTATCAGAGGTCCTGGGTTCTAATACCGGTTCTGCCACTTGTCTGCTGGGTGACCTTGGGCAAGTCGATTCACTTCTTGGGCCTCAGTTACCTCATTTGTAAGTTGGGGATTATAACTGGGAGCCCCACGTGGGGATATGGACTGTGTCCAGCCTGATTAGCTTGTAGCTGCCCAAGCACATAGTACAGCGCCTGGCCCGTAGTAAGTGCTTAACAGATATCACTGGAGCAAAAACATTCATTGTTGCAGATAATCTAATATCAATAACAATGGAAACAATGAAAACGATTGAATTAGTGAAACCACTGTGCACCCACTATCTGTCTCAGTATTATTCTCAAGTATTATTGTTACCAATAATAACAGTTATTTGATAATAATGAACAATTTTAATAACATAACACTATATTAATACGTTCCATATGAATATATCAATAATATAATTAATGATATGAAGTATAGTAATTAATAAGGATAATAATCATTAGTAATAATAATGTATCCGTTAAACACTTACCATGTGACAAGCACTGTACTAAGTGCTGGGTTGGATACAGGCAAATCGGGTTGGACACAGCCCCTGTCCCAAGTGGAGCTCTCAGTCTCAATTCCTCCCCATTTTACAGATGAGGTAACTGAGGCACAGAGAGTGAAGCGACTTGCCCAAGTCCCACTACAAACATGTGGTGGATCCGGGATTAGAACCCATGACCTTCTGACTCCCCGGCCCGTGCTCTAACCACTGTGCCATGCTGCTTCATTAGCATAACCCGTTGTGGGCCGGGAAAGACCTTCTAACTCAGTTCTATTGTACTCTCCCAAGTGCTTAGTACAGTGCTCTGCACACGAGTGCTCAATAAATATGATTAATTAGCATAGAGTATATAAGGAAGGGGAAGGCTGATTCCCAGTTATCTGCGGTAACAGTTTCAGTAAACGGCTTCTCAAAGGATGAATTAGGAAGCGAACGATATTTAGCAAAAAATCTTTTCTGGTCAGATTTGGAGCCTCACCCCTCAGAGTAAAGAGGGTAGAGAAAGATTCTATGTGAAAGAAATAACTGGTAATTTTAGAAATATGAAAAATGTCAATGGTTTTCCCCATCTCATTAAGCGCTCATTTCAATAAAACCTAAATCTCTTATTGATATTGTTGATTTTAAATGGGGGGGAGGATCACACCTTTCAAAACGCAATTCATTTTGTGAATAGCTTTTTTATGGTATTTGTTGACTGCTTGCTGTGCTAGTGAATAGAATCGCGCTGTGATTGCTAAAATGATTTCAAATGTAAAGTCCATCATGACCAGAAGGTTTCTATTGGACACTAAACAATATTAAAAATAATATATCTCTGAAATGTAGCTTCGGTGTCTTCTATGCGCTGTGGCTTAGTGGAAAGAGCACAGGCTTGGAAATCAGAGGACATGAGTTCTAATCCCAGCTCTGCCACTTTGCTGCATGACCTTGGGCAAGCCACTTACCTTCTCTGTGCCTCAGTTACCTCATCTGTAAAATGGGGATTAAGACTCTGAGCCCCAAGTGGGAAAACCTGATTACCTTGAATCTCCCCCCGTGCTTAGAACAGTGCTTGACACATAGTAAAAACTTAATAAATACCATCATTAATTAATTAAATTTGATCTGACCTGATTTTTGTCACTGACACTTGTCCTCCATCTTGTCCATAGCCTGGAATCTCTCCCCTTTTATATCCACCCAAACCACCGCGTCCCACCTTCAAAGCCTTATTAAGGTCACATCTCCGCAGGAGGCCTTCCTCCACTTAAGCCCTCTTTTTCACAGCTTCTCCTCCCTTTCTCTCTCGCCTTATGCACTTAGATCTGCGACCTTTGGGAATTTGATATCTGTCCCACCTTCAGCCCCCCAGCACTCGTGTACATAGGTATAAATTCTACGTTACGATTTATTTTTATCAATAAATAATATTGTCTCCCCCTCTAGACTGAAAGCTCACCGCGGGCAGTAATCACGTCTTCTACGTTGTGTTGTCCTCTCCCAAGCACTCAATACGGTGCCGTGCACACAGTACGTCCTAGGGAAATTACCACTGATTGACTGAAGACCCTTCCAGGCCTAACCTGACCTTCTCAGTCTCAGTAACAAGTTCTGAGTTGAACAAACCTTGACAAAATCATTTTTAGAAAAAGGTGGCATTCCAGAAACCCTGGAGCTAATCGGCAGAGCAACAAAGGGAAAATTCATCTTAAAAAAACTGAATGAAAATGCTGCTTTGAAAACGGTTGTTAATCTCCTCCCTTCTACATCTTCTATGGACGTGGATTGTCTATGCACACAGTAAGCGCTCAATAAATACGACTGAGTGAATGGACATTTGAGATTCATCCCACAGACAACCCCACAGCACTTATGTACATTATCTTGTTACTGCGATGTACATCCCCTTGATTCTATTCATTGCTATTGTTTTAATGAGATGTACATCCCCTTGATTCCATTTATTGCTATTGTTTTTGTCTGTCTGTCTCCCCCGATTAGACTGTAAGCCCGTCAGTGGGCAGCGATTGTCTCTATCTGTTGCCAAATTGTACATTCCAAGCACTTAGTACAGTGCTCTGCACATGGTAAGCGCTCAATAAATACTATTGAATGAATGAATGAATCTTAAAACTGTGTATTGTAAATTATTCATTTATATTAATGTCTGTCTCCTCCCGTAGAACGTAAGCTCGTATGGGAAGGGAAAATATCCACTAATTCTGTTGTATTGTACTTTTCCAAACGCTTAGTTCCGTACTCTACACATTATAAGCACAGCACTCTGTGCATAGTAAGCACTCAGTGGTTTTTTTTTGAGGACTACGTGCAGAGTAATGTACTAAGTGCTTGCGAGAGTATCCAGCAACAGAATTAGTGGACATGTTCTCTGTCTGTAACAAGCTTACAGTCTAGAGGGGTAGACAGACATTAATATAAGTAATTCATAACATGTAAATGATTGTCCAAGACTGAGGATGGCTAATCTTGTATTTCAGGGATGTGCCCTATATTCAGAATTTTGGTCACGCTAAATTGCAGATAAATGAACTTGAAAGTGAAGTGCTCGCCTAATGTCTGTTTACATTCTGGGAGGTGATCAGCATTTTGAGAAGTAGTGTGGCTCAGTGAATAGAGCTCAGGCTTGGGAGTCAGAGGTCATGGTTTCTAATCCCAGCTCCGCCACTTGTCAGCTGTGTGACTTTGGGCAAGTCACTTAACTTCTCTGGGCCTCAGTTACCTTATCTGTAAAATGAGGATCAAGACTGTGGGTCCTATGTGGGACAACCTGATTACCTTGTATCCCCCCCAGCACTTAGAACAGTGCTTGGTACATAGTAAGCACTTAACAAATGCCATTATTGTTATTATTATCATTTGGGAAAACCAGACTATTATGTGGGTAAACATTTTAGAGTTGAAATGTAGCCTCTGGCTATACTGTTTTTACAAAGACTTTTTTTTTCCTTTTCTGAGTGAAACTTCTAAAAGCAGTTTCATTGTTACTTTTTCCAAAAAACTTTGCTTTAGATCGGAGATGTAGACACAATTCTAAGAATGGTTTGGTCCATTATGTCCGTGACTCTACCAATTTAAGATAGAAGAACCTTTAAGAAAGAACCATTATAGCTTTATGGCCAGTATTTTTCAACGACTGAATGATTTACTTTCACTTAATTTAAATTAATGCCCAATGTATTGATCTAATGGATATGTTAGAGCTAGGCATCACATTAAGACCACTTTTATGGCAATGATATAAATTTAACCTGTGTTATTGTTTCTTCAAAGATTTTTTTTTTCTCAAAAGTTATAGTCTAATGCAAATTATTTCTTTGTGGAAAGTCACGATCGTTTTTATAATTTTAATGAAATTTAAATTCAAGATTCACTGCAGGAGCACTTTGCTTTAATTTAATGATAACTGCTGAGTCTTCCAACTGGGTAAAACTGGATAAAAGAGGAGGCAAAGAAACATATCTAGATTAATGATATCAAAAATTAATGAAAGCTAAGCATTTAGTCCTCCATCTACGGCTACTTTATCAGCAACCTTAAACTGTAAAAATAGTTGTCACTGTAACTTTCAAACTAAATGCAATCAACTTGTCAGAAAGCTTGCATCAAACAAAAAATACCTCAATATAAGACAAGATTTGGGGGAGGAAAGAGTATTGAATTACCATACAACAGCAGCATGAAAGCATACATAACAAAATATTCTTCGGGGTAAGATTCATGAAGCACATAGAAGAGAAGAAATCTTTATCTAGATGGTCACTGTCCATTATTTGACTTGGGCATAGTATTTTTTTACAATTACTTAAGATGGAACCTCAGATCAGTATTTCCTACAAAACAAAGTCAAAGTTGATTTGTTTAAACTAAGAGTCCAGCAGTAAACCATTTGAGGTCAGTTCCACCCTCTGGAAAACGGACCTTAGCAAGGTTTTTCTGAGACTGGTGTCTGTTTTTAAAGGTGGTGCAGAGAAAGTCTAAGCCAATAAAATGTGATGGTCCTTTTCTGTTTTTTAAATAGTAGCCTCTAAAGAACAGAACACTTATTTCTTCGTGCTCTGATGACAAAACCTTCCAAGAAGTTAATAATGATGAGTAAGGAAAATAATAATAATGTTGGTATTTGTTTGTTAGCATTTGTTAAGCGCTTACTATGTGCAGAGCACTGTTCTAAGCGCCGGGGTAGATACAGGGTAATCAGGTTGCCCCATGTGAGGCTCACAGTTAATCCCCATTTTACAGATGAGGTGACTGAGGCCCAGAGAAGTGAAGTGACTTGCCCACAGTCACCCAGCTGACAAGTGGCAGAGCCGGGATTCGAACTCATGACCTCTGACTCCCAAGCCCGGGCTTTTTCCACTGAGCCGCGCTGCTTCTCATCTCTGTCATTTCACTTTGATCCTGATCACTGAATGTAACAAAGCAATAGCAATCCGAACCATATCAATCACAGACTTGATGCAGGAAGGAGATGACATGATAGGCTGCAAAACAATCTCTCCAAAACCAATTTGAGCCTTCCTCAGTTTACCTACCTGATCAACCATAAGACACTCTTAAAGTGTCTTCACTAGGGAAGGAAGAAGGATACAGAGGAGAGTCTCGAGATGTTGCTGGACAACATTAAGGGTGAGCAGCTGCAGTTGGTTATGATTTCATTTTCCCTCCACTCATCTTTGGTTGCCTGCCATGACCACAGAAGCATTGGGAGTCGTGGCTCTCCAATAGTCTCATCCCGTTACGAAGCACAACAGAGCAAAGGGCTTTGATAAATGTTAAAAGTGTCCTTCGGAAAGCTGGTGAGATCAGATTAGTTCTCGGTTACTTGCTTGGAGAAAGATAGCAGCCCTTGAGCAATTGGTCATTAAATTGGGGAACTAAACAATTCACTGAGCAAAATAAGAACTCCGGCATATATTCAGTTACTTTAAAAACAACAACAACAAAAATCTGAGGTTTCCAGCTTTATTCGCCAGGTGTTTATCGTGCATAGGATAGTGAGTAAATCCTGTCAAATGGGTTTGGAGTTCATCCCGATAAAGAATCCTGCACAATCTCTGAACTCAGGGATGCTTCGACAAGCCATAAGGAAGTTATGAGCTCCTAATCCCTCTCACCAGAATGGACCAGATTTTCTAATTCCCAAGGTGGAAAGTCTTGATGACATGCTTTTTAGTCACGTCTCATTTATATCACCACTTACCACGTGAAGAGAAATCGATCATAAAATGCTATAGGATATATTTGTTCTAGTACTTTATAGTTACTATCTTTTTTTTTTTCATTCTTTTAGTCTTTGCTTTAGAAAAGATGACCACATTATATTAGTCCCTCGCTAATATCTACAAATTCCTCTCTAGATTTCCATTCATTGCAAAATGGTGCAGGATGCTGGGAAGCAGTGGATCGGGACAAGAATGCTAATTTATAGCAAGCTGCAGCAGCAGGAAGAGGGTACTTTCCACTGGTGTTCAGTGTAATTGCAACAGTGATGGGATTCAAACTGCCCTCCGTGTGAAATCTGTCTTTCACCCAATCAACGAAAACAACTAATGCACTGCAAGGTGTAGTCTAGCCGATCCACTTCTCGATAAAGTCAGTGGTGTCTAATCAGACACCTATTGTTAGAAGAGAATCTGAAATGGATACAATCATCACATTGATCCAAAGTTGTCAGTCTTCCCAGTGCTTAACTTTCTCCTTTCTCTTCTTTAAAAATGGAGTCATCCCTCAACCAGTCTTCTTCCTTATTACACCGAGTTTCACAAACTGCTAATTGCAGGTGCTTGGGGTTGGAAATGGAAAATCTGAAACTCAATCAGAGCCAAATCTACGCTGACTTCCAACTGAGGCTCTCCTTCCCCTTAGTAACTGTTTGTGTCACTGGAGATGGACGGTTCTCTTTGCCAAGTATTGTTTCCATTTCATTTTTTAAAAAAACACCACCACCCTATCTTGTTTACATCTGCAATCTATTAGTTCAAAAATCAACCATTATGGCCGGAAATAAAACTGATGCCATTTACACATGTTCATCAGATCTGTCTGCTCTATGGTTCATGGCTCGTCACTGATACATCATCACACTGGATGTGTCTTTCATCTCAGACACCTAAGGCATTGATGGAAAGTACTTAAAACACAAAACTGCTAGGAAATAAATTAAAGCCATGTTTTGCAGCTACTAACTCAAATTTATCAGACCAAACAGATGACAGCATGACAACATAACATACCGATGTATAGATTATACTATTAGGGCACTTAGTTACCCATCTTTCTATTCTCATAATATAACAGTTTGCCTTTCTTAGTGCTCTGCACATAGTAAGTGCTCAAAAACTATGAATGATCGATTATACTATAATAAAATAATTTGGTACTTCTCTGCATATGCGGAAAGAGCTATCTGAATATTCTGTTGTTTCCCCTTTCTGTCATTCAGTTTCCTGGCTCTGCCACTTGTCAGCTGTGTGACCTTGGGCAAGTCACTTAACTTCTCTGGACCTCAGTGACCTCATGTGTAAAATGGGGATGAAGGTTGTGAGCCCCATGTGAGACAACCTGATGACCTTATATTTGCCCCAGCGCTTAGAACAGTGCTCGACACATAGTGAGCACAACAAATACCAACATTATCATTAGCAGTAGTAGTAGTATGTCTTCCCTGTGCTGGACTGTAAACCCGACTGAGGGCAGAAGTCACATCTAGCTCATTGGGCAAGGATTGTGTCTGTTTATTGTTATATTGTACTCTCCCAAGTGCTTAGTACAGTCCTCTGTACACAGCAAAATGGTCAACAAATATGCTTGATGGATCGATCCCCTAAACCAATAAATACTCCCAATATTTTCAATGGAAAGAAGCATGTCCTAGTGGAAAGAGCATGGGCCTGGAAGTCAGAGAATCTAGGTTTTAATTCCAGCTCTGCCACCTGTCTGGTGCCTTGGGCAAATCACTTAATTTCCCTGTGCCTCAGTTTCCACATCTGTAAATGGGGATTAGACTGTGAGGCCCACGTGGGACAGGGAGTGTGTCCAATCTGATTATCTTGTATCTACCCCAGAGCTTAGTTACGGTGCTAACCAACACCATAATAGTACCTCCCCCTTCCTATCTCTATCACTTGCATCTGTTTTATTCCCTCAAATAATAATTGTGGCATTGGTTAAGTGCTTACTGTGTGTCCAGTACTGTGCTAAGCACTGGGTTAGATATCATTAGACAGAGAGCTTGTCCCACATGAGGCTCAAAGTCTTAGGGAAAGAGAGGCAAATGGCAGAGCCAATATTAGAACCCAAATTATCTGACTCCCAGGCCCACATCCTTTATCCTAGGTGATGCAGCTTTGCTGTTTGTCACCTGAATTCCAGAAAACATGTCCCCCGATTTCCCCCATGTCACCCCAAGACTTTAAATGTAGGTGTGGAAATGAATGTCTTGGTGGAAACTACATCATGGTAGAAAACACACTTGGGAGAGTACAATATAACAGAGTTGGTAGACATTAGCAGAGATGGATGATATTCCGGCCAAGAGCCTTCGGTATGTCCCACATGACCCAGGTAGAACAAGATGAATTTTCGACACAGGTTTCAGGTTGTCTTTCAGTAACATACAAAAGAGTAAGCACATTTTAAAATTAGATAAAGATTTAGCAACACATTTTTCCACCCTGGTTATAAATTATGAAAAACATATTTAAGGGCGTCATTTAACTTGTCTGTGCTTCAGTTGCCCCATCTATAAAATGGAGATTAAGACGGTGAGCTCCATGTGGGACAGGGGCTGTGTCTAAGCTTGTATCTAGCCCAGCCGTAGAGAGTCTGGCACATAGTAAAGGCTTATCAAATACCGTTAAAACTAAATTATCTCAGTTGGGATAGAAATAGCCCATCAGTCACCTGAACACAGAGATATCTTTCCAGCTACATGGCTTCAGTTTCTGAGCTCTCTTTACAGTAGATTATGTCCCTCGTCAATTAGATCGTCCAGTGAAAGGAATCCCCACCCTGCTTTCTCCAAATACAATTGTGTACGGATAGAGAGAGGATGTTTGAGGTTTAGCTATGATGCCATTTACCTTAATTTGAATTTCTGTTTTAAGATGTTTTCTTCCTCCCTCCCCCGCAACGACCGCCCATTAATTTCCATTCACGGTCATCATGTTACAAGGAATCTGGATAAATGAAACCTTCTGGGTGCCAGTGATACCGTTTTCTGAACTTTACTAACCAGCAAGCCCCATCGGAGAATGCCTCAGGTTTCTTCAGTATTATTTTCACCGCGTATCGATTCAGGCTGAAGCAAGAGCACTGACTAGCCGGGATAGAATCAGTCTTTCCACGTAACCGCATGGAAGATAGGCCTTCTGCTGGCATCAGTTGATGGCATTAAGCTCCTAGTAAGCAGTAAGCGCTCAATAAATACGACTGAGTGACTGAATCAACACCTCGGACGACACTCACGGGCTTGTATCGCTGATGTTATTTTGAGGATGGCCATTCTAAGCCCTGGAGCCCAGAAACCCGGCCCTAACCACTGCCTCAATTCAGGAAGAATGACTGTCCCCCTGCCATCAGAAGCCATTTTTCCTCACACACTCCCTGAAGGAACTGCATCTCTGTATCTCTGCCTCAGGTCCGGAATGCCCTCTTTCCTCAAATCTGACAGACAACAACTCTGCCCCCACTTCAGAGTTTTAATGAAGGCACATCCCTATTTATTTTGTTAATGAGCTGTACATCACCTTGATTCTATTTATTGCTATTGTTTTTGTCTGTCTGTCTCCCCCATTTAGGTGCTCAGCACAGCAGGTGCTCAATAAATATGATTGAATGAATGAATGAATGAATGAATTAACCAGTGGTCTTTATTGAGCACTTATTGTGTGCAGAGCCCTGTACTAAGTGGTTGGGAGAGTACAATACAACAGAGTCGGTGGACACATTTGCTGCCCATAGTGAGCTTACAGTCTACGGGGGGAGACAGACATTAAAATCAATCGATCGATCAATCAATTGTATTTATGGAGTTCTTAAGCACTTGGGAGAGTTCAATACAACATAGAGCTGAGACACCCCACAATGAGCTTACAATCTAGACGGGGAGACAGACATTAATATAAATAAATTATGGATAGGTACATAAGTGCTCGGGGCTGGTTGGATGGTGGTGAGTGAAAGGAGTAGAGAATAGTCAGGGTGACGCAGAAGGGATGAAGTAAATTATGAATTTGGATCAGGGGTAGAAAGTTTCCTCCAGTAGTGGGATCTAGGTGGAATCTTTCACTGAGTATTGAGAAGCAGTGTGGCGAAGTGGAAAGAGCTTGGGCCTGGGAGCCAGAAGGAACTTCCTCTTGTCTGCTGTGTGACCTTGGGCGAGTCATTTAACTTCTTTGTGCCTCAGTTACCTCATCTGTAAAATGGGGATTAAGACTGTGAGCCACATGTGGGACATAGTCTGTGCTCATCCTGATTAGATTTGATCTGTCCCAGCAATTAGTAAACTGCTTGGTACATAGCAATACCATAGTAATAACATAAAAAGAGAAAAGATTTGTAAGGTTGTGCATGGAAAATGTATATACACCTGATCAATATATCGTGACTGTGAGCCCCAAATGATGATACCAGTAATGATGGTATTCTTGAAGAATTTACTGTGTGTCAAGCGCTGTACTAAGCACTGGGGTAAATAACCAGATCGTCCCCGTTCACACGGGGTTCACAATCTAAGTAAGAGGAAGTAAGATCTAATTCCCACTTTACAGAAGAGGAAACCGAGTTATAGAGAATTTAAGTGACTTGCCCCCCGTGGTCACACAGCAGGCAAAAGGAGGAGTCGGGATTAGAACCCAGGTTCTCTGACTCTCGGCCCTGTGTTTTTTCTACTGGGCCACGCTGCTTCTCATGGGCTGTGACTCAGGGACTTGTCTGACCTGATTATTTCTTATCTATTCCACCTTGGCTTGTATTAAGTGCTTAGCAAATACCACCGTTAGTGTGGTTTTGGCAGAGTGGAACTGGACCACCCAAAGTGAAATGATATACAGTCTTTAGACTGTAAGCTCGTTGTGGACAGGGATAGATGTTTACCATTTCTGCGACTCTAAGCCTCGAGGTGTGCACTGATTAAGTTCCCCTTTCCTCTTCTCCCACTCCCCTCTCTGTCACCCTGACTTGCTCCCTTTATTCATCCCCACCTCAGCCCCAGAGCACATACATCCAAATCTGTCATTTATTGATTTATATTAATGTCTGTGTCCCCCTCTGGACTGTAAGCTCGCTGTGGGGAGGGAATGTGTCCATTTATGACTGTGTTGTACTCTCCCTGCCCTTAGTAGAGTGCTCCGCACATAGCAAGTGCTCAATACGATTAATGAATGAATAAAGAATGAAGTGCTTGGTACGGTGCTCTTCACAAAGTAAGCACTCATTGAAAATCATTGATCGGTTAATTGACTGATCTTGTTGGAAGCTGCATAGAGCATTCTAAAATACGCATCTCATATCCACCCTCATTTTCCCTCCTTTCCCTGTACCCTAGATTATGGGCAGGGAATGTGTTTACCAACTCTGTTGTATTACATGCTCCCAAGTGCTTGGTATAGTGCTCTACATACAGAAGAGCACAGGTCTGGGAGTCAGAAGGACCTGGGTTCTAATCGAGGCCCCACCCCATGTCTGCTGTGTGACCTTGGGCAAGTCACTTAGCTTCTCTGGGCTTCGGTTTCTTCATTTCTAAAATGGGGAGTAAGAGTATGAGCCTCATGTGGGACAGGGGACTGTGTCCAACCCGATCAACTTGTATCTACCCCGGCTCTTAGAACAGTCCTCGGCACATAGTGAGCGCTTAACGACTACTGTTATTATTATTAATAAGCACATTTGACTGATTAGATTCTCATGCCATCCCCTCCCCCCACAGTACTTATGTACATTTCTTGCTATGTAGTTGTTTACTTTGCATATTATTTTAGTGTCTGTCTTCCCCCATTAAATTCTAATAATAATAATTATTATTATAGTATTTAAGTGCTTACTATATGCCAAGCAATGTTTTTAAGCTCTGGCGTAGATCCAAGCTAATCAGGTTGTCCCCAAGGACTCACAGTCTTAAATCCCCATTTTATAGATGAGGAAACTGAGACACAGAGAAGTGAAGTGGCTTGCCCAAGGTCACCCATCGGGCAAGCGGCAGAGCCGGGATTAGAACCCACGTCCTCTGACTCCCAAGCCCGGGCTCTTGCCTCTAAGCCTTGGCGGCAGGAATCATTTTTAGAGACACTAGCGTATTCTCCCAATCATTTGGTACAGTGCTCTACACAGAGTAAGCACTGAATAAATACTATTGATCGACTACTGAGGAAGCAGCGTGGCTCAGTGGAAAGAGCCTGAGCTTCGGAGTCAGAGGTCATGGGTTCGACTCCCGGCTCTGCCACTTGGCAGCTGTGTGACTGCGGGCGAGTCACTTCACTTCTCTGGGCCTCAGTGACCTCATCTGTAAAATGGGGATGAACTGGGAGCCTCACGTGGGACGACCCGATGACCCTGTATCTCCCCCAGCGCTTAGAACAGTGCTCTGCACATAGTAAGCGCTTAACAAATACCAACCTTATTACTGTTGGAAACATTCCTGAGGATTTAGCTCCACTGGCATCACTGAAAGTCGTGAGCAACATTTTCCTAACCTGAGCCCTTGAAGCCATCAACATGATTTCAGGGATTCCAGGCAATATTCATCAGAGGTGAGTAGTAAAGGCAGGATATGGGAGAACTTCATTCCTAGAATTGGTGTTTTCCTTCAGTTAGAGAACTGCTGGAAGAGAATTCTAACAGGTGAACTAGAGATTCAGATTGGGATTTTGGACACCTCATCAGGCGGTCTCATTCTCCGGGGAAGACACTAATGCTGGGAAAAGTCTAGGGAAAACGAGGACGAGGCAGACCGGCAGCTAGGTGGATGGAAGCCATAACAACGCTAACGGAAGAACTGTCAGCCAGGCTACGGATAATGGCAGAAGATGAGGCATTCTGGAGAAAATAGATCCATAGTGTCGCTGGGGATCGGAAATAACCCGACAACATTTGATAATAATAATAAGAGATTCAGAAACCATAGGATTACACAGACAGCATCGGTGTACAGTGACAAGATATTTAAATAACTTCCCCTTTTGGAAGTACACTGGTGTTTAGAGAGAGATGCTCCATTTTTTCCCCCTACATTTTCTTGATCAAACATACCTTTGTACCAAAAATGTACGTGGCATGAAGATGACTTCCCAGGCTTTTCTATTTCCTTTCCTTACATTCCACAGTACAGGTTTCCATAATACTGATCTGTGGTTTCTGCAATGAAAGAATCATCCGCGATTCTTTGCAGTGGCCACGAAGAATCACAGACGTTAGCGGAAGGGTAATTCGACTTACAGGACATGTGAAAGAGTGCGGCCTAGCGGATAGAGCGCGAGCTCGGGAGTCAGAAGGACCTGGGTTGTAATCCTGGCTCCATCACTTGCCTGCTGGGTGACCTGGGGCAAGTCATTTCACTTCCCTGTGCCTCAGTTACCTCATCTGGAAAACAGGGATTAAGACTGTGTCCCACACCTGATGATCTTATACCTACCCCAGCACTTAATACAGTGCCTGGCACATAGTAAGCACTAGATAAATACCTCAAACACTTCACTTGTCTGTGCCTCAGTTACCTTATCTATAAAATGGGGATTTAAAGCTGTGAGTCCCTGTGGGACAACATGATTAGCTTGGATCTACGCCAGTGCTTAAAACACTGCTTGGCATATAGTAAGCACTTCACAAATACTATTATTATCATTAGAATTTAATGGGGGAAGACAGACACTAAAGAAACTCTCCCTTCGCCCTTCTAATTCTCTCCCCTAATTTCTGGAATCGTTAAATGATAAAAGTCAAAATCTGAATTGGCATCCGCTCAGCCTTTTCTAGACCCTAGATGGTAATGACAACTTCTTCCTACATTGACACAATCATTAGATGATATGAAAAGTGTTGTGGTTAATTAACCTGCAGGTGGAAAGAGAACTATCAACTTCTCTAGCCAGTGCAAGTGGATTCTACCAAGAGAACACTATAGTTTGGCAAAATAGAAGAGTTCCTGTGAATCGAATAAGAAAATCAATGCATTTCTTTATCTTGAACAAGGCATTGACTATTAACATTTCAGATATATAATTTGTTTTTTCATCACATCACATTTGTCTTTGTCCCTGAATACTTTATACAGAGAGAAGGATAAGAGTGAAGCTATTTAACAGAAGCAGCTTTGTCCAAGTGGGTACCACAGGTACAAAATGTTTCCTTTTTTTCCTCCTGTTGTTTCAACGCTACTTAATGACTAAAAACTGAATATCAAGGACAATCATGAGCACTTAAGGACCAATTCATAAAAAAAAAAAATGATGCAAGCCACTTATGCACAAATGTTACTACTTTCATATGGAAACAAGGTACATAAAGAATTCCCCTTTGTGATTCATAAACCCTTTTTAGGGTAATTTTGTTGCTCAGTTTTGTACCTTAGGAGAGCAAAACTCCAGAAGGGGAAAATAAGCAAACGCCTCAAGTCTACAGGTGTATTTATAAATCTATTTGCATAAACATCACAACGGCTCGGGGTAGACATTATTAATTTTTCAAGTGTGCATGAAAGCAGTGTTTGGATTCTGTACTAATTACCTGCTTGAATCGAACGTATAAAGCCTGAAAAACTTTTCTTTAAAAAAGAAAAACCTTTTATCTTCTAAGACTGTTTTTCCTGTTTCTCTTCAAGTGAATGTTGTCATGAGTAGCCCAACTCTCAGATCCTCTGAAACTCCTTCTCCAGATTAGCCTGGGAAGTACAGTGTGATTCTTATAGAGAAGCAGCGTGGCTCAGTGGAAAGAGCACGGGCTTGGGAGTCAGAGGTCATGGGTTCGAATCCTGGCTCCGCTGCTTGTCAGCTGGGTGACTGTGGGCAAGTCACTTCACTTCTCTGTGCCTCAGTTACCTCATCTGTAAAATGGGGACTAAAACTGTGAGCCTCATGTGAGACAACCGGATTCCCCTGTGTCTACCCCAGCGCTTAGAACAGTGCTCTGCACATAGTAAGCGCTTAACAAATACCAACATTATTAATGCACTCTACAGTGTGTTTGAGAAAGTACAATAGAAAAAAAACCACGCAATACCTGCTAAGCGCTGGGGCAGATGCAGATCATTCAGATCAGAAACATTCCCTGTCCCACGTGCCGCTAACAGTCCAAGGGGGAGGGAGAACACTGATTTTATCTCCATTTTACAGAAGAGGAAACTGAGGTGCAAGGAAGTTAAATGATTCATCCCAGGTCACAGAGCAAGCAAGTTGAGGAGTTGGGAAATTAGAACCCTACGCTTAAGTCTAATGGAAACTGCAATTTGCCCTCCGAGAAGTTCAGCTGAAAGAGTGGGGATTTTAGGAGAGCTTTGAAGATGAGGAGCATGGCTTAGTGGCAAGAGCACGGGCTTGGGAGTCAGAGGATGTGGGTTCTAATCCTGCATCCTCCACTTGCCTGCTGTTTGACCTTGGGCAAGCCACTTGACTTCTCTGTGCCTCAGCTACCTTATCAGTAAAATGGGGATTAAGACTGTGAGGCCCTCGTGGTACATTGCTCTGCACACAGAAAGCACTCAATAAATACCACTGATCGATTGATTTATCTGTAACTTGGCATCTCCCAAGCTAACCCTTAAAATGCACCTCATTCTCGGCCCTCTCTTCTCCTTCTCTTTACTCACACTGTTTTCTCCACCCTGGGTTTCTTGGCCTCCAACAAATATACCAGACGTTAATAATAATAATTATGGTATTTGTTAAGTGCTTACTACCTACCAAGCACCGTTCTACACACTGGAGTAATCAGATTGTCCCACGTGGGCCTCACAATCTTAATCCTCATTTTACAGATGAGGTAACCGAGGCCCAGAGAAATGAAAAGACTTGCCCAAGGTCACACAGCAGGCATGTGGTGGAGTCAGGATTATAACCCAGGTCCTTTTGATTCCCCGGCCCATGCTCTCTCCAATAAGCCATGCTGCTTCTAATACCTCTTGTCTGTTTCCTCCAGGGGCAGAGGGCAGACTCAGATTCCTTGGAAATGATTTCTGTCATTAGAGAAAATCAGTGAGGCACTACCATCCCTTTCCCCCAAATCTCCTGGGAAAAGGAAAGGAAAAATGAACTTCTACAATTGAGCCAATCAAAAGCGAAGTGACGTTGTGCGGAGGAAGAAGAAAAGGCAAGAGTTTGGGATCAATTATATTTATTGAGGCCTTACAGTGTGTAGAGCTCTGTACTGTGAACTTGGGAGAGTCCAATATAACAGAGTTGGTGGACACATTCCCTCCCTAAAAGAAGTTTCGATTCAATTCAATCGTATTTATTGACCGCTAACTGTGTGCAAAGCACTATGCTAAACACTTGGGAGAATAAACAGACACATTGCCTAGCCACTCAGGTTTGCAGTCTAGAGGGGGAGATACTCTCAACATTTTTTTTTTTAATCCAGCCTTCAATTCCTTAGTCCCTATTCAGTGTGGAAGGTTCGCTCGCCAACAGTCTGGCAACATTACCGAAATTGGAAACTTGGTCCTTGGGTGCTGAAAGAAGCAAATTGACGGCTGTCTGCAAACATTTTATGTAATCCACATTGTCCTTTAATAGCAGTTTGTTGGACCAATTTCAGTTGAGGGGATTTGCTACCTGTTCTGCAAATTAGCCCAGGAGGACAGAGAAATACAGGTTGGTTTGTGTGGCTAAGACAAGACTGCATGAATCTCTGTCTTTCAATTGTATTCAGTATGGACTGGGCCCCGAGCCCTGTCTGAAGAATTGGGGAGAGTACAACAGAATTAGGGTACACGATCCCTCATCTCAAAGAGCGTGCAATTAAGCGAGGGAGACAGACTTTTATTTAACAGCTAGGGATAATAATAATGATATTAAATAAGTACTGGGGGAAGCAGCATGAAGGGCTTGGGAGTCAGGGAGCCTGGGTTCCAATCCTGACTCCGCCACCTGTCTGCTGTGTGACCTTGGACAAGCCACTAAACTTCTCTGGGCCTCAGTTATCTCATCTGTAAAATGAGGATAAATAAATAATATTGATATTTGTTAAGCGCTTACTATGTGCAGAGCACTGTTCTAAGCGCTGGGGGTGATACAGGGTAATCAGGTTGTCCCACGTGAGGCTCACAATCTTCATCCCCATTTTACAGACGAGGGAACTGAGGCCCAGTGAAGCGAAGAGAGGTGCCCACAGTCACACAGCTGACAGGTGGCAGAGCTGGAATTCGAACCCATGATCTCTGATTCCCAAGCCCGGGCTCTTTTCCACTGAGCCACACTGCTTCCTTAGACTGTGAAGACTGTGAGCCCCACATGGGACAACCCAATAACCTGAATCTATCCCAGTGCTTAGAACAGTTCTTGGCACATAGTAAGAGCTTAGCAATTACCGTAATTATTATTAATTATTATTACTATATCCAACACAATCCCTGTCTCACATGGAGCTCCCAGTCAAAGAGGGTCAGGGAGAGCTGGTCTTCTGTCTCCACGATAACGATAATAATAATTACGGTATTTGTTTAGGACTTACTATGTGCCGGACACTGTACTAAACTCAGGGGTAGATACAAGCAAATCTGGTCGGATGCAGTCCCCGTCCCACGTGGGGCTCACAGTCCCACCCACCATTTTACAGATGAGGTAACTGAGGCCCAGAGAAGTGAAGTGAATTGTCCAAGGTCACACAACTGGCAGAGTCAGGATTAGAATAAGGGACCCCTGACTCCCAATCCTGCTGGCTTTCTACTAGGCCGCACCACTTCCCCCAACTCCTCCACCATCCAGGGTGCAATTTTGGGGATCGACCATCCCCTCCTTGATGACATTTAAGCGCAGTTAACGCCAGACACTGTACTGAGGATTGGTACAGACACAAGCCAAACAAGTTGGACACAGTCCCTGTCCCACATGAGGCTCAGAGTCTTACTCTCCATTTTACAGATGAGGTAACTGAAGCCCAGAGAAGTGAAGCGATATGCCCAAGGACACACAGTAGACAAGTGGCAGAGCGGGGATTAGAACTCAGGTCCCTCTGACTCCCAGGCCCGGGCTCTGTCTCCTAGGCCACTCTGCGTGGAGTAGCTTGAGCCACAATCCACCAGTCGGGGGACAGGCTGATCTCAGATTCCAGGTGGAAGTGGCGAGGGGTGGGATCATGGGAGAGAACTAACACTCAGAGACTTCCCCAAATATCACTGTTCCTCCACCAGATTGTAATCTGGTTGTGGGCAAGGAATTCGTGTGTTTATTGTTATTCGATAGAAACGCTCTGGGCATGTCATCCCGCTCCTCAAAAATCTCCAGTGGTTGCCTATCAACCTTCACGTGAAGCAAAAACTCCTCACTCTTGGCTTCACTCTTGTCCATCCCCTGGCCCCCTCCTACCTCACCTCCCTCGGCTCCTTCTACAGCCCAGCCCCCACACTCCGCTCCTCTGCCGCTCACACCTCCTCGCTGTGCTTCGTTCTTGCCTGTCCCGCTGTCCACCACTGGCCCATGTCCTACCTCTGGCCTGGAATATCCTCCCTCCACAAATTGGCCAATCACATTTCCCCTCTTCAAAGCCCTACTGAGAGCTCACCTCTTCCAGGAGGCCTTCCCAGACTGAGCCCCCCTTTTCCTCTGCTCCTCCTTCCCTCCTCATCTCCCAACTCCTTCCCTCTGTTCTATCCTCCTCTCTGCTTTCATTCATTCATTCATTCATTCATTCAATAGTATTTATTGAGCGCTTACTATGTGCACAGTACTGTACTAAGCATTTGGAATGTACAGATTGGTAACAGATAGAGACAGTCCCTGCCCTTTGACGGGCTTACAGTCTAATCAAACTATGTACAGAGCACTGTTCTAAGCACTGGGGGAGACACAGGGTAAACAGGTTGTCCCACGTGAGGCTCACAGTCTTAATCCCCATTTTACAGATGAGGTAACCGAGGCACAGAGAAGTGAAGTCACTTGCCCACAGTCACACAGCTGACAAGTGGCAGAGCCAGGAATCAAACCCATGACCTCTGACTCCCAAGCCCATGCTCTTTCCACTGAGCCACGCTGCTTCTCACAAGTGCTTGACAACACTTGCGTATATATGTACATATCTGTTATTCTGTTTATCATATGAATGATGTGTAAGTATCTATATTTCTATTTATTTATATTGATGCCTGTCTACTTGTTTTGGTTTTTTGTCTGGCCCCCCCCCCCCCTTCTAGACTGTGAGCCAATTGTTGGCGAATTGTACTTTCCAAGTGCTTAGTACAGTGCTCTGCACCATTAGGGGGAAGTGAGTGGGAAAAAGTGGACTTCCAAATGTTCTGTCATGTGGAAGCACCAAAGAATTTCACATGACCAGTTTTCACTCATTTTTCTTAAACTCCAAAATTGGAAGGCCGAGAGAGGCATAGAAGCTCTTTTGCGGTATTTGATGAAATCCTCTCCCATCTGTGCTGAAAAGGTCTAGAATTAATCACCAAATAAATGCCACCGAGTGACTGAGTTATTTGAAAACGAGGAAAATTCTTTAACTTCAATCTCCTAAAGCTGGGTCTTGGTTCATCTTTCGATAGTTTTTCAGATTGGGTTATTTTTGATTAGAACCAGGCAATCCAGGCTGTGATGAGAGCTTGTGGAGCCTGTCTATGAGTTTCATAAACTCAGAACTCTGAAATGCTCACTTCCTCAGCTGAGGAATCCTGAGAAATCAGACCCCGAAAGCTTTTTATTTTTTATTGAAAAACATGGAGCCTAAGCGAAAAAGGCCAAAATGATCCAAAAAACGATCTTCTTGCTTCTATTCATTGGTGAAGAAAGACCCCGAGGGAATCTTCCAAGAGATTAAATTATGCCACCAATCTATCCTAGCATAATATTAATCTAATATGAAACGTTGAACTCCCCTGACTTGGGAATGAAAGCTTGAGTCTAGAGCCTCTGTTGTGATTTATGTAACAGAAAAGATTCAGAAAGCACTAGCATATGATTTTTTTCCCCCTTTTGACTTGAACAATCACCTCTTTGTGAGGTTTTCACTCCACTGCCATCATAATAAAGTGAGCACATGCTAATACCAGCCTGAATAGCACTAGATTCTGGACTCCAGGATTTGTGATTAGGAAAACAGAAGGTTTTGCCTCCACATCAATCATCTTTGGATTGTATCTCACTGTGCAGAAGATTTCCTGCCAGGTTTGAGTATCAGGAATGTAGAAAGCGTAAAGGCGACTGAAGTTATCGATATCACTTAGGTGGGAAAATTTGTTGTTGTTGTTGGTGATGGTGGTGGGTTTCGGGTTCAAAGCTTAAAAAATAGTCGACAGTGATTGGAAAAATCCTTGCTTTGGGAGGAGGATCCGGAAATACACAGCTTTCAAGGTGAAAGTAAGAGGAAAATTCATTTTATCCCTGTCTCCCTGAGGAGTTGAGTATTTACAGGGGACAGTTTTCTCCTTGCTGACATTTCCTGATGAAGAATTTAGAAGTGTATACAGTACACATTACTTTGTAACCTAGTAGAAAAAACACGGGCCTGAGAATCAAAAGACCTGTGTTCTCATCCCAGCTGCACCAATGGGCTGCTGAATCACTGAGCAATTGACAACTTTTCTGTGTCTCAGTTTCCTCATGTTCTAAATGGATATTAAATTCCTGTTCTTCCTCGTACTTAGACTCAGGGCCTGTGTCTGACCTGATTATCTTGCATCTACCTCGGTGGTTGTCCCGTAGTAAGTGCTAAAAATCGCCATTATCACGACTACAGATGTCTGTGACATCTGTTTTTGAGGCTAATGAATAATAATAATAGTGGTATTTGTTAAGCATTTCCTATGTACTAAGCATTGTACTAATGTAGATGGAGACACTGGTCAGCACAGTGCTCAGAACCAGTCAGCATCTGCATCAGCATCAGCCACCGACACCTAGTTTAATAATAATTGTAGTATTTGTTAAGCGCTTACTATGTGCCAGGCACTGCATTAAGAAGCACTGAGGGGGGTACAAGCGAATCAGGTTGGACACAGTCCCTGTCTCACACGAGACTCACAGTCTCAATCCCCATTTTCCAGATGAGATAACTGAGTCACAGAGAAGCGACTTGCCTTACTGTCACACAGCGGAGAAGTGGCGGAACGGGGATTAGAACCCAAGGCCTTCTGATTCCCAGACCCCTGCTCTATCCACTATGCCATGCCGCTTCTCTGACAGAGAATGGAGAATCTGCTTTTTGTAGTTGTCCTGCATGAAGTAATATTTATTTGCTATTGTTTTAATGAGATGTTCATCCCCTTGATTCTATTTATTGCTATTGTTCTTGGCTGTCCATCTCCCCCGATTGGACCGTAAGCCCGTCAGAGGGCAGGGACTGTCTCTGTCTGTTGCCGATTTGTACATTCCAAGCGCTTAGTACAGGCTCTGCACATGGTAAGCGCTCAATAAATACTATTGAATAGGGAACCTTTCGAAGCAGTGTGAACTCCTTGGTACAGGAGCCACTGTTGAACAACAGACGTTGACGTTTAATGGAATGATCGATTTAGTGTAATTATTTGTAGCAAAAAATTATTTGTAAGTTTCCCAACATTACTGGCCTGAATTCATGAGAAGAAATTTACTGAGCACTGTACTGAGCACGCGGGAGAATACAGAGTAAGATTGAGAAGAAGCAGTGTGGTCTAGTGGCTAGAGAATGGGATCTGGGAGTCAGCAGGAAGTGGGTTCTAATTTCAGTTCCATCGCTATCCGCTGTGTGACCTTGGGTCAGTCACTTAATTTCTCGGTGCCTCAGTTACCTCATCTGCAAACCGGGCATTAAGACTGTGATCCCCATGTGGAACATGGTCCGTTGTCCATCCAGATTAGCTTGTAGCTACTGCAGAGTTTAGTACAGTATTTAGTACACATAATAAGCACTGGACAAATACTATAAAAATAAGAGATACCATTCTACCTGCTTTCAAGGAGTTTACAGTCCAGTGGGTGACCTGCCAGTATTAATATATATTCCTGATTAAGTGTTTAGAGGGTTTTTTTTTTTTAAATAATTCTCTTCCTTTCTGTAAGATCTTTTACCTAAGTAGCTCCAGGAGGTTTACAGAAGACATTCTGGCTAATACAAGCAGAGGTGTCACATTCCATTTTGAGAGCGGGGAAGAGAAGTGTGTCAGAAAATTTTCAAGAGGAGGAAGCGAGACGGGTGGTGTTTCAAGAACTGAGAGGTCAAAAGAACCAATGGACTGTCTTTTCAGTTATGGTTGACTGTTCTCAAGCAGCGTGGCTCAGTGGAAAGAGCCCGGGCTTGGGAGTCAGGGGTCATGGGTTCGAATCCCACCTCTGCCACTTGTCGGCTGTGTGACTGTGGGCAAGTCACTTCACTTCTCTATGCCTCAGTTCCCTCATCTGTAAAATGGGGATGAAGACTGTGAGCCTCACGTGGGACAACCTCATTCCCCTATATCTACCCCAGCGCTCAGAACAGTGCTCTGCACGTAGTAAGCGTTTAACAAATACCAACATTATTATTAATAACAACTGTGGTGCTTCTTAAGCACTTACTATGTGCCCGGCCCTCGGGAGAAAGCATAATCAGATTGGACACAGTCCCTGCCCCTTACAGGGCTTCCAGTCCAAGAGGGAGGGAGAACAGGCATTCGATCCCCATCTTTCAGAGGAGGAAACTGAGGCCCGGAAGTTAAGTGACTTACCTAAGGTCACACATCAGACGAGTATGCCTTGCCGGAAAGAGCGCGGGCCTGGGTTCTAATCCAGGATCAGCCACTTGTCTCTTGTGTGACTTTCGGCAAATCATTTAACTTCTGTGCTACAGTAGTCTCATCTGTAAAACTGGGACTGAATACCGGGTCTCATTCTCTCTTAGATCGAGGATCCTTTGTCTGCCCTGATTATCTTAGTGCGCCACCCATAGAGCTATTTAATACTATCATTATTATTAGGAAGAAGCAGAACTAGAACCCAGGTCTCCTGCCCCCCATCCTGATCAATCAAATTTACTGAGCGCTTATTGTGTGCAGAGCATTATTCTATAGACTTGGGAGAGTATAACATAAAACCGTTAGTAGATGTTCCCTGCCACAAAGAGTAGCGTGTTTATATAGGGATGATCTAGCTACATGTGTTACTTTTTCCACTTCATCTAGACAAGATTGTGATTTTGGCTATATTAGAAAGGAAGAAATCCAAACACTTGTTCCTTTTTTGAAGTTACGGACTTTAAACAAATTAAGGAAAGCAAATTCGTAAAGATGCATTTGGTAAAAGCACAACAGACAACCACATTCCAAAGTAACATGTGTCAGCTCATATTAAAATGCCCTTATCAGGGATTTTCCACAAAAAGAAGTCACCACGGCCCTTATCTTAGCCATTTAGAAACAATGTCATTTATAAAATGACAACAGTGAAGCAAAATTGGGATGCTGAGGTGACTAGCATTCTGAGCTCTGCAAATATGTACAGTGCATTTTAACCCCCCAAACTTTTGATCTCTTCTTTTCTATACAACTTGTATTTAACATCTTTGATCTCTGAGTTAGCGATCTAATCTGCTGTATAACTTAACTTTTATTGATCTTTTCTCATGCTGAGTAACTCAAGTCTCACTTTTATGGGATAGATTGGAAAACGATAGTAAAACTGCCTCTGACAGCAGTTTAAATCTGTGCAATAACAGGGAAAGCAAGAGATAAGGCTTTTATTACACTGCCAAACTTCACATGAACTCCAAGTGCCATTAAATAGGTATGTGTCATTTGCCACAGATATTTATTTTACTAGATAACTTGGTTACCACCCATTTGGAAGCAATGGGGGAAATCAGTGCCTTGCTTGAGGATCTTTTTGGAATGTCCAGTGGAGAGCTATTCTTGTAGGCCCCAAGAGATGTTTGTCAATAAATACGATCGAATGAATGAAAGAATTCTACGTGGATCAAGCTCTCTGAATCATCATCATTCAAGTCGGTTTCCAGAGTGATTTTCCAGGAATGCCATAGTTAGCGAGAAGCAGCGTGGCTTAGTGAGGAGAAGACGGGACTGGGAGTCAGAAGTCTTGGGTTCTAATCCCGGCTTTGACAAGTGTCAGCTGGGTGACTTCGGGCAAGTCACTTCACTTCTCTGAAGCAGCGTGGCTCAGTCGAAAGAGCCCGGGCTTGGGAGTCACAGGTCGTGAGTTCTAATCCCGGCTCCACCGCTTGCCAGCTGTGGGACTTTGGGCAAGTCACTTAATTTCTCTGTGCCTCAGTTACCCCATCTGTAAAATGGGGATTAAAACTGTAAGCCCCATGTGGGACAACCTGATCACCTTGTATCCCCCAGCGCTTAGAACAGTGCGTTGCACACAGTAAGCGCTTAACAAATGCCACCATTAATATTATAGTATTCTCTGTGCCTCAGTTCCCTCGTCTCTAAAATGGGAATTGAGACGGTGAGCCCCACACGGGATAAACTGATTACCTTGTATTACCCCACCCCCATGCTTAGAACAGTGCTTGACACATAGTTAGTGCTTAACAAATACCATTATTATTATTCAACCACTCATATGCTATTTCCTTCAGTCAGATTCTATACATAGTATATAGACACTGTTGAATGCCTAAAAAGTTAAAAAATATCATTCACGCCCAGTAATGTTCATCTTGCAAATGCAGAGATATGGAATCAATTTTATTTATTATCATCATCTACTCCCTAAATCAAAGAAACCTCATCACGGATGCACCCGACATCTAAACTAGCCTAGATTGACTAGAATCTGATTCCTCTCTAGACTGTAAGCTCACCGTGAGCAGGGAACATGTCAACCAACTCTGTTATGTTGAGAAACTGTACTCTCCGAGCGTTTAGTACAGTGCCCTGCACAGATTAAGCACTCGATAAATATGATTGAGGTACAAGTTCATTATTTCTCTGAACTCCTTTCCTACCTAACCCTTCCCATACTGTGGGAGAAGAGGGAGAAGAGACCAAATCCCATGCTACGATGGCTAGAAAGTTAGGAAGTTATGAAAGTTTCCATCGAGGATAGCCTTACTGGAGTCGGTTTGGACCCTGAGAACTGTGCTTTTCTCATCATGCTGAATGGCTCATTTGCTTGTTGCTGTCATTCATTATTATTATTAATACTACTACTACTACTAATAATAGTTGCATTTGGGAAGCTCTTCCTCTGTGCCAAGTACTAAACACTGGGGCATAGATGAGATGTGGTCAGACAGTTCCTGTTTCACATGGGGCTCACAGTAAATCAATAAATAGTATTTATTAAGCACTTACTGTGAGCAGAGCACTGTACTAAGTGCCTGGGAGAGTACGGTACATCACAGTTGGTAGACACATTCCCTGCCCACAGTGAGCTCACAGTAAAGAGAGGGACTAATAATAATAATGATAATGTTGGTATTTGTTAAGCGCTTACTAGGTGCCAAGCACTGTTCTGAGCGCTGGGGTAGATACGGGGTAATCGGGTTGTCCCACGTGAGGCTCACAGTCTTAATCCCTATTTTACAGATGAGGTAACGGAAGCACAGAGAGGTTAAGGGACTTGAACAAGAGCACGCAGCTGACAAGAGGCGGAGCCGGAATTAGAACCCATGACCTCTGACTCCCACGCCCGGGCTCTTTCCGCTAAGCCACGCTGCTTCTCTAGTGTAGCCTAGAAGCAAGAGCCCGGATCTGGGAGTCAGACAGCCTGGGTTTGAAATCTGGCTTTGTCACTTGTCTGCTGTGTGACCTCGGACAAGTCGCCTAACTACTCTGGGCCTCATTTACCTCATCTGTAAAATGGGAATTAAGACTGTGAACCCCATATGGAACAGCAACTGTCTACCCTGATTATCTTGAATTTATCTCAGTACTTAGCACTTAACAAATATCATAATTAATAATGGTAATAATAATGGCATTTGTTAAGCACGCACTATGTGCCAAGCACTGTTCTGAGCTCTGAAGTAGGTACAAGGTAATCAGGTTGTCCCACGTGGGCCTCTCAGTCTTCACTATTATTGTACACAGCAAGCACTCAATAAATACAATTGAATGAATGAATGATTATCCTTAATAAGAGGGAATCCCCATTTTACAGGTGGGGAAACAGAGACATTAAGTGACTTTCCCGAGGTCACACAGTTGTCAAGTAGCAGAGTTGGGATCAGAACCCAAGCTTTCTCACAGTCAGACTGGGGTTTTCCATTTGCCTCCGCTGCTTTACTCTTCTGATAGAGAAGCAGTGTGGCTCAGTGGAAAGAGCCCGGGCTTGGGAGTCAGAGGTCATGAGTTCGAATCCCTGCTCGGCCACTTGTCAACTGTGTGACTGTGGGCGAGTCACTTCACTTCTCTGGGCCTCAGTTACGTCATCTGTAAAACGGGGATTAAGACTGTGAGCCTCATGTGGGACAGCCTGATTACCCTGTATCTACCCCAGCGCTTAGAACAGTGTTCTGCACATATTAAGTGCTTAACAAATACCAACATTATGATTATTATTAGTGTCATTATTTATTTTGAACTAATTTCTGTCCCAGTTTGTCTTGATTTTTTAAACACCGTGAGCTCAACATGAACTATATCTGGTCCAACATTTTTGTAATGCTTCTTCATCCTTGGCAGAAAATGAGTGTCTAACGAATGAAAATAATAACAACAGAGGTAACTTTATGAGCAAAAGGACCTTATTAGAACAGAAAAACTAGCTAGAAGCAGGACCAGGAAATGATTTTTTTTTAAAATGGTATTTGTTTAGCGCTTACTATGTCCCAGGTACTGTTCTAAGAACTGGATAGATACAAGTCAGTTGGTTGTTATACCTATCCCACATGGAGCTCACAGTCTTAATCCCCGTCTTACAGATGAGGGAACTGAGGCCCAGAGAAGTGAAGTGACTTGCCCAGGGTCACACAGCGGACCAGTGGTGGAGCCGGGACTAAAACCCAACTCCTTCTGATTCCCAGGCCGGTCCTCTATCCACTAGGCCATGCCGCTTCTATGCTTTTTCTCTGGGCTTTTCTATCTCCTAAGCCACTATTAAGACAAGAGATAAGACAGAGGCCACAGAGAAGGTGAGTTTGAGGAGAACGACTCGGATTAAAGAGCGTGCTTTACTGTCGGCTCTAAGTACATCAGTACCAGCTTGCAGTTTCTTAAATGATCCTGACAGAATGGAGATGTCCGGGAGCTTGCTCAGACTCAAGCTTAGGAAAATGTGTCAAAATCAGTGGCGGGCCAAGGCAGAAGTGATAACTGTGGTATCTGTTAGAGTGATGATTATGCCAAGCACTAAGCACTAAGGTGGATGCAAGATAGGTCGCACACGGGGCTCAGAGTCGAAGTAGGAGGGAGAACAGGAGTGAATCCCCATGTCGCAGAAGAGGGAACTGCTTTATGGTATCTGTTAACTGCTTATTACGTGCCCGCGTCAGGCATTTTACTAAGCCCCGAGGTAGATACGAGCTAGACACAGGTAGACACAGTTTATGTCCCTTAAGGGGCTCATGGTATTAACCCCCACTTTGCAGATGAGGGAACTGAGGCAGGGAGCAGTTAAGTGACTTGCTCAAGGTCACACAGCAGACAAATGGTGGAGTTGGGATTAGAACTCAGGTCCCCTGACTCCCAAACTCCACTGGCCACACTGCTTCTCCACACGATCCAGAGCTCTCTGCGCTGATCCTTCTGAACACACAACTGAAACATACAGGAAATTATGCTGTCCTTTTCAGTGTGACTTCAGAGCAAACCATACCACAGAAGATGCAATCTTTGTTGTGTGGCAGATACAGGGAAGAGGGTGTGATCTTTGTATCAAAGAAGATTCAGGAGAAGGGCGAGGACACCACTAAAGTATCATGTTTATTAACCTTATCAATTCTCCCATTAGATTGTAAGCTCCTTGTGGGCAGGGATCATGTGTCCCAACTCTATTATAGTGTAGACTCCCAAGGGCTTCGTACATGGCTCTGCACATGGTAAGCGCTCAATAATATAAATCGTATTTACTGAGAGCTTACTGTGTGCAGAGCGCTCGGGAAAGTACAAAACAACAACATAAACAGAGTTGGTAGACACGTTCCCTGCCCATAATGAGCTTACAGTCTAGGAGGGGAGACGGACATTCATATAAATAGATTATGAATAAGTGCATAAGCTAATGATTCAGAGGACATCAACGGAACAGTGTTCTGGAAATTACCAAGCAAAATCTGACTGTCCTGAGAAGTTGACCAAGAATCTTCCATGATAAAATTTCAATTCAGTCGTACTGATTGAGCTCTTACTGTGTGCAAAGCACTGTACTAAGCACTTGGGAGAGTACAATATAACAATGGACAGACACATTCCCTGCCCACAATGTGCTTACAGTCTAGAGATAATTGGTGGTCAGAGCTAAAGGGACTCTGAATGACTATTTCCCCATGGCTATCGGAGTCAAGGTGCGTGACATTCTACGCCTGGCTCTGTCCAACCTATTTTGCTCTGCCGCATAAGAAACAGAGCTGCAAGCTGGAATCGGAATACCCTTCCATTCCACTGGGAAAATTTCTCTTCAACGGGAAAGAACGTCCAGAAAAATTTATGAAACTGTGGTTTAAGAATTGCTACGTACAGATAACTGCATGCCAACCTCCAAGTCACTTTTTCAAAAATAGTATTTGTTAAGTGCTTACTCTGAGGCAGACACCGTTCATGAATGTTCATTCATTCATCCAATCGTATTTGTTGAGCACTATACCAAGCGCTTGGAAAGTATGATTCAGCAATAGAGACGATCCCTGCCCACAGTGGGTTTACACTGTTCTAATCACTGGGGTAGATACAGGCAGTGGAAGGAGCCCAGGCTTGGGAGTCAGAGGTCGCGGGTTCTAATCCCAGCTCTGCCACTGTCATCTGTGTGACTTTGGGGAAGTCACTTAGCTTCTCTGTGCCTCAGTTACCTCATCTTTAAAATGGGGATTAAGACTGTGAGCCCCACATGGGGCTACCTGATTACCTTGTATCTACCCTAGCACTTAGAACAGTGCTTGACACATATTAAGTGCTTAACCAATGCCATCATCATCATCATCATCATTATCAACCAATCAATGGTATTTGGGGGGCATCACACGTGCTGAGTACTGGATTAGATACAGGATATACAGATTGAACAAAGTCTCTGCCCATACACCGACATGGGGCGCGGTCTAAGGGGAAAGGAGTTTAGATATTGAATTCCCATTTTACAGACGAGAGAAATGCGGCACGGCAACTTTAAGTGACTTGCCCAAGGTCACCCAGCCGGTAAGTGACAGAGGTGGAAATAGAATCCAGGTCTCCATTCATCTAGCTTCGTAATCTTTCCACTGGGCCACGGTGCTTGTCACACTCATTCATTCATTCATTCAATCGTATTTATTGAGCGCTTACTGTGTGCAGAGCAACATACTAAGCACTTGGAAAGCACAATTCGGCAACAGATAGAGGCGATCCCTACCCCACAACGGGCTCACAGTCTAGAAGAGGGAGACAGACTACAAAACAAAACAAGTAGGCATCAGCATCAAAATAGATAAATAGAATTATCGATATACACATCATTACTAAAATAAATAGAATAACGAATATGTACAAATATACACAAGCGTTGTGGGGCGGGGAAGGGGGTTGATCAGAGGGAGGGAATAGGGGCGAAGGGGAGGGGAGGAGGAACACTCCCGATAGAGAAGAGTTTTGTGTTTCTAAGCTTTGTATTTTCTAATGCTGGACTAAGGCATTAAGTTAATCTTACTGGAACTGTATCCAAATCAGTACATAATTGACTGTTTAGCACCCGAAGAACTGTAGAATCCCTTCCTGTAAAAATCAGGGAGATTTGTTGAGTGCTTACCGTGGGCAGAGTGCTGCACTGAGCACATGGAAGAGTGCAATAGGGTTGGTAGACAGAATCCCTGACTTCAAAGAATTCACGGTCTAAAACAGTAAAGTGTCGACCCAATCTGCTGTACTCTCCCAGGCACTTTTCTTATGGTATTTGTTGAGTGCTTACTCGGTGCGAGGCACTGTTGTAAGCGCCGGGGTAGATACAAGGTAATCAGGTTGTCCCTCTTGAGGCTCAGAGTTCAATCCCCATTTTACAGATGAGGTAACTGAGACACAGAGAAGTTAAGTGACTTACCTGAGGTCACAGTGCTGACAAATGGTGGAGGGGTCATTAGAACCCCGGTCCTTATGACTCCGAGGCCTGTGGTCGTTCATTCACTCAAATGCATTTATTGAGCGCTTACTGTGTGCAGGACACCATCCTAAGCACTTGGAAAGTACAATTCGGGAACGGATAGAGACAATCCTCCCCCCGAATAGGCTCACAGTCCAGAAGAGGGGAGACAGTCATCAAAACAAGTAAACAGGCACCACCACTATAAAGAAATAGAATTACAGATGTGTACATATATACGTAAGCGCTGTGGCACAGGGAGGGTGGGGGGAAAAGCAAAGGGAATGAGTCGAGGTGATAGAAGGGAGGGGAAGCTGAGGAAAAGGGGGGCTTAGTCTGGGAAGGCCTCTTGGAGGAGGTGAGCTTTCAGTAGGGCTTTGAAGCGGGGAAGAGTGATTGTTTGGCAGATTTGAGGAGGGAGGGTGTTCCGTGCCAGAGGTAGGGCGAGGGCCAGGGGTCGATGGCGGGACAGGCGAGAACGAGGCCCAGTGAGAAGGTTAGTGGCAGAGGAGCAGAGTGGGCGGGCTGGGTTACAGAAGGAGAGAAGGGAGGTGAAGGTAGGAGGGGGCGAGGGGATGGACAGCTTTTGAGGCTCACGGTTTTTGTTTGATACAGAGGTTGATAGGCAACCACAGGAGATTTTTGAGGAGGGGGGTGACATGCCCGGAACGTTTCTAGTCTCTTCACTGGGCCATGCTGCTCCTCGAATACAGTGCCCTGCATAGCGTAAGAACTCAGTCAATCCCATTCGTTGCGCGCTTTGGCCCTACTCAAAGAAGAAGACCATAGGTTTCTGTTCTCAGGCACTTTCCCGACGATATTCCACACCTTGCTATGTATCGTTCAAGATCTATTTGCTCACCAGATGTATTCTGTTAAGGAAGAGGATGAAACAGTTTCCAGACTTCTGAACGTTTAACAGTTAATCTCACTTTCCTTTCAACCCGATATGCCTGAAAATAGATTTTATTGTACCTACTTCGGAGTCTAATATGACATTCTATTTGGTCTCAATAATATCATAACATTTGCCACAATTCAGAATTGAAATTCAGCTCTTAGATGCCAATTTTCGATAGTTAATATCCATCGAGGTCCTCTGATCTAAAGCAGAGTTCTTGCTCTCTCTAAGTCTACACTTTGAGGTCACAAAATAGACCAATACTCATGGATTTTATATATTTTAATAGACTTGCCTTTACAGTTTTTACTACATAAAGCTTTTGGAGGAATCTTTATTGATGTTGTTTGATGAATAGAGGGGGTATCGTCTTTCTGACATTAAGCCATTTTCTAAAGCTTCTTATAGATCATTTTCAGGAGTCAAATGTGTGTATCTGAACATCGACCACGGCTAAGTGAGCTTGGGATGGATTGGCTACAATCATTCTCAGCCACGACAATTCCAAAAGCTTTCAGACGAAGTTAGCGAAATACAATTAAGGGATCAACGATTCTACTTTACAGATGGCATTATGGAGGTATGATTCGATTATGGCTGAGAGTGAGCAGAATCTAGAGACAAACTTTAGACTTTTCGTTATAAATCGAGATAAATTAGTAGTTTTAGAAACCACCCAGTGGAAGAACACCAGAGTTCTGGCAGGATGCCTTATGTTAGCACTGACAGGATCATCTCCATTTTCACCAGAGTTTATGAGAATCTGAGCCTTTGAAATAATCTCCTTATCAGTTGTTCTTCAGAAAGTTCCAGGTTCTTTGGATTTCCCCTAGATTGTAAGCTTCTTGAAGACAGGGATTGTGTCTGCCAATCCACGGTGTTGCAATCAGCCGTGTTCAATACAGTGCTCCACACATAATTAGAGAAGCAGCGTGGCTCAGTGGAAAAAGCACGGGCTTTGGAGTCAGAGGTCATGAGTTTGAATCCCGGCTCGGCCACTTGTCAGCTGTGTGACTGTGGGCGAGTCACTTCACTTCTCTGGGCCTCAGTTACCTCATCTGTAAAATGGGGATGAAGACTGTGAGCCCCATGTGGGACAACCTGATTGCCCTGTGTCTACCCCAGCGCTTAGAACAGTGGTCGGCACATAGTAAGCACTTAAATACCAACATTATTATTATTATTATTATTTTTATTAAGTGCTCAGTAGTTACCCTTGATCGATCTGGGTTTCTTCCATTCTTTCTTTTCCAGAAAGACAATGCAATATAGACAGAGGAAGGGAGGCTAGCAAGGCGTGGATGGGGCATCCATTTCCCATCCATTCTGGGGAAGGATGCTCCAATTAATCAATCAATGGTATGTAATGAGCGCTTACTATATGTCGAGCACTGCTCTGAGCACTCGGGAGAGTACACTGCAACAGAATTAGCAGGCTCGTTCCCTGCCTCTAATGTTTTTACAGTCTCCAGTTTGTAGGCAGGCAAAGAGATAGAAGTCATTCAGTTGTAGTCCACCATACTTGAGTGCTTACTGCGTACAAACCGTACTAAACTTTTGGGATTGTACAGTAGAACTATAAACAAACACTCCCTGCCCACAGCGCGCTTACAGTCTAGTTGCTCCATTCCCCACTTCAAATCCACCAGGCAACAGCCCCCTGTGTGGCCTAGTGGAAAGAGTCTGAGATTTCTGAGGACTGGGCTTTAATCCCTGCTCTATCACCTCTCTGCTGTGTGACCTTGGACAAGTCACTTAACTTCTCTGTGCCTCAGTTTCCTCATCTAGGAAATGAACCTTAAATACCCATTCTCCCTCTTCTTTTGTTTCTTCTTTTATGTATTCATCTAGTGTTTACTTTGTACCGGGCACTGTTCTAAGTGTGCGGGTAGATATCAGGTAATCAGGGTGGACACGGTCCACGTCCCGCATGGGACTCACAGACTTTCATTCAATTCATTCAATAGCATTTATTGAGCGCTTACTATGTGCAGAGCACTGTACTAAGCGCTTGGGATGAACAAGTCGGCAACAGATAGAGCCGGTCCCTGCCGTCTGACGGGCTTACGGTCTAATCGGGGGAGACGGACAGACGAGAACGATGGCGATAAATAGAGTCAAGGGGACTCCCCATTTTACAGATGAGGTAAATGAAGCACAGAGAAGTGAAGTGACTTGAGCGAGGTCACACAGTGGACTAGTGGAGGAGCTGGGATTAGAACCCAGGACCTTCTGACTCCCAGGCCCGTGCTCTATCCTCTAGGCCATGCTGCTTCTCAGGTTGTGAGCTCCATGGAAAATAGGGACCATGTCCAAACTGACCATGCAGTCCAATCCAATCTCCCGCTTCTAGACCGTGAGCCCGTTGTTTCTTTCTTCCTCCTAGTCGTCTCTTATTTGAGATGTGGGGAGGCAGATACACCCAGATCCGTGCAGCATAGCAAAGTAAAAACCGGAGAGGAGATTGAGGGAAAGCAGGGTGATTAGCACGGGGGCTGGAGCCAGGCTTTACCACATCGCTTAATTTAGCATCTCACTCCCCCACTACATGATAAGCTCCTTGAGGCCGGCCATCTTATTTTACTATTTTGCTCTCCCAAATGCTTAGTACTGTGCTCCATGCCGAGTGAGTGCTCAACAAATACCGTTAATAGCTGTGGTACTGCAAGAGCTGAGAGTTGTTACTAGAAGCAGCACGGCAGAGCATGGCCCCGGGAGTCCGGAGGTCACGGGTTCTAATCCCGGCTCCTCCGCTCGCCTGCCGTGTGACCTGCGGCAAGTCGTTTCACTTCTCTGTGACTCAGTCACCTCATCTGTAAAATGAGGATTGACACTGTGAGCCCCACAGGGGACAGGGACTGCATCAACCTGATTTGCCTGTATTCACCCCAGTGCTTATTACAGTGCCTGGCACATAGTAAGTCTTAAAATCCAAAATAATGATGATATTTTAGTTGTGTTATAAATCCTCTGTGGCTGGGAGAAAAGATACACAGTTTGAGCTACTGTGAAGTTCACAGATAAGAGGGTGGGGAGAGAGCAGTTAATCTACTTTATTAATAACTGAGGTATTTAAGTGCTTACTATCTGCCAAGCACTGTACTAGACACGTAGACATAAAATAATCAGGCTGTCCACACCCGAGGCTCACAATCCTAATAGCGGGAAGGAAATGTATTTTAATCCTCACTTCACAGTTCAATAAACTCTGATGCCGAGAAGTGAAGTGACTCACCCAAGGTCACGCAACAGAGAAGTCACAGAGCCGGGTTTATATCCTAGGTCCTCCAGCTCCCAGGCACGTGTTCTTGTCATTAGGTCACACTGTTTGTTGTCCAGACCCACAGAAATTGCCACCCAAACTCGGACCTCGATCGATGTAACATTCAATCAGTCAATGTTTATCGAGCGCTTACTGTATGCAGAACACTGTAGTACGGGCTAGGGAGAGACCAGCTTAACAGAGTTGGTGGACACGTTCCTTCCCTTCCTCGACAAAAGGGAAATAAATAATACTTCTCTACTTCCAGGAACAGTGAATTCATTGATAATTATACAAAGTGTTTTATCCCTTCTATGTTGTACCTCATCAATTAGAAAATCACTGTAAATTTAAAACTAAACTCCTATTTCTCATCTCTCACGCATATACCGGCTATTATACTAATACCGTACGTGGTTATTTATATAATTATAGCTTATTGCAGATAATTACAGTGCTATTTCCAAAAATGCACCTGAAGTGTGACGAAGAATTTAATTTGCGGTCCGTGACTATGCTATTTTCATTTCAGAAGTAATGAAAACATGCTCACCATTGATTAATAAAGGTAATCGCTGAGCTATGATTTTAGAGCTAATGAGATTATCCCTCCCGATACAATCGGTTTAAGGGACCTAGGCCGAGGTAGCAGCAAGCGTCTTTGAATTCCTTGGCAAAGCAGTCGCGGCTCAGAACCGGCAACGGGGAGAACTGGTACCGTCACCTTCCGGACTCCAGGAGCTTCACGGCCCCAGAGGAACGGAAATGGATGACTAAACAATGTTGGGAGGCCGTGTAGCTCGGTGGCAAGAGCCCGTGACTGGGAATTGGAAGACTCCCCTCCTCACATCCGACAGACAATTCCTCTCCCCCACCTTCGGAATCATATTGAAGGCCCATCTCCTCCAAGAGGCCTTTCTAAACCCTCCTTCTTCTCCCACTCCCTTCTGCATCACGCTGAATTTCTCCCTTTAATAATAGTAGTCACAGTACTTGTTAAGCACTTACTATGGGTCAAGCACTAAGTGCTGGGGTAGGTACAAGTTAATCAGGTTGTGCCCAGTCCCTGTCCCGCACGGGCCTCACACTATTAATCCATATTTTACCGATGAGGTAACTGAGGCACAGAGAACTGAAGTGACTTCCCCAAGGTCACACAGCAGACAAGTGGCAGAGCTGGGATTAGAACTCAGGTTCTTCTGACTCCCAGGCCTGTGATTTATCTACTAAGCAACACTGCTTCCCATAATTGATTCCCTTTCCCAGCCCCACAGTACTTAATAATAATAATAATGATGATGATGATGGTATTTCTTAAGCGCTTACTATGTGCCACGCACTGTTCTAAGCACTGGGGTAGATACAAGGTAATCAGGTTTTCCCAAGTGGGGGTCCCAGGCTTAATTCCCCCTTTTACAGATGAGGACAACTGCGGCACAGAGAAGCGAAGTCACCTGCCCAGGATTACACAGATGACAAGTGGTGGAGCCAGAATTAGAACCCACGACCTCTGACTCCCAAGTCCGGGCTCTTTCCACTAAGCCACGCTGCTTCCCACTTATACATAAGATATACTTTTGTACATCTCTGTGATTTATTTCTATTAATGTCTTCCTCCACCTCCGAACTGTAAGATCATTATGGGCGGGGACTGCGTCGGTTTATTGTTATACTGTACTCTCCCAAGCACTTAGTACAGTGCTCTGCGCAAATTAAGTGCTAAGCCCGTCAGAGGGCAGGGACCGTCTCTATCTGTTACCGATCTGTACATTCCAAGCGCTTAGTACAGTGCTCTGCCCATTGTAAGCGCTCAATAAATACTATTGAATGAATGAATAGATACGATTGACTGACGGTGGTCCTAGTTCTACCACTTGCCTCCTGCGCGAGCTTGGGCAAGTTAATAAGACTCGTCTATGTAAACCCCTCTCGTTGTAAATCTGTCTGTCTTCCGCACTGGAGTGTAAGCTCTCTGTGGACAGGAAGCGTGTCACTTCATTACTCTGAACTTGGCCCGTCTTTCATTCAGTCGGATTTATTGAGCGCTTACTGTGTGCAGAGCGCTGTACTGAGCGCTTGGAAAGTACAGTACAGCAAATGAAAAGAGACAGTCCCTTCCCACAACGGGTTGACAGTCTAGAGGCGCTCGGGCAGCAGGCCACAGAGTACCGGTGCTCAAATACGCTATCACCGAACACCGCGACAGTCCTCGTGTCAGCACTGCTTTGTTGGGTGGGGAAAGAGGGGATGGGACAACTTCAGGATACCCAAGGAGCTGACGCTGTACGGTGACCTAAAAGAAGGCGTTTTGAGTCACCGCTTAATCTTCTGGGATCTGCTACTGCCTCCTCGTGTTTGGTTTTTTTTTTTTTATGGTATTTCTTAAGCTCTTACTATGTGTCAGACACTGTCCTAAGCACTACTGTAGATACAAGCTTATCAGGTGGGACACAGTCCCTGTTCCACATAGGGTTTACAGTCTATAATGGAGGAAGTAGGATTTAATCCTCATTTTATAGTTGAGGAAATTGAAGCCCAGAGAAGTGACTTGCCTAAGGTCACACAGCAAGCGATCGGCAGAGCTGGGATTAGATCCCAGGCCCTTTCTCCTTCCACTAGGCCACACCGTTTATCACTAAGTCGCACCCTGAGCCGCCTTCTCCCACACTGCATGACGGAAGCCCCGTTCTGTACGAGCAGGGGATGACAATCATAACAATAATCGTGCTATTTATTAAGCTGCCACTATGTGCCGGGCACCGGACTAAGAGCTGGGGTCGACGCAGGCTGGCCAGGTTGGACACCATCCGTGTCCCAGATGGGGCTCACGGCCTTAATCCCCGTTTTACAGATGAGGGAACTGAGGCCTAGAGAAGGGAAGTGACTGGCCCAAAGTCACACAGCTGGCAAGCCCAAGGTCACACAGCAGATAAGGGGCAGAGCCAGGATTAGAACTCAGGTTCTTCTGACTGCCAGGCTCATGGTCTATCCACTAATAATAATAATAATGTTGGTATTTGTTAAGCGCTTACTATGTGCAGAGCACTGTTCTAAGCGCTGGGGTAGACACAGGGGAATCGGGTTGTCCCACGTGGGGCTCACAGTCTTAATCCCCATTTTACAGATGAGGGAACTGAGGCCCAGAGAAGTGAAGTGACTCGCCCACAGTCACACAGCTGAGAAGTGGCCGAGCCGGGATTCGAACTCATGACCTCTGACTCCAAAGCCCGTGCTCTTTCCACTGAGCCATGCTGCTTCTCTAAACCAGGCTGCTTTCACTGTCCCTTTATGCGGCATGACAGAGTGGATAGAGCACGGGTCTGGGAGTCAGAAGGACAAGGGTTCTAATCCTGAATCCACCACTTGTCTGTGTGACCTTAGGCGAGTCACTTCACTTCTCTGGGCTTCAGTTTCCTATCTGTAAAATAATTATGATATCTGTCAGGCGTTTACTATGTACTAGGTACTGTACTCAGCACTGGGGAGGGTACAATCAAATCGCCTTGGACTCAATCTCTGTACCCGTGGGGCTCACGGTGTCAATCCCCATTTTACGGACGAGGGAACTGAAGCACAGAGGAAGTGAAGTGACTTGCCCAAGGTCACACGGCAGACAAATAGCAGGTTTGGAACCCACGACCTTCCGACTCCCAGGCCCTGAACCCCACGTGGGACAAGGACTGTATTCAACCCAATTTGCTTGTTTTCACCCCAGCGCTTAGAACGGTGACTGGCATAGAGTAAGCGCTTAACAGATGTCATCATTATTATTATTAGATCTGGACCCCCCCCCCCCCGGGGTATCCTACCCTGTGCCAACAAAGGAACTAGGACTCACAGGACAGATTAAGCCTGAATTCTGCATTTAGAAACTCTAAAGCCCTGGGGAGACTGCTAGGATTTGTAACGAAGGATGTTTCCTTGAAGCAGGGAGGAATCTGGGACCCCCCCCCCCCCCCCCCCCCGCCCTCCAAGTACTATTCCTTTCCTTATCTTGAAAGCTTTGACTCTGTTGACTTTTTTTTTTCCTTCCAGTCCATTGTAGCCTGGTTTTTATTGGCCCGGTCTCACTTAAATTGTGAAGCCCTGTGGGATAGGAACCGTGTCTGGTCTGTTTATGTCTACCTCAGGGCCCAGCTCAGTCGTGGGCACATAAGTAGAACTTTATTCCCTAACTAATAGAGCCACAAGCTCTCTGTGGGCAGAGGGATAGTCTGTTTACCACTGTATTCTCCCAAGTGCTTAGTACAGTGCTCTGCACCCAGTAAGCACTCAAATCATACTATTAATAATTATGGTATTTGTGGATGTTGGTATTTGTTGAGTGCTTACTTTGTGCCGAGCACTGTTCAAAGAGCCGAGGTAGATCTAAGGTGATCGGGTTGTCCCACGTTGGGCTCACAGTCCTTTATCCCCATTTTAAAGATGAGGTAACTGAGGCACAGAGAGGTTAAGTGACTTGCCCAAAGCCATACAGCTGATAAGTGGTGGAGCTGGGATTAGAACCCACGACCTCTGGCTCCCAAACCCTTGCTCTAGGCAGAGAGAAGTTAAGCAGCTTGCCCAGGGTCACACAGCAGACAAGTGGTGGAGTGGAGATTAGAACCCACATCCTCTGACTCCCAGGCCCATGGTCCTTCCACTGAGCCGTGCTGCTTCCCCGCTTGCCAAGCACTGTTCTTGGCGCTGGGGTGGATGCAAGGTAATCAGGTTGTCCCATTTGGAGCTCACAGTCTTAATTCCCATTTTACAGATGAGGTAACTGAGGCACAGAGAGGTTAAGTGACTTGTCCGAGGTCACCCAGCAGATATGTGGCGGAGCTGAGATTAGAACCCATATCCTCTGACTTCCAGGCCCTTGTTCTTTCCAGTAGACCCCACTGCTTCTCAAATGCCACAAGTAACTATCTTAACAACCACATGATGTGTTATAACGTAACTATCCAACACTGGTATTTTGGGCCACAGAGCCATAGGCTCGGTTTTCACTCTTATAACGGCAGTTCTCCTCTAACCTGGGAGTTTTTGTTTTTTTAAACTGGTATTTGTTACACACTTACTACGTGTCAAGCTCCGTTCTAAACGCTGGGGTAGAGACACGTCGATTAGGTGGGACACAGTCCTTGTCCCGCATGGGGGCTCACAGTCTAATTTGAAGGGAGGAAGATTTAATCCCCATTTTAAAGATGAGGTAACTGAGGCACAGAGAAGTTAAGTGACTCGCCCAAGGTCACAGTCGCTGGGATTGGTAATGATAATAACAATGATGAAAATGGCATTTGTTAATTGCTCACTGTGGGCCGGGCACCGTTCTAAGCATTGGGGCAGATACGAGATAGTCGACTTGGACACAGTTCCTGTCCCACGTGGGGCTCACAGTCTTCATCCCCTTTTTACAGATGAGGGAACTGAGGCCCAGAGACATGAAGAAGATTAGCTCAAGGTCACACAGCAGACAAATGGTGGAGCCGGGATTAGAACCCAGGTCATTCTGACTCCCGGACCTGTGCTCTATCCACTAGGCCACGCTGCTTTTCTGTGAAAAGTCTCAATAAGGAAAGCTGACATAGCGGTACTCACTGAGTCCAGTGTCACAGACACACACACACACACACACACACACAAAGATTTCCCTCCCACACCTTGGTGTCCCCCCAAAAGCTCAGTGTTTCACAAATGTTCCCCCAACTCCATAACAATGTCCATTCATTCATTCAATTGTATTTATTGAGCACTTAGTGCAGAGCACCGTACTAAGCACTTGGGAGAGCACAATACAACAATAAACAGACGCAGTCCCCGACCACAGTGAATTTACAGTCGACGCTCTGGCCTAAATACCGAGGAAGAACGGGGTGTATAAACCAGGAACGAAAGGGTGTATAAACTAGATGGTAAGCTCCTTGACAAAGCAAGACAAGCTACTTAAAGAACCTTACCAACTCTATTTTCCTCTCCTAAGTGCCTGGTACAGTTACGTGCTCAGTAAATAGCACTGACTGTCATCCACTTACACACAGAAAAGGGAGCATGACATATAACTGTTAGAAAGGCATGGACCCCATCCAGGTTTCTGCTCGATTCTCCCAAACATAATCTTCCATTACCTGTACTGAAAAAGCCAGCGAGTGGATTCATTTTTATTTTTAAATTCTGGGCTTAGAAAGACAGTATTTAATGGGGCCATTGAGTGGAGAACTCAAAAATGCACTGGCTATCCTTCTGCCTGGTTCTGAAAGCTTTGATTTTTTTCTACAAGAGAAATAGATTTTATGTGTTTTTTTAGAGGTTAGGTTAAAAAGGGCAAGGTCAGAATGGGGCTGATTTTGGGACACGAGGTCATTTAAACAGACAGAGAATGTCTCAGTCTTTAGAGCCATTAAAAGACCGAATATATCGTGGATGACAGGTTACTGGAACGAAATACCTGAGTCGTCGGCGCGCGTCATGCGGTTTTGTCTTAATTATTCGAACGTAAGAATTTAAAGATTCTCAGGATTTCAAGAGGCACAATTAGTCGACGTTTGGATGTCAAACCATGAGGATTTTTTTTCTCGATAAGGCCGACCTCTTTATGGCTTTTAAACAAGCAAAATAGCTACCGAGTTAGAAAAGGCCGTATCTTCCACAGGATGGGAAACGGGATCGAGTTTATCGCAACCTGTTATTATCCGTTTCAAAATACTTTCTCCTAAGAGACTGTTTCCCATTAGGATCGCAGCTCGCTTCTAAATTTGGTAAACAGTTCAGAAATACTGGATCAAATACTCTTGATCCGACTCTGAGACCTTCCGAAGACTTAAAACGAATGGTGTTTGGTGATCTTAAGTCAGTCTCCAGTAAATGTCCACATCACAAAACCACCAGACTTAATTTTCCATGATTGATAGCCTCCGCTGAGCTCAGATCCAAGCCTGAGCCAGCCTGGGACTTTATTACCTCCCCTTCTAGTGAGGGTGGCCCAGCCAGGTCAAAGTCGAGGTCAATAGTAGGGCAAGGAAGAGGCCCCAGTTGCCTATAAAAAGGCCCGTTCTGCCCTGCAACAAAGAACTTCTCTTTCGGCTCTGCTCGCTTCACAAAAACACAGCCAACTTCAAGAGCGGAATATCTTGTATCTCACCTGAACCCCCCCCCCCCACCGCCTTCCTCACCCAACACCCGTGTTTACCATCTCACGGCGAATTCCCCGACTGGTCCGTAATCGTCATTATCGTATCACCACGGATTCAGCGGCTAGGGATGAATTCAGAATGACGTGAATTCATTTGTTAATTTCAGGAGTCCAATGAGAACGCATTTTAAGGGGAGCCGAATAGAAATTCTGTTCCCTTGACAATGCATTCTTTGGTTTTCATCACTAGCCTTTTCCTCACGCAAAGCCAAATGGTAAAACACATTTTCTTGCAGCCCGTTTGGAAAGAAAAGTTAGGATAGTGCAAATCGCAGGGCTTGGGGGTGGTTGATCTTGTTCCCGAACTGCTGCTGCCTCGTCACGTAATCATGAACAAATCACTTCAAAGGACCTCCTTCGCACAGAGCATCGGCGACCCCGGGTAGATGTGTGAGAATCATTCATGAATGGTCCATAGGAAAGTAGCATCTTAGAAAATAGGTATGATAGTGGCTTAATGGTGAAATTTTCTCCACACAAACTCATTTTCCTGCAGGAAGTTATTCCCCTCACCGAAGACTCAAAAATCCAACTCTGACCCCAGATTTTAAACAATAAAAATGAGCCACTGGGGGCTTAAGAAGAGTCAGACCGAACTAAAGTTTAGTGATATTGTCATCAAGGCCTCCACTTTGTACGAGCACTGGCCTGGGAGTCAGAGGACCTGGGTTCTAATGCCGACTCTGCCAGTTGCCTGCTGGGCGAACTTGGGCAAGTGCCTCAGGTTCCTCATCTGTCAAATGGGGATTCAGTACTTGTTCTTCCTTCTACTTAGACTGCGAGCTCCATGTGGGGCGGGGACTGTATTCATCCTGATTACCCTGTATCTACTCCAGTGTTTAGAACAGTGCTTGACACATAGTAAGTGCTTAACAAATATTAGAATGACAATTAATCGCTGCTGAGACCCACCCCTCGCATAGGGGAAGTGCTGACAGTCAGATCTGCCACACGCCTGCCGCTCCTCCACATGTCCGCCGTGTGACCTTGGAAAAGTCACTTCACTTCTCTGGGCCTCGGTTATCTCATCTCTCAAATTCATTCATTCAATAGTATTTATTGAGCGCTTATTATGTGCAGAGCACTGTACTAAGCGCTGGGAACGTACAAATCGGCAACAGATAGAGACAGTCCCTGCCCTTTGACCGGTTTAGAGTCTAATCGGGGGAGACGGACAGACAAATGGGGATTAAGACCGTGAGCCGCACGTGAGATAGGGACTGCGTCCAACCTCATCGACTTCTATCTACCCCAGCTCTTAGAACAGTGCTTGACACACAGTATTTGCTCAACAAATATGATTATTACTATTATTATCTGTAGACTTTCGCCTCCACAAGCTTCAGTGAGAGAAGAGAATGTATCCTTCAGTTCTTTCAGACAGAGCAGGGACGTTATACCCTTTACCCTGCTTCATTATTCTGTCATCGGCGTGGGATCGTTGGATTAATTCTTTTCTGACACCACATTCGCTTGGCTTAGAAAAGTACACTAATAAGGAAAGGAGTGTGCAGAGGGTCACTTCACCAGGAAGTGAATCTTTTATTTGAGGACAGGGCTCGTCTTAGTTGTTCTTCCACACTTGGAGGCAAGAACTCTGACACCCTGTTGATATGTTTTTCCTGAAGTGGCTCAACTGAACAAAGAAAGAGCGACAGATCCAAGGTAAGCTCTTTGAGGGCAGGGATTTTGGACTATTAACTCTCTTGGAATCTGCCAATGGCAGTAGGAATAATAGTGGTATGTTAAGTGCTTACTCTGCCCCGAACACTGCGCTAATAAGCTCTGGGGTAGATACAAGAAAATCAGGGCAGACGGTCTCTGTCTCACGTGGCGATCGTAGTCCAAGTGGGAGAAAGAATGATTATTTTATCCCCATTTTGCAGATGAAACCGAGGCTGGAATAATCATACTAATTATAGTATTTGTTAAGTGCTTACTACGTGTCAGGCACTGTGCTAAGGTGGATATAAGCACAGCTCTTTAGGGGCAAGGATCAAGTCTATGAACTCTATTGCATTTTACTTTCATCAAGTGCTTAGTAAAATGCTCTGCACACGGTGATGGCTCAAATGAATACCACTGATTGATTCAATGATTGAGGCACAGAGAAGTTAAATGTCTTGCTAAAAGTCACACAGCAAGGAAGAGGCCAAGCAGAGATCACAACCAGGGTCTTCCCGTCTCCCAGTTTTGAGCTCTTACCACTAGGCCAAATGTACGATTGTTCTGCCCAGTGTAAGAGCTCGATAAATACTATTGATCGTTACACACTATTTTACTCTGAAATGGGGGATAGAGTTAAAACACTGCCTCACTTTACTTAAAAGGCAATTGCAAAAGTAATTCCCAATAGAGTATCCTTAGATAAGGCTGCCGTGAATATTTTCAAAGAAGGTTTGCTCCATATAGATCAGGCACGAAAAGATCCACGGAAGGGACGCTGCAGTTGGTAGTCTCGATTGATCTGTGTTTACGGAGTAGGAGGCGTCTTGGGGCTCCAGAAATAAAGCATGAGCTCAACTGAATTGGAACCACATGGGGGAAAATAAACCAATAGGAAAAAGCACGACTGAGGTTCAATGGAAGATCAAAAGCTCTCATAAAAGCATCTTCCAAGAAGAAGCCAGAGGCTAAAGACCAAATAGCAAATTTAGTCCTTCAACTCCATTTTTCTTGTTTAAAAGCTCCTCCCCAGTTTTACCTGCAGCACTTTGTTTTCCTTTCTAGAGTCACGCGAGTGCAGACGTAAGGTTATTTTTCATTACATTAGCAGGGAGAATCAAGCTGCTAGGGTGAAACTCATGTTTCATCGAACGAAGGCAAGGGCCAGGTTCTCAGGGTGACTTGACCCTGACTCTCTGCAACGTTAGACAAGTGAAAGTACTCCTCCGTATGAAAGTGGCTAAAAGCCCTTCTGAAGACTGACTTCTCTCCTTTCTCCTGACCTTAAAAAGCAAAACCACGAAAACAGTTTTTCCGATCTTTGTTCATCACCATCAGCATTCTATGCTCGCGACACCCCAGAAATCTGCTGTCTCCTCCTCTTACCACAGAAGTCACCGGCCTCTAACTTTAGACAGGAGTCTGCTCTTGGAAAGGGGGACCGATAAGTCGAATTGATGATAGGATGATGAAGTGCTCTGTGCCTCAGTTACCTCATCTGTAAAATGGGGATTAAGACCGTGAGCCTCATGAGGGGCAACCTGATTCCCCTGTATCTACCCCAGTGCTTAGAACAGTGCTCTGCACATAGTAAGCGCTTAACAAATACCAACATTATTAAGTGTCCAGGAACCGAGGGAGAATCTCTTCAGCATCTGTTCGAACCCTTCTCCGCTCCCATCATCTCAGGGTGGATGGGGGTCGTCTGGTGGGCTTCTTTTGACCTAAGAGTGATCTGGGACATTCCGTACGGTAGTCTTGAAATCCAGCTGGCTGATGTGGGCAACAAAGACAGAAGTGACAACCTGCTAGATCATGGCACCAGAGAACCGCATGTGCACTCCGCTTTGGTCAATTTTTTTTTTTAAAAATGGTATTTGGTAGGCATTTATTCTGTGTCAGGCACTATACTAAGTGCTAGGGTAGATGTGAGATAATCTGGTTGGACACAGTCCACGTCCCAGGTGGACATGTCTTAATCCCCATTTTGCAGATGAGGTAACTGAGGCACAGAAACGTGAAGTGACTTGCCCAAGGTCCCACATCAAACAGGTTGTGGACCCAGGATTAGGATTCAGGTCCTTCTGACTACCAGACCCTTGTTCACACTTCATCTCACATGTAAACAGGCTGAAATTATTCCCACCTTTTCTACTACACTCCATGATGCAGCGGGAACATGAATGGCAGGAATCTGAATTGTGCAGGGCAAACCATTATCAATCAATCAGTGGTATTTATTGAGCGCTTACTGGCTGCAGAACATTGTACTAGAATTTAAACTCTAGACTCTAAGTTCATTATGGGCATGGAATGTGCCTGCCAATTCTGTTACATTCTTCCATGTGGTTAATACAGTGATCTACCCAAAATAAGTGCTCAATACATACCACCGACATTGGATTAAGCGCCTGGGAAAGTAAAACAGAGTTGGGGCCCACAGGGGAAGCACCGTGGCTCAGTGGAAAGAGCACGGGCTTGGGAGTCAGAGGACGTGGGTTCTAATCCCAACTCTTCCACTTGTCTGCTGTGTGACCTTGGGCAAGTCACTTAACTTCTCTGTGCCTCAGTTACCTCATCTGTAAAATGGGGATTAAGACTGTGAGCCCCACGCGGGACAACCTAAATACCTTGTATCTACCCCAGCGCTTATATCAGTGCCTGGCATGTAGTAAGTGCTTAACAAGCACCGTCATTATGATTACTATTTAAGAAGCTTAAAGGCTACAAACATTAAGGTAGATTCAAATAGGGGAAGTGGCAGAGTGGAAGGATATTTAAATATACGCTTTGGGGCTGGGGTGAGTATCAAAAATGCTTAAGGGATAATCACAATAAGCAATTCCTCCACAAAAGTTCTCCAAGCTAAAACCTCAGGACTGGGGCACGTCCATCGGATCCTCTAAAATGGAAGCTCGCTGTGGGTAGGGAACGCGTCTACCAATCCCGTTGTATTATACTTTCCCAAGCGCCTGATATAGTGCTCCGCACAAAGTAAGTGCTCAAGAAATACCATCGACTTATTGTTGGGAAGACTGTCACATAAAACTTGGAAGCTGCTCCTAGGCAATAATAACAACTGTGGTATTTGTTAAGGGCTTACTACGTGCCAAGCACTGTTCTAAGCACCGGGGTGGATACAAGGTAATCAGGTCGGACACAGTCCCTGTCCCACATAGGGCTCACAGTCTTAATCCCCATTTGACTGATGAGGTAGCTGAGGTACAGAGAAGTTGAGTGATTTGCCCAAGGTCACACAGCAGTCGTGACAGAGCAGGGATTAGAACCCACGTCCTCTGACACCCAGGCCTGTGCTCTTTCCACTAGGCCATGATGCTTCTCTAGGCCTTATCTGGGGCTCTTAGAAGCACTGGGTTCATTGTTTCCAAGGGCTTCTGGGAGGACGGTCCTCGTTAGTCGGCGAAAGCACTTTACTATCCATCACCGGAGTTCTACTCACCCTGTTTCAACCACTGGATGAAAAAAAAAAAGGTCTCTTCTTACACTTCCACTAAAGTTTAAAAGCCCCTTTGTTCTGAAAGAAACAGACAAACTCTGACACTGTCTGTAGGACATATGTGACATTTGTGACCATTTTAATTTCTAAAGTTACTCCCACATGCTGCTGGAAGCAATACCTCATCCTTAAGACAGAAATAACAGATGCCGCTTAATTCCGTTAACACCCCACCGGACGAATTCTACCAGAGATATGTCCCGAGTGCACCAAGACCCAATCTGATTTTCCCAGCTTATCTGTAAGATCCTATTTACGTTCAGAGTGTTCTTCAATTCTTTAAAGGAACCGGTTTCGTATCCAACTTACTACCGGAATATTGCCAGTACTCAACGCATAAGCCACCTGGCTGGTCTTGTGGGAGAATTCTTCTTCGTTGTATAATGCCAGGAAATTGCTTTCTTACCTTTCTATTTATCCTCTTATCACCTCCAACCTACCTCACAATGTTCCTTCTGGGTCTGATAGACGACAGCGATTAATCATCTCGGAAGTTGACACGTATAACACCCCAAGAATTTCCTGCTGAGGGCAGTGGACGACAAAGGAGACAAAGACCAAAAGAATCTGTTCAGCAACACTCCTAGGGTGATAAGTCTAAGGAGTGGCAGACACAGATTTAGATTTGGATGAGAGGCATTCTCTTGGTGTTTGCATAGGGGTTCATCAGGTGATTATTTATTTTTCAGAATCAGAATGCTCGTAAAACTCAGAGAAATGCGACAAGCCCTCTTTGGGGTTATGAAACACGGAACAGTTGAAAGGGAAGAATTTGGCTGGCAGATTGGTTTGCTGGAAATGATTATTATTAACACTAAGTTATGAAATGCCACCCTAATTATGCTCACGAGCTTGACGAGGCGTCAGCTTCAGAGTTAAATACGTTTCCCCTCCCAAAGATATCCTTATATGAGGGTAAAGACAGAATAATATCGCTGTGGAAATAAAGTATATTTTTCAGGAAAAGAAGTAAATTTCATAGCTATTCATCTTCGGAAATTCCCATAACAACTGTAGTCAAGTAGATGGAGAATAGAGATAGCATCACTTTACTTTTATATACACATATATCTAGTGGTAGTTATATATCTAATGGTACTTGTTAATGGTATTTGTTACTTTTGGGGAAATGGGTCTCTAAAGGGGGTTTTAAATGACTGCATGGGACCTTCCCAACTTTTTGAACGTTGGTGCGGTTGAGTCTGCTGGATTCCAAAGAGCCCCTTCTGGATGGTGAGGAATATTAAACCGTTTCTTTAGCACAAAGTTCTGTCACCCCCATTGTATTTGATTCTCAACTCCTTGAGGACAGGGGTCCTGTCTACTTATTCTCCCCAGGCACTTAGTACAGTGTTCTATGTATAGTAAGCTCTGAATAAATACCATCTATTGATTAGTTCTCGCCTCTGTCATTTTGTTTTTGTGTCTTTGTTTCACTGTTGCCAACCTTCCCTAGCTTATTCAAAGATTATGAGTCACTTGAGTCTAATACATTATCCATCACGGCTGTTTCCAGTTTAACTCCCTCCTTCAAACCCCGTCCTCCCACCCCAACCATTTCTTGCCTCGATGAGTTAATTTTTTTTTTAAAAAAAGCCATTGGGTGTGGTCTCCCTAAAATCTCCCCCGTTCCACTTAGAGTCCTTTCAGTAAGTCAGTCAGTGAAACGGATTTATTGAGCGCTTACTGTGTGAAGAGTACTGTATGAAGAGCTTTCCTCCTCCAGCGCCTTCTTCTCTGCTGGGAAAGAGGGGAGAGTGGATCTCTTCAGTACTCTCTTCTCTTGTGCTTCTAACCATCAAAACAACTGCCCACTCCCTACTTCCTTCTCTGACAGCCATCTTCATTGCTTGCTTTCCAATGGCTACTTCCCTACTGTTTTCAATCATGCCCACGTATCCCCTATCCTAAAAAACAAAACAAAACAAAAACCCTCCCGTGACCTCAAGGCACCCTCCAGTTATCACCCCATACCCCCCTTGAGCAAATTGTCTACCCTCACTGCCTCCAATTCCTCCCCTCCTGCTCTTTATTTATCCCCTTGTGATAAGCTTCCACCAGCTCCATTCCACAGAGCTTTGAGGTCACCATGGTGGTCCTTCTCGCCAAATCCAACGGCCACTACTCTGTCCTAAACCACTGCTCTATCCTAATCTTCTCTGACCTTTCTGCTGCCTTTGATACTACCCCCTTTCTCCTGGAAATCCAATCTAACTTTGACTTCAGTGAAACTTCCCTCTCTCGGTTCTATCTCAGAACTGGCTGCTGCTTCTCAGTCTCTTTCCCAGGCTTCCCCTCAGCCTCCCTCCCTCTAATTGCGAGAGTCTTTCAGGGCTCAGTTCTGGATCCCCTTCTATTCTCCATCTACACACACTTCCTAAGAGAGCTCGTTCGTCCCATGACTTCAACTACCAACTCTGCACGGATGATTCCCAGATCTACATCTCCAACCCTGACCGCTCTCCTTCTCTGCAATTTTACATTTCATCTTGCCTTAACATGTCCAAAACAGAACTCATTTTCCCACCCAAATCCTGTCTTCCCCCTGACCTTTGCATTACTCTAGACATCACCACTACCCTCCTACCCTCCTTGTCCCACAGCCCATAAACTTGGTGCTATCCTCATCTCTCTCATTCGATCCGGGCTCGGGAGTCAGAGGTCGTGGGTTCTAATCCTGGCTCCGCCACTTGTCAGCTGTGTGACTTTGGGTAAGTCACTTAACTTCTCCGTGCCTCAGTTACCTCGTCCGGAAAATGGGGATTATGACTGTGAGCCCCACGCGGGACAACCTGAATACCTTGTATCTACCTCAGCGATTAGAACAGTGCTTGATAGTAAGCGCTCAACAATACCATCATTATTATAAGCGCTTAGTACTGTGTTCTACACACAGTGAGTGCTCAATTCAATCATTCATTCAATAGTATTTATTGAGCGCTTACTATGTGCCCAGCACTGTACTAAGCTCTTGGAATGTACAAATCATCAGTCCCTGCCCTTCGACGGGCTTACAGTCTAATCGGGGGAGAACTGAATACGAGTAATGAATAGTCCATCTGTCACTCAATCCTGTCAATTCTACCTTCACAACATTGCTAAAATCTGCCCTTTACTCTCCCCGCAAGCCCACCATTGTGCTGATCCAAGCACTTATATCCCACCTTGACTACTTTATCAGTTTCCTCATTGACCTCCATGCCTCCTAACTCTTCCTTCTCCAGTCTATACTTCGCTCTGCTGCCTCGATCATTTTTCTGAAAAAAACATTCAGGCCATATTTCCCTGCTTCTCAAAAAGTTCAGTGATTGCCCATCTATTGCCACATTAATCAGCTTTAAGGCACGCAATCAGATCTCTCCCTCCTACCTTAACTCACTGATTTCCTACTACATCCCAACCGGCACACTTCACTCGTCTAACACTCTCTACCTCGATCTCGTATTTCCTAAAATCAAATCTCCTATAAGAGGCCTCCCGAGACAAAGCCCCTTTTTCATTTTCCCTATCGATCCTCCCCTCCTCACATCACCCGTGAATTTGATTGTGCACTACTGCAGCACTCTGATGCTCACCCTAACCCCACATTACTTATATAAATACTCTTCCATACATTTTTCTCCATCCCTAATTTATTTTACTGTCCATGTGCCTATGGAGACTATGTACTCCTAAGGGGCCAGGGATCATATCTACTACTCTATTGAAGTCTCCCCAGTGTTAAATGTGGGACTCTGCAACGAGTAAGAGTTTACTAAATACCACTGCTTGAGCTAACTCTAAATTGTAACTGGACATTCATTCCAAAGTCATTAAAGACCTATTTTTAAAAGTCAGCTGGTTGTTTTGTTATATCCTTGGAAATCCCAGTAAGAAGGAAAATCATTCAATTTCATGCATATCTGTGATAATTCCTACCGCTTGAGAAGTGATGTGGCCTAGTGGAAAGATCACAGGCCTGAGAATCAGGGGGCAGGAGTTCTAATTCCAACTCCGTCACTTAACTGCTGTGTGACCTTGGGCACATCACTTCACATCTCTGTGCCTCTCTTTACTCATCTGTAAAACGTAGATTATCTGTTTTTGCTCATCTGTAGGCTGAGAGTCCCATGTAGGACAGGCATAGTATCTGACCTGATCATCTCTTTATCCCAGCACTTAGCACATAGTAAAGGCTTAAATCCTATTGTTACAATTATTATTAGCAGAGACATGATAAAATGAAATTCCCTAAATAATTTTACCAATTTGATTCAAAAACTTTTCCCGATATCCTTACATGCGGCCAAAACAGACTTTTCTCTCACCCTGGCATTGTGCATTTTCCCACCAATTGCATCTCCTTCTGCAAGCATGACACCATTTTACCCATTTCAGCAGTAATAGTACTAACCGTAAAAAGCATCCTTAAAGTAGAACGTGCTTAGACATGTTACACCTTTAGTTTTCGACATGAAAAGAAAGAAACTTTGAAATTTCTCCCAGAAAATTAGATAAGCAAATTGCTTGAGGAGAAAAAGTAACATTGGGCCTTTCTCTTTAACATATTTTATGGCACCCTAGTACACGTACTTTTCCTCTACACTGGGATCATTATGGCATCAATAGGGATGAGACTGTTTACTAAAATGTGTTAGAAAATTGTGGAATTATACTGTATTAAAAAAATCAGACGAGTCATTGGATTGGAGGTACATTTCTTCTGGGTCTAGAATCCTGAGTTTTTACCTTAAAACCTGTGGACTGATGAATGGAAATCTAAATCTGTGAGTCTAGTGATTTAGGACTCCTTTAACCTCTGCCTCCTAAGTAGAATTTTCGAGACTTCTTAACAGCAGGACTCCTCTCTAGAATAGGATTGCACCCTGTTTATTACAAGAACAGGATGACAGTGGTTAAAGGAGAAAAGAGTGAAGGCCAAATACTGTTTTTATCAACAAATAACTTTATTTCTTTCATCTGTTGGACAATCCCTAAGTTCGAGAGTGGGTATCATCCATCTTTGAATGGATCTCAGAATGGAAATTCCCTGGAAGATATTGGAACTGTAGTTTTGACAGCTGGTGTGGGGAGGGGAGGAAAGCAACAAAATATTAGGTTTCTGAGAGAGTAGATGGTAGGGTCACTGCCAATTCAGAGCTGTTCCTTTGACCTCTTGGTGACATCTGGCACCTTTACAGAAAAATGCCCCATTTTTCTTTTCTCTTCAGCAGGGGGGAGGGAAGAGGGAGAAGAGAATGAGAACCAAACAATGGACAATATCTCGGGAAGAAGAAAAAGGATTTCCCTTCTGACCAGGCCAGGCCACTGTAGCTTGGGAGAAAGAAACTGAATTTTCAAGACCCTGGATTTTTTTCCATGCATTTATGTTCTGTCATTTGAACAATGATTAGAGATGCTCCTTTTCATAAAAAGTCACCCATTGCATGAGATTCAACACTTGGAAGATTTGTCACAATTTAAATAAAATCATTAGCTTTGAACAAAAGTTTACTTAGCTTATTTAACTAATTCATCTTATTCTAATGCAAAGTCAAGATAAAGCAGTGGGGCCTAATGGATAGAGCACAGGTCTGGGAGTCAGAAGGATCTGTGTTCTAATTCTGACTCTGCCTCTTGTCTGCTGTGTGACCTTTGGCCAATCCATTAACCACTCAGTGCCTCAGTTACCTCATCTGGAAATTGGGGATTAAGACGTGAGCCCCATGTGGGACAGGGACTTTATTCAACCCAATTTGCTTGTGCCCATCCCATCGCTTAGTACAATGCCCGGCACATAGTAAATACTTAAATACCACAATTATCATTATTATTTTAGTGCTCTGCACTCAATAAACACTCAAATACTGGTGATTGATCCAACATTAAATCATCTGTTGTACCTTTCCAAGCAACTAGCATGGCTCAGTAGACAGTAAGTGCTCATAGGTGTCACAGTGTGACTTAGCGGAAAGAGCACCGGCTTGGGAGTCAGAGGATGTGCGTTCTAATCCCGGCTCTGCCGCTTGTCTGCTGTGTGACCTTAGACAAACCACTTAACTTCTCTGTGCCTCAGTTACCTCAGCTGTAAAATGGGGATTGAGACTGTGAGCTCTACATGGGACAAACTCATTATCTTATATCTACTCCAGTGCTTAGCACATAATAAGCACTTCACAAATACCATCATTATTATTGACACAGGCAGCTGTCTTAACTTTTGATTGTTAAATGGCATTTGTTGAGCGTTTACTATGTGCCAGGCACTATACTAAGTGCAGGGATAGATACAAGCTAATTGGATTGGACACAGTCCCTGTCCCACATGGGGCTTGCAATCTCAATCACCATTTTAATAATAATAATAATAATAATAATAATAATGTTGGTATTTGTTAAGCATTACTATGTGCCAAACACTGTTCTAAGTGCTGGGGTAGATACAGGGTAATCAGGTTGTCCCACGTGAAGCTCACAGTCTTAATACCCATTTTACAGATGAAGTAATTGAGGCGCAGAGAAATGAAGTGACTTGCCCAAGTGGTAGGCGACTGCTAGATCTGGGACTAGAACTCAGGTGCTTCAACCACTTTTACTCTGCGGCATAACACTTTTCCGGGTGGAAAAGCCTTGAAACCACTCTGGCCATACTAAGATCATTCATGTAGCTGGGCCAGCATTCAGATTGTAAATTAGGTGAGGTAGAGACACAGGTCAACTCAAGTCCAAAAAGACACTGAAACCTAGACAGTTTTCCCTTGACAATATGACTGGTCCACCGCTTTCCTATACAGGACAAACAATATCCTAAAGCCACCCAACGATGACTGTTTTAGAGCGAAAGAGACAAAGTTAACACCTGTTTTCACCTGATGCAGCAGCTGCCTGTTTAGTGGTGAACATTTGAAGGTTTAAATTCTCTCCATTCTGACCTACCTGATCCTTGACCTAGGAGACACAGGGCCACGACCAGAAGCCAGCCTGCCAGCTGACTAAAATGGGGGAAAAGAGAGGTTGCTATTTTTCTTAGGCAATGGCGGTCAGTCTTGAGGATTCTTGGCCCAATCGGGAGGCATTTAGAAAACACCAATCGCGGGGCAGAGCTAACACCTCCATGAGTTCAACCAACAATGGCAAATTACTGCCCTGATTTTGACAAATCACACCAGTTGCTAGGCTTCCTCTTGTGTGCTGAAATGAAAACCGCCCCTCTCTGTGCCATTAAACAAAAACCAAAATACAGAAAAAACAGGATCTGTTTGCTCTTTCTACTTTGTGGATCTCAAACTGATGAGCTGATCTGGTGTAGATATGGACAAGGTCTAGTAATAATAATAATGATAACTGTACCGTTTGTTAAACACTTACTGGGAGTCAAGCCCTGTTCTGAGGTCTGGGGTAGATTCAAGATAATCAGGTTGGCTCCAGTCTCTGTCCCACGTGGTCTAAGTAGGAGGGTGTGATTGGAATAGTTAGAAGTTGGCATCATTTATAGAAAGAGGCTCATTACCTCCTTCATTTCAAAGGAGCATTGCTTTGAAAGAGAAAGCGCTATTTGGGCTTTGGAGCCAGGGAAAGGGGCCATATGAATCAAAGGCAGTATCAATCATATTTATAGAGCACTTACTGTGTGTAGAACACTGTACTAAACTCTTGGAAGATTACAGTTAAACACAGGTGGCAGACATGGTTCCTGCCCACAGTGAATATTATTGAGCAGGGCTCATGTCTACCATCTCTAATATATTGTATTCTCCCTAACAATTAATCACTCCATAGTATTTTTCTATCAATTAATCTTTACAATTTATTGAGCACTTACAAGTGTGAAGAGCACTGTACTAAGTGCTTGGGAGAGTACAGTAAAACAGAGTTGGTAGACATATTCTCTGCTCACGACAAGTTTACAGTATGCAGTGAATGTACAATCAGTATCACTGAGTGATTAATTATTCATTCATTCAATCATATTTATTGAGCACTGACTGTGTACAAAACACCACACTAAGCTGTTGGAAGATTACAATATAACAGAAATGGCAGAAATGGAACTGGGTTCATGTCTACCAACTCTAATGTGTTGTACTCCCCCTAATGATTAATCACTCAAAAGTATTTTCCTATCAATTATCAATACAATTTATTGAGCACTTACTGTGTGGAGAGCACAGTAGTAGCATTTGGGAGAGTACGGTAAAACAGAGCTGGTAGCCACAGTCCCTGCCCACGACAAGCTTACGGTATGCAGTGAGTGTACAATCAATACCACTGATTGATTATTCATTTATTCAATCATATTCATTGAGCACTTAGTGTGTACAAAACACTGTATTAAGCTCTTGGGAAAGTACCATGTAGCAACAAACAGACACATTCCTGTCCCAGACGAGCACACAGTCTACGGGGGAGACAGACATTAATATAAGTGAATAGACAAATAAATACATTACAGATCTATGCATAGATATATACACCTACCCAGCTATATGTACATACATATCATTGATGATCATTATGATCATTTAATGGTCCCTAAGAGAGTCGATGATGATTATGGCACTTGCTAAGCGTTAACTATGTGTCCTGCAGTGTTCTAAGCACTGGAGTAGCTACAAGCTAATTAGGCTGGACACAGTGCCTGTCCCATATGGGGCTCACAGCCTCCCCAGCAGAAAAACTCTCTTCGCTACCAATCCCTTGAAGCAAAGCTGGACTGATTTCTCCTCAGCCTCACCTTTTGCATCTCTAAGGGCGGCGCGAATGTGACACAGCTCATTTGGTTGTAATCAAACTCAACATGTTGGACTTGTCACTGAAAATTCCAAGGGCAAAATCCCCAACCCCTGTAGAGGCTGTTTAATTGTTTTGACTTCTCGTCAAACCACAGAGACAATTCTGTCTCACTCCACGAGAGACCAAAGGGGTTACCTGGGCAACCTCCCTTTCCCCCAAACTTCCTAGACTGAGTTTGAAAGTGCAATTTCTTCCAGTGGTCTGGGGAATTCTGGAAATTTCTGGTTGGGGGGGGGCTGGGTGGTGGTGAAGTAAAGGGAAAACCCTGAGTTGTTGAATATGTAAAAACCTTTATCAAGGCAAACAATAGTTAAAACAACATAGCCTGGAAGGGGAAATCTCCGTCTGTAACCTGTCAGACTTTGTGCTCTGATAAGAGATGGGCCCTTACACTGAATGACAAAAACCTTGTAATTCAGAGGCTCCCCTCTGTCTCAGGTTTAACGTGACACTTTCTTGGAGGCTACGTGGGAAATCTGGATTAGGGATAGCTTGAGTTTAGGGGATCTAAGCCGGGATCTGAAGCAGCAAGAGGCCTCGGTAAGGACCCCTCACATCCGATCCGGGAGGCCTGCGGCTTGGGCGAGGAGCTCTCTGCCCCCCATGGCCTCCCTTCAGTCCCTGCTCGCTACAGGGAAAGATGAAAAAAAAAATCAGCAGCCCCCCGAGACCCCCAACCATCCTCTTAACCCCTGATCTGCTGAGAGTGAGGACAGAGCCCGCCTCCTTGCATTTGGAATTTCCCTCAGCCCCTGAATCACCCTGGGCAGGTTGGGAAAGCAGGAGAAGCCTCCCACTGAGGCCTTTTCAACTTGGGGAATGTTGAGAAGGCAGTGGCTGCAGCTGAGACTGTTCTGACTTGGACTCTGAACTTCACAGAGCCACAAAATCTGCTCCTTTATTAATCCTAATAGTATCTAAGTGCTTATTCGATGTCAAGCACCCACTTCAGTCTATGCTTCACTCTGCTGCCTGGATTATCTTTCTAAAGAGAGGCCCTGGGCATGTCAACCTCCTGACCCCCCTCAAAAAATCTCCAGTCGTTGCCTATCAACCTTCGCATCAAGCAAAGACTCCTCACCCTTGGCTTCCAAGCTGTCCATCCCCTTGCCTCCTCCTACCTCATTCATTCATTCAATAGTATCTATTGAGCGTTCACTCAACTCCCTTCTCTCCTTCTCCAGCCCAGCCCGTTCACTCCGCTCCTCTGCCGTCGCTAACCTCCTCACTGGGCCTCGTTCTGCCTGTCCCGCCGTCAACCCATGGCCCACATCCTACCTCTGGCCTCGAATGCCCTCCCTCCTCACATCCACCTAACTAGCACACTTCCTCCCTTCAAAGCCCTACTGAAAGCTCACCTCCTTCAGGAGGCCTTCTCCAGACCGAACCCCTCTTTTCCTCTGCTCCTCCTCCCCTCCCCATTGCCCCGAATCCTTCCCTCTGCTTTACCCCCCTCCCCGCCCCACCCCACCCGTGTATATATGTACATATTTATGATTCTATTTATTTTATTAATAATGTGTATTTAGCTATAATTCTCTTTATTTATATTGATGCTATCAATGCCTGTCTACTCGTTTTGTTTTGCTTTTGTCTGTCTCCCCGCTTCTAGACCGTGAGCCCGTTGTTGGGTAGGGACTGTCTCTATCTGTTGCCGAATTGTACTCCCTAAGTGCTCAGTAAGGTGCTTCGCACAGAGTAAACACTCAATAAATACGATTGAATGAATGAATGCTGCTAGAACTCACTGTGGCCAGGGATTGTTTCTCTTATATTTGTACGGTGCACTCTCCCAAACACTTAATACAGTGCTCTGCACACAGTAAGCACTCGATAAACACAACTGATTGCCTGATATACAAATTGATCACCCTGGACACGGTTCCGGCCACTTGAGGATCACAGTCCAAATAGGAGGAAGGACAGGTATTGAATTCCCATTTTACAGATGAGGAAGCTGAGGCGCAGTGAAGTTAAGTGACTGGACCAAGGTCACACAGCAGGCGAGTGGCAGAGCCGGGATTTGAACTCCGGTCCTCTAACTCTCAGGCCCGTGCTCCTTCTTCTAAGCCTCGCTGTTCTCCTTTAGCAACTGTATGCATCGTTCTTATTAGATTTACCACTGTCTTTGCTTTTTATATTGTTTTTGTGTTTTTATTGTTTCATCTTTCCTCATTTGCCGGTCACCGAGCCCCTCATCCTTTCGTCCTAGATTGTGAAGTCCCTTGGAGTCTCAGGGCTGCTTCTAATTCTCACTCACCTGTTTTATCTCAAAGTTTAATAAATTCTTTAGCACATAGGAGCTGCTAAATGAATATCATTATCATCATTATGACTACTCTTGTGTACAACTGTTGCTGCTGCGCCTGCTGCTGGGATTCACCCATTTTCCAAGTCTGCTGATGGAAAATGATATAACCTAGGTGCCATTTTTATGGCATTGAGTCCATCCATGATATCTTCCTTTTATTTGATTGTCCCACTTTGAAGTTCACTGGAATGAGCTGAAACAGAACCTTCTGGACTTTCTTTCTCTTCTTCATTACTATTTGTCATGAAAGAGAGAATAATGATAATTGGGATTTTGTTCAGCTCTTATATAGGTGCTAGAAACTTCACTCCCGCTCTCAGGGCCGCACCTGGAGAGTTTTCAGTACTCTACCAGTCTCCACCTCGGGAGGGAAAGTCAAGCAGGAGAATACCTATTCCATTCCTAGCTTAGCCAGTGGCTAGTGAGCGAAAGGCAATTTGCGACAAGTCAAAACCCAGCACAGCATGGGAGAGAGTCAAGGGTGGATACTCAGGTTTATTGCGAGGAAGGAGGCGATGGTAAACCACTTCTGGATTTTGACCAAGAAAACTCTAAGGATACACGCAGATGGGGTTGGGGCATTCTGAGAGAGATGGGTCCGTGGCATCGCTGTGGGTCGGGGACGACTCGACAGTATAAGACAAGCATTTCACTAAGCAATGGGGAAGATACGAGATAATCAAATCAGACACAGTCCCTGCCTCACATGGGGCTCACAGTCTAAGTAGGAAGGAGAGCAGTGTGGCCTAATGGAAAGAGCATGGGCCTGGAAGTCAGAGTCAAGTCACTCAGTGCCTCAATTTCCTCATCTGTAAAATGGAGTGAAAATACCTGTTCTACCTCCTACTTAGCTTGGGAGCCCCGTGTGGGTAAGGGACCGTGTCCAACCTATTATTTTTTTTGTGCTTTTATTTTGTATATTTGTCCTTATCTCTTAGGCTGTTTTAGCGTTCTGTGGTTTCATCACTCCCATGGATGTGCCTCCAATCCGGAACCCCTTGAGGACTAGACGCAGTGTCTAAATCCCACCTGGATATTCTTTTCCCTCACTTAGGATGATGTGCTGCACATATTAATACCTATTATCACTTCAATCAATCCATCCATCAATCAATGGTGTTTATACTGAACGCTTACTGTGTGCACAGAACTGTACTAAGCGCTTGGGAGATGCAGCACAACAATATAACAGTCAAAGTCTCTGCTCATGGCGAGCTTACAGCCTAGAGAAAGAAAACAGTCTTCTACTACTACCGACTCTTTACCTGATTTATAATCCAGTACTTTCTTTTATGTTTTGGAGTAACTTAAATTCAGTGACTCACATCTTGTTACCTCCTGTGATCTTCTCTCTTATTTATCTGCCATATTTGACCTTCTATAGTCTACTGGTTCTGCCTTCATCACATCTACAGATCCCAATCAGTTAATCCTATTTATTGAGTGTTTACTCTGTGCAAAGCACTGTGGGGGGGAGTACAATAAAACTGAATTAATAATAATAATAATGATGGTATTTGTTAACCACTTACTATGTGCAAAGCACTGCTCTAAGCGCGGGGGGGATACAAGGTGATCAGGTTGTCCCACGTGGGGCTCACAGTTTTAATCCCCACTTTACAGATGAGGTAACTGAGGCCCAGAGAAGTGAAGTGACTGGCCCAAAGTCACACAGCTGGCCAACGGCGGAGTCGGGATTCGAACCCATGACCTCTGACTCTCAAGCCGGGCTCTTTCCACTGAGCCACGCTGCTTCTCTAAAATAAATGGTGGTATTTGTTAAGTGCTTACTATGTGCAAACCACTGTTGTAAGCGCTGGGGGATACAAGGTGATCAGGTTGTTCCACGTGTAGAGCACTAAGAGCTTGGAATGTACATTTCGGCAACGGATGGAGACAATCCCTACCCAGTAATGGGCTCACAGTCTAAACGGGGGAGACAGACAGCAAAGCAAAACGGAACAGAACAAAACAACATCAAGATAAATAGAATCATAGAGATATACACATCATTAGTTATTTGTTAAGCACTTACTTTGTGCCAAGCACTGTTCTAAGCGCTGGAATAGATAAAAGGTAATCAGGTCAGACACAGTCCCTGTCCCACATGGGGCTCAGTCCTCATTTTTTTCAATTGATATAACTGAGGCACAGAGAAGTTAAGTGACTTGTCCAAGGTCAGACACAGTCCCTGTCCCACATGGGACTTAGTCCTCATTTTTTTCAGCTTATATAACTGAGTTACAGAGAAGTTAAGTGACTTGTCCAAGGTGACACAGCAGACACGGTGGAGCCAGGATTAGAACGCACGTCCTCTGTCTCCCGGGCCCGTGTGCCTTCTATTAGGCCATGCTGCTTCCCGTGCATAGTATGGTGTAGGATGAGCTGCCAATCAAGATTAGGCCTTTTAGTCTCACCAACAATTAGTGGTAAAATTACAAAGGAAACGAGCTTTGGTAAAACTTTCACCTACACTAGATTAGTTAAATGCTACATTAAATTGTATATAATAATGCATGTTTGATCCAGGGCATCTGTGTTATATACTATATAATATCCCCGAATATACATCCTATGACAGAATACAAGATAATGTAAGCTATAATATATTACGATCAAAATATATACTATGTCACGTCTTGTCTAATGCAGTCGAGTCGTCTCCGACCCATAGCGACACCATGGACACATCTGTCCCCGAACACCCCTCCTCCATCTGCCATCGTTCTGGTAATGGATCCAGAGAGTTTTCTTGGTCAAAATCCGGAAGTGGTTTACCATCGTCTCCTTCTGTGCCTAAACTCGTGTCTCCACCCTTGACTCTCTCCCGTGCCGCTGCTGCCCAGCACAGGAGAGTTGTGACTTGTAGCAGATGGCCTTCCATTCACTAGCCACTGGCCAAGCTAGGAATAGAATGGGTAGGTCTCTGCTTGACTCTCCTCCAGTAGCCGAGAACTGGTAGAGGACTGGAAACTCTCCAGGTGCCATCCTGAGAGGGGAATATACTATGTAGAACATAATTATACAAAATCAAATAAACGACGAGAGGGTGATTTCAACTGGGGTGTAAATTTTGATGGAGCTCCACAGCTATCGACCCCGGCAAAAATCGGGGAGATTAGAGACGAATGGAAATTGAATGTTAGTCTACAAGTTTGGGACAGTTCAGGGTGAGAGAACACCTTATGATCGCACCCAAACCCTGTCCTCCCCCCGACTTTCCCGTCACTAGAGACAGCACCACCTCCATTCTGTCTCACAAGCCTGTAACCTTGGTGTTATCCTTGATTCCTCTCTCTCATTCAACTGACATATTCCATCCATCACTAAATCCTCTCTGTCCCACCTTCACAACGTCTTTAAAATCCAGCATTTGCTACCACATTAAAACATTCACCCATTCTATCACGCCTGGATTACTGCATCAGCCTCCTTGCTGACCACCCAGCCTCCTATCTTTCCCCACACCAGTCCATACTTCACTCTGCTGCCCGGATCATTTATTTACAGAAATGTTCAGGCCATGTCTCCCCACTCATCAAGAAACTACAGTTTTTGCCCATCCACCACCTTGCCCACTCCCCCCTCACCTCGCTTCGCTGCTTCTACAAGCCAGCCTGCACATTTCGCTCCGCTAATGCTATCCTTCTCACTGTGACTGGAGCTCCTGAAGCAGCGTGGCTCAGTGGAAAGAGCCCGGGCTTGGGAGTCAGAGGTCATGGGTTCGAATCCCGGCTCTGCACTTGTCAGCTGTGTGACTGTGGGCGAGTCACTTAACTCCTCTGTGTCTCAGTTCCCTCATCTGTAAAATGGGGATTAAAAAACTGTGAGCCCCACGTGGGACAACCTGATGACCCTGTATCTCCCCCAGCGCTTAGAACAGTGTTCTGCACATAGTAAGCGCTTAACAAATACCAACATTATTGTTATTATTATCTCCTTTATCTCTCTGCCAAACCCTGGCCCAAGTCCTGCCTCTGTCCTGGAACACCCTCCCTCCTCAAATCTGACAATTACCCTCCCCTGCTTCAAAGTCTTTTTGAAGACACATCTCTTCCAAGAGGTTTTTCCAGACTAAGCCCCTCTTTTTCACTTCTCCCTCTCCCTTCTCCGTCGCCCCAATTTGCTCCCTTTGTTCTTCCCCCTTCCCAGCCCCAAAGCACTTACGTACGTATCTCAAAGTATTCATTCATTCACTCATTCATTCAATCGTATTCACTGAACACTTATTGTGGGCAGACTACTGTATTAAGTTCTTGGGAAAATATAATATAGCAATAAAGAGAGAAAATCGCTGCCCACGATGAGCTCACTGTCTAGATGGGGGGATACGGACATCAGTACAAGTAAAAAGACATCAATATAAATAAATAAAATTAAAGATATATACATAAGTGCTGAGGGGAGGGGGGACGAGCAAAGGAAGCGAGTCACGGTGACATGGAAGGGAGCGGAAGATGAGGACAAATGGTGCTTAGTCTGGGAAGGCCTCTTGGAAGAGATGTGCCTTCAGTAGGTCTTTGAAGGTAGGGAGAGTAATTGTCTAGCAGATTTGAGGAGTGAGGGTGTTCCAGGACAGAGGTGGGGTTTGGGCCAGGGGTCAGCAGCGAGACAGGCGAGAAGGAGGTGCACTGAGAAGTTTAGGACTAAAGGAGTGAAGTGTTTGGGCTGGGTTGTAAAAGGAGAGAAACATGCTGAGGTAGGAGCGGGCAAGGTGATGGACTGCTTTAAAGTCAAAGGTGAGGAGTTTTTGTTTGACATAGAGGTGGATAGGCAATCACTGGAGATTTTTGAGGGGTGGGGGGACACCCCTGAACGTTTCTGTAGAGAGATAATCCGGGCAGCAGAGTGAGGTATGGACTGGTGTGGAGAGAGGCGGGAGGTTGGGAGGTCAGAAAGGAGGCTGATGCAGTAATGTAGGTGGGATAGGATGAGTGACTGTACTATCGTGGTATCGGCTTGGATGGAGAGGAAAGGGCAGATTTTAGCGATGTCGTTAAGGTGAGACTGACAGGGTTTGGTGACGGATTGGATATGTGGGGTGAATGAGAGAGCAGAGTCAAGGATAATGCCCAGGTCATGGACTTGTGAGATGGGAAGGATGGTGGTGCTGTCTACGGTGAAGGGAAAGTCTGGGAGAGGACAGGGTTTGAGAGGGAAGAAAAGGAACTCTGGTCTGGACATGATAAGTTTGAGGTGATGGGAGGACATACAAGTCGAGATGTCTTGAAAGCAGGAGGAGATGCGAGCCTGGAGAGAGGGAGAGTTCAGGGGAGGAGATATAGATTTGGGTATTATCCACATAGAGATGGTAGTTGAAGCCGTGGGATACAGTGAGTTCTCCAAGGGAATGAGTGTAGATGGAGATTAGACGGGGACCCAGAACTGAACCTCGAGGGACCCCCAGAGTTAGGGAGTGGGAGGGAGAGGAAGAGCCCGTGAAGGAGACTGAGAATGAGCGGCCAGAGAGACAAGAGGAGAACGAGGAGAGGACCGTTGTCGATAGAGCGTGGGCCTCGGTGTCGGAAGGTTGTGGCTTCTAAACCCAGGTCTGCCGTTTGTCTGCTCTGTGACCTTGGGCAAGTCATGTAACTTCTCTGGGCCTCAGTCTTCTCACCTGTAAAATGGGAATTGAGACTGTGAGCCCCACATGCGACACAGACTGTGTCAAACCCGATTTGCTTGTATCCACCCCGGTGCTCAGTACAGTGCCTGGCACATAGTAAGTGCTTAAATACCAGAATTATTATTATTAATTTATTTATTTGTATTGATGTCTGCCTCCCCCCTCTAGACTGTAAACTCACGGTAGGCAGGGAATCTATCTGTTTATTGTTGTATTGTAATAATGATAATTATGGTGTTTTTTAAGCTTTGTGTCAAGCACTGTTCTAAGCACTGGGGTAGATACAAGGTAATTAGATTGTCCCACCTAGGGCTCACAGTCTTAATCCTCATTTTACAGCCGAGGTAACTATCCACTATGCCATGCCGCTTCTAGCTCTTAGTACTCTAAAGCACACAGTAAGCGCTCAATAAATGCAAATGAATGAATGAATGATTAGGCGACTTTAAAAATCCAACTTTCAAGGTTCAATTCAAGCAACCGGATTAACCCTACCAAATGCTTGTGTGAGTCTCAAGGAAATAAATACAGGTAGAAAGCAGTGTGCAGGTATGTGTTCCATCAATTACCCATTTTGGCACCTTTTATTGCAAGCTGGCATGAAAATGTATCTTTTCCATTTTTTTTTCACCTAAAGAGATCCTTCAGGTTTTTGTGTATTTTTGTGTTTTGTGTGTTTTGTATCGGTAATATGAAAGATGAGAAAAACAAAGCAAAACAAACAGATATCTAATTGAAATATGCGAATGTGGGCACAATAGAAATCTTATCTTTTCCAAAACCATTACAGCCTATTATGAAATAATATGTATACATATACATAATAATATAGATTTGTACAATATAAGGGAATGCATATTATTTACCCGAGAGACTAAAATGACTACTTTGAAGCTGTTACCGTCTTTGGGTAAATACGTATTTTGGCATGCGTGCTAATTCTCCAAACATATTACTGTTTACCCCATATCCTGTAATTTCCCAATCCATTGAGAAAATCTGCACAGAGGTACTTTTTAACAAATGGGTTTTTTTTGTCACGATGACTCATAATGGTTCCTTTGGAGCTGTTACAATCTATCACGTGCCGTGTACGCTTAGATCATATCTCCTTTATTCTCTACCACTTTTAATTTTTTTGAATAAAAATGATTAGACCGTATTATGAACTGTGCTAATATCTGCCAAGTTTCATTATGTTGCTGAAATCAACAAACGTTATTTGATTTGCCCAGGATTGCCAAATTATTTTCCATGTAGTGCTCTGCTTTGTGTAATTTGCTTCAGTTAAAACGTGGCTCAAAGAATGGTTATAGACATGCCATACCCGATTCTGAGAGCAGAGAATTGAAGTTAGACTAGAAGGTGTAATATGTATATTTTTAACCCTATCCTTCCTGGCCCAAGGAGATTCATTGAGAGAGACCCAAAAAAAAAAAAATATCAAGCTTACCTTTATTTGTGATTTTTTTTAAAAAAAAAGATTTTCCCTCTTTTAAACATCTACATTCAAACCTGTGACATAAAATTAATTTATATACCGTCTATTAGAAAATAACTCTGACTTTGAAATAATAATTGAAATCATTTAAATTTCTGTATTTAAATGACGGCAGGCTGGAATTTGCACTACCTCTTTTCTATAAGTAACACCGTTGCTTAGTTATGATGTCAAGAAAATGACAGTATATTAGGAATCATTTCTTCCCCTTTTATCATTATTTATATAGCTGAAATTACACTTTTGACCATACTGGAAACTAAAGCTAGTTCCTGAATGGAAAACTGTGTTCTTTTGGTCCATGGAATTCAGTGTATTTTAATAGTGCATCTATCATAAAATTTTATTATTGGGGGGGGGCGATATAAAACTTTTATGTCAAACGACCACGATGGAGCCGTTTAACTAAGAACAGATCGGATTTAAACTCGGCATGTTTTATTATGCAGTTTCAGTGTCAGCTGTTGCTTAATGCTATTTAATGTTGACTCAAGAACATGTTCAAGAAAAAACCACAGAAGACTTTGATCTAAAGATTTGAAAAGATCCATTTTAGGTATTTGTTAGAATATGGATCTTCATTATTGTTGGATGTGGTCACCATTAAAATGTTTATCTCAGCCAGCTTCCAAACAAATGTCTTGTCTGGTCGTTTAAAAATGCACAAAATTAAAAAAAAAATACTAGTGTCAATAAAGTAGCCTGTAAGTTTATGTCCTAGGGTCACATAAGGGTTCACTCACAAAGGGTAACAAAAGAATATGTTTGCATTATAAAGTGGTCAACTTATCTTTTATTATCCATTGGTTCCATGAGAATAATGTTCAGTAAATAAGATTTTCCAGAGTTAAAAAAATGGTTAAAGGAATATTTGCTATAGTGGTATTTGTACATGCCTATATTAGCAAATAATAATAATAATGATAAAGCAACTTTGAGAGAGAGTGGATGCATTACAAATGGAAATCTGTATAATGCTTTATATAGAGAGAGCAGCACGAAATTTTCTGTCATATATTCTTAGACATATTAAAATCGCCTCCATACAGTTAAATAAATACAAAAATAAGTAAAAAGGAAAACCATTTGCTCTCTTTTTAGTGGCCTCGATTGCAAACCATGCATTGCTCTTCAATTAAAGAGATGAAATTCCTCACCACACCCCTTCCCCTCCCCCCACAAATGGAACTCTATTGACTGAGAGATGGTCTCATTTGGTATGGACAAAGGAAAAGAAAAATGAAAGAATGCTTCTAGGTACGTAAATGGGTATTGATTGGTGCATAGTTCTACTAATAGTCGTTTTAAAACTAAATATTTCGGCTCATAAACTTGGTTTGTTGGCAAATGCTTTTAAAATGAGTATAAATTCATTTTCCTCAATTATATTCAAAATAAAATCAATATAAATGAATCATGGAGGTACAGGTGAAAACACAGTCTGGATATCAGTAGTTTCCGACACCCTGAACTATCCTTATTAGCATCCAAAGTTTTTCGAGCCTAAAACACAGAAACTTGTTCTAGGAGACTCAGAAATTGTAGCCATAAATATACGGAACTATCATATGGTGTGTACTAACCGCAGCGAAATAGGGGGTGAGGCGTAGAAAGTTTATACAATACACTAACAGTCACTTTAAAGCCAAGAGGACTAAACAACGCATTTCTGAAGAACCTCAAGCAGAGGTAGAAAACATGACGGAAATTCAGCCATACTATCGATGGGTAAACCCGGAAAATATTGAGCAGGTTTCCATCCTTCTTCTAACCTACTGCAAGTTTCATCTGGGAGGAGGAAAAAGCTTAAACAGGGCCTATTAGCTGGAAATAGTTCTGCCAATAATTCTCACAGTAGGTGAACTCTTCCAGCAATTTTCACGATTAATTACCAGTAGCGAGCGTATTCATAATCTGGTGTTAATTTTGCAGGATCTGAATGAACTCAACTCTGGCACACTCAGTTATTATTTCCCTGCTACCAATAGGATGAACTGCTTGTTCAAGTCATGCTGTGTCAAAAGAGTGCTAATGTGTTTATATAAACACTACAAGCTGCACCTGTCTTAACCACACTTTTTATTCTCTTTTCCTCCATTCCTTGGAACATATAAAATCCTTCAGTGTTGGAATGTGGAAACGCAAACGCGCACACACACCCCCCCCCAACAGTACACACAGAGAACAACAAACGCACGTCTAATGTCGGTAAACTTCGTAGGGATTGGAATAAAAGAGAAATTGTGAACTTCATGATGCAAAACCCTCCCTCTTTCAAAAAGTAAGTAAGAATGGAAGTCCACATCTTTTGTTTTGTAATCCTTTGCTATAGTTTACTTCTAATTGCCCCACAGCACTATTTATAGTACCTATTTATACTTTATTTATTTATATTAATGCCTGTCTCCCCCTCTAGACTCTAAGCTCATGTGGGCAAAGAATGTGTCTACCAACTCTGTTGTATTGCGTTCTCCCAAGTGCTTAGTAGACTGCTCTGCACACAGTAGGACCTCAAAAAATATAACTGATTGAGTGTTTTCACCTACAAGGGAGTAAAGAAGGTTAACGCTGGTAACGAAACTTTGTAGATGTGCTAGAAATGACGAATATGCTAACAATCTCATATTTTCAAGTAAATGACATAAAGTATAAACAGTAATGTCACATGCTATGGTATTATTTTATAGCTGCTTTCTTGCCCCAGTCATTTTCATCTTCTGTTTTTATAGCCCTCTCCTGATATAAGATTATATAAAATATGGAATAGATAAAATAGAAAAATGATTGAACAAATTAGAAGTCCCCATAAATAGATCAATTAATATTAGATCAATTAATTTTCATCTGAATGAAAGCACACATATATAAACTCATTTTGAAGAAAACCGATCTTGCATCAGTAGCGATGTTCCAGTAGGTAAAGGGGAGATCCCACTTTCATAGGATGAAATCACTAACCACAATAGGTAAAAATCAGAGCAATAATACACTTTTTTAAAAGTCAAGTCTCAGCGCACCCAGAGAACATGTGTCTGTTTATATCTTAAAGACAACCCTGTTAGAGCATTAGGTGAATTTAACCAAAGGAAATAAGACTGCTAGAGTACAGTAAATGCTTAACAAATACCGTTATCATTATTATTATTAGACTGCGATCTACTAGGTGCTCACACAAAATTAAATGGGAATTAGAAATCAACAGATACACCTGAAATATCAAATCTCTGACCGATCGGAGGTAAAATGTTTTCAAAAAGAAATACATGAGAAACTTTATTTTTAAAGGGACGTTTTCTTAAAACTATAGAATGATTAAAGGGACTATCAAATCCTCCATTCTCTATATTATTATTTACATGATATCCCGTATTTGACTTTTAAATGTGCATGTGATCATTTTAGTTTTTCAATCAATCCTTCCGTAAACTAGTGCTGAACCTGTGTAAGTTTGCTTTTTCTCTTCGAACCACGTTATCTAATTCTGTTTTAAAGTGTAAAACTATGAAATCACTCCTAATAACATTTTCAATCTCTTAAACCTGAAAATGTTCATTTTGTTCTGGATATATATGAACGGATATAGAGCATATTGCCTCTACGTAATAACGATAGACATAGTTTGCTATGCACTACTTTCTTTGAAGAGAGCCCTTCCTTCAAAACAAATTTTAAGCCGTCCTAATGATAGTTCATTAGAAAGTTGGAAGAACGATAATTAGAGCTATTGTATATGTAGCCAAAAAAAAAAAAATAGCTGGCCAGAGCTGGATGGTAAATGCTAAATTGAATTTTTAAAATTAAAAATTTAAAAATAAAATCGCCATTTGGCTGTACAAGCTCGCATAAGACCGAGGATGAGGTAGACGGGGTTGAAGGTGAAAGGACTAGCATATGTTGCCTAAAGGGTTGTAGAGTGTGGTTTCAATTCTTACGGCAAGCGAGGGGCCCATAGTAACCTTCATTGTGAAGGGAAGCCACCAGCTGGATCAAGATTTGTAACCACATTAAGAGCGAGTTTTCTAGTCTTACCGCTCCAGGCAAGAAAGTATGAGCATCTGTCTCCCTTGAGAAAAAGGATTCACAGTAGTCAGGGCCTGCGTGATGCTTTAGGAGTTCTTGGCACTGACTGCTTTCCTTGATCGGCTCCGGGGAAGGGAGAATTCAAGGGTTGAAAGGGGAATAGGAAACCATGACTCTGACAAAAGTCTGCCTCTGGAAAAACGCGGTGGGAAATGAAAATATAGCCTTGTCAAGAGTTCCCAAAGGCTGTCAAAGGGAATCCGGAATGATGTGTGTAGAAAGTGAGAAGCAGCGTGGCTTAGTGGAAAGAGCACAGGTTTGGGAGTCAGATGTCGTGGGTTCTAATCCCAGCTCCGCCACTCGTCAGCTGTGAGACTCTGGGCAGGTCACTTAGCTTCTCTGTGCCTCGGTTACCTTATCTGTAAAATGGGGATTAAGACCGTGAGCCCCATTTGGGACAACTTGCTTACCCTGTATCTACCCCAGGGCTTAGAACAATGTTTGGCACATAGTAAGTGTTTAACAAATGCCATTATTATTATTATACTGACGACTCACTGTGTTGTCTGGGACAAAATTTGGCAATGTAGGATTGTTCCGGCAAACGGTAGCTAATTCCTTTTACTATAAGTAAAACTATTTTACAGTCATCACTGCCCCTGACCCTCCCATATCTCAGCTACCTGGATAAAGCTGTTTAACTGGTGTTTATCATAGAGACTCTTAAACTGGCACAGATTAGCTTATTCATTCCTTCATTCAATCACATTTATTGAGCACTTACTGTGTGCAGAGCACTGTACTAAGCGCTTAGAAAATACAATTCGGCAATAAATGGAGACAGTCCCTGCCCAACAAAGGGCTCACAGTCTTGGGTCGGTTGCCTCTGCTATATAGTGAGAGAGGAACATTAACAAAGCAGATGGGTAACAGTGAGTTTTATTCATTCAATCGTATTTATTGAGCGATTGCTGTGTGCAGAACACTCTACTAGGCACTTGGAAATAATAATGTTGGTATTTGTTAAGTGCTTACTATGCGCAGAGCACTGTTCTAAGCGCTGGGGTAGCTACAGGGTAATCAGGTTGTCCCACGGGAGGCTCACAGTCTCCATCCCCATTTTACTGATGAAGTAATTGAGGCACCGAGAAGTGAAGTGACTTGCCCACAGTCACACAGCTGACAAGTGGCAGAGCGGGGATTAAAACCCATGACCTCTGACTCCCAAGTCTGGGCTCTTTTCACTGAGCCATGCTGACAATGACTCTACCCTCCTTCCAAGCCTTATTGAAGGCACATCTCTTCCAAGAGGCCTTCCCTGACTAAGTCCTCATTTCCTCATCTCCCACTTCCTTCTACGTCACCTTGACTTCTTCCCTTTATTCATCCTCTCTCCCAGCCCCACCACACTCATGTATATATTTGTAATTTATTCCTATTAATGTCTGCCTCCCCCTCTAGACTGTAATCATGTGGGCAGGGAATATGTCTCCTATATTATATTGTACTCTCCAAAACTCTTAGGAGACTGCTCTGCACACAGTAAGTGCTCGGTAAATACGATCAATTTACTGAATGATTAAATACCTACAGTTTGATCTTGATCCATAAATCAATCAACAATATTGACTGAGCACTGCCTTGAGCAGTTGAGAGAGTATTTAATAAGGGTAATGATGAAACTAAGACCTGGCTTCTAATCCCAGCCCAGCTGGGTGACTTGGGCAAGTCACTTCACTTCTCTATGCCTCAGTTACCTCATCTGTAAAATGGGGATTAAGACAGTGAGCCCCACGTGCGACAACCCGATTACTTTGTATCTATCCCAGGGCTTAGAACTGTGCTCGGCACATAGTAAGCGCTTATCAAATGCCATCATCATCATCATCATTTGCCTGCTGTGGGTCCGTGGGCCAGTAACTTAACTTCTTTGTGTCTCAGTCACCTCATCTGTAAAATGGGGGATTAAGACTCTGAGCCCTATGTGGGATAAGGGCTTGTATAATAATAATAATAATGTTGGTATTTGTTAAGCACTTACTATGTGCAGAGCACTGTTCTAAGCGCTGGGGTAGATACAGGGTAATCAGGTCGTCCCACGTGAGGCTCACAGTTAATCCCCATTTTACAGATGAGGTAACTGGGGCACAGAGAAGTTAAGCGACTCGCCCACAGTCACACAGCTGACAAGCGGCAGATCCGGGAGTCGAACTCATCACCTCTGACTCCGAAGCCCAGGCTCTTTCCACTGAACCCCGCTGCTTCCTTTTGTATCTACCCCAGAGCTCAATACAGTGCCTTGTAAGTGTTTAACAAATACCACTTAAAAAAACGAAACAAAAAGCGAAAATAACTGGTGGTTGGCAGTCAGCTTTAAATGTTTTCTACCCACAAAAGAGTTTTGCAAACCTCAGGTCATTATTAAAAATATGCTTGATTTTCCATACGGTACCTCTTGCACTCTCCAGGTTCCCTGAAATCAGGATCCTGTATCTGAACCAGCAGATGTGAGCATCTCGTTCAGTAATAGTAAGCAATTGGGATGAGGGAACGGTAGAATCCGCTGCTGAAAAGGCTATATAGAAATAAAATCCGTTCTGTGGTCACGGGCTGCCCTTATTCCAATCGACCACCTCCCAGGCTTCTGGCTGGTCCCAGGACATGGGTTCTAATCCTGGCTCTGCCGCTTGTCTGCTCTGTCATGTCGGGCAAGTCATTTAACTTCTCTGCACTTCAGTTTCCTCACATAGAAAACCAATCATTTGCATTTCCTAGTTATGGTCGGGTACCCAGTGCATAAACAGCAACGGATGCTGCAAACCCCACTGCAAAGGATGTCTTGTGTATAATAATTAATTTAATTATGGTATTTGTTAAGCATTTATTCTGTGTCAAGCAGTATTCTCGGAGCTGGAGTGGACACAGCTTAATCAGTTCAGACTCGATCCCTGTTCAACATGGGGCTCGCAGTCTAGAAGAAAGGGAGAACAGATATAAACATTAGGAAACTACAAAGACGGATCGCCAACGTGTCAAATAAATATCGAATTTATGCTTTGTTTCTAGTCAGCACTTTTCTTGGCAATGATATTTCTTCTCGATGCCTCCTTGAGGTTTTATAGTTTTAAAAACACAAATTCATGGGTACAGACTGTTCTGGTGGAGGAGAGAATGGATGGGGCTAGTCAGGAGTATTTCCTAGAAGAGATTGGCCTTGGCTATGATTTAAAGAGGAAGAATGGGGTATAGCAAGTAGGAGGCCAAGAGATATCGTGGCTCAGCCAATTGCCGCCGTGTGACCTTGAGTGAATCACACAGCCCTTCTCTGTGTCTCAGCTTCCTCTTCTGTAAAACAGGGATTAAATACCTCTTCTCCCTCACTCTCTATTACCATTCCAGATAGGTGCCATACTAACATCTTAAATGAGCCACTTGAGGAGGGATAAAACCGATTCATTCATTCAAGTATTTTGATTGAGCGCTACTATGTGCAGAGCACTGTACTTAGCGCTTGGGAGACTATGATGCAACAATAAAGAGATACATTCCCTGTCCGTAATGAGCTTCAGAGGGAGGGAAACTGGTTTGCTATAGCGCTTTTATTACCAAAGCTCCCTCCCATTAATTAGTTCATTTCAACCCCCACGACAACTCTGTAAGGTAGGGAGACAAGGTGGGTATAATTATCCCCGTTTTACAGATGGGGAAACCGAGGTACAGAGAAGTTAAGTGACTCGACCACGGTCACGTGGCAGGCTGACAGTGCAGCTCGGACTCGAACGCGGGTCCTCCGGCTTCACGACTGGCAGTCTGTCGCTTTGCCACACCGCTTCCCCTACCTGATGGACTCATAAGTCACAGAAAATATGATAAATGATGTTTCTGTGAATTACCCAGAGCAGAATATCACTTAACGGGGATCCTCTTGGAGCTAGACGGTGAACGCCACTGTTTCAACAGAGATGACCTTCAGTCCCTACTGGTTATCTTAGGTGCACCCAGATTGGATAGAGTCACATACATCTATGTTGAAAAGGTTTGGAAGGGCGATTTAGTCGACCCCGCCTTTAGGCCGGGCCATATTTTGATGATTCCCTAGAATATAGATGTAGCCTCTCTCAATCAGTCAGTCAAGCAGTGGTATTCGATGAGCAGAACGCTGTACTAAAGGCCTTGGTGGAATAGAAGAGGGAGGTAGACACCATCCCTACCTTCAAGGAGTTTAGAGTCTAAAAAAGGGGAGTTGGGCAGGGAATGTGTCTATCCACTCCACTGGGCGTGTACTCTCCCAATCACGTAGTACAGGGCTCTGCAGCCATCCAGTCAATCACATTTATTGAGCGCTTCCTGTGTGCAGAGCACTGTACTAAGCGCTGGGAAAGTACAATATAACTAGATGAGACGCATTCCCTGCCCGCAACGAGCTGTCTATTGTATTGTCCTCTCCCAAGCACTTAGTACAGCGCTCTACTTTAGTAAGCGTTCAATCATTATGATTAAATGAATGATTGATTGATTTGTTAATCTCCCTTGATAATGCATTCGCATAACACGAAGTTCTTCTGAGTAATCTCTTTCGGAGCCCCGGTAAGAAAAGGCAACTATCATTCCAAAGAAGCAATCTGATGTAATGGTTGGAGATGAATCATGCAAGTTTCATTTTTTGGATTGCAAAATGTTCCTTAACTAACCTCCAGAAGCAAATATCTGAATCATTATCTCTGTGGTCTGTGAAAAGGTTAGGGAGGTTGGTAGCAGTTTTCATCTGGCTCTCCAGGATGGTAGCTTAAAAATGAGAATCAGATCTAGTCGGAAACACCAGTGCCTCCTTACACTTTCAAGTGACACGGCCACCGCATCTTTATAACGGAAAAATAAATCCTTACACTCTACTGGGAAAAAACCTGGTGCGTCTAGTTGGGGGAAGCAATCTCGTTTCAGAAGAATGGGATCTGGCTATATGTCCTTATTTTCCTATTTCATTTTTTTTTTACTCTGAGAAGGGAATTTTATCAGACAAGCATCTGGTTCAATAGCCCCGTGACTTAAATTCCTAGCACAGTGTAAATATCAGTAGGTTGAACTACTAGGAGGATATGATCAGTGTCCAGGTGATGAAAATGCATATGCATCTTTCAAGCGACCATTTAAAATTGTCTAATAATTTTTAAAAATGATCTTTTCTTAAGCACTTATAAGGTGATAATAATAATGATAATTGTGGTATTTATTAAGCGCTCATTATATGCCAGGCTCTGTACTAAGAGCGAGGGTGACTACCAGCTGGGTGACAAAACGTTCCCCTGGAAGGTCAGTGATTAGGCTACTAGCCTGCTTTCCTTTAGCATGATCTGGATCTATGTAGAAGAGCAGCGCTGAGGGATTGAATGAGGTAATATATATTTACGTCGCAGGCACAGAACCACACTGCAGATCAATTCTGTTTCTACAGCCGTGTTGGGCATCTGAAAAAGACATTCAACCTGGTTTAGTGGATGAAACGCAGGCCTGAGAGTCAGAAGAACCCGGGTTCCAATCCCGTCTCCGCCACATGTCCGCTGCGTGACCTTGGGCAGGTCACTTGTTTCTTTGTGCCTCAGTTCCCTCATCTGTAAAATGGGGATTGAGACTGTGAGCCCCACGTGGGACAACATGATTATCTTATAACCACCTCAGTGCTTAGAACAGTGTTTGGCACATACTAAGCGCTTAACAAATACCGTCATTATTATTTAACTTCTCTGGGCCTCAGTTACCTCATCTGTAAAATGGAGATTAAGAATGGGAGCCCCATGCGGGACAGGGACTGTGTCCAAACCGATTAACTTGTATCTATCCCAGTGCCTAGAACGGTGCTTGGCACACAGTAGGCATTTAACAAGTACCATCGAATATTTGTTTATTATTTTAACATTCGCTTGATGTACATAGCCTTAATTTAGTTCTTTATATTAATGTCTGCCTCCCTTCTAGGCTTTAAGCTCGTCATGGCCAGGGAATGGCTACCAACTCTGTATTGCTGTACTTTCCCCTGGGTTTAATACAGTGCTTCGCACACAGTAAGTGCTTAATAAACATCACTGATTGATTAATTGACTGTGACCAGTTATTACCTGTGACTCCACTGTTTCCACTTTCTCTAACTGAGGGTATCTGCTCAAAAGCTGTAACCCCCAGAGATAAGACATCGGCCGCCTCCCAGGTTTCCTGCCCCGAGAGCTGTGTGTGGAAAGTCTGGGTAGCCATTTGGCCGAGACAGTAATTACGAAGAGTCTCCAGATGGCCATGACAGATGGGGGGGAAGAGACAACATCTCTCCCCTTATGTTTAGACTCAGGTGGCAAATGCAAAACTACACTGCCACGTGGCGAATCGAATCCTACACGGGCAAACTGGGTACCTACGAAGGCTGGACAGTCAAGACGGAAGCAGAAGTGACCTGGGAAAGAAGTCTGTGTGTATATGTTTTTTTGAAGGTATTTGTTAAGCGCTTACTGTGTGCCAGGCACTATACTAAGCACTGAGGTACAGACAGGTTGATCAGGTTAGACACAGTTCCTGTCCCACATTATAATTATAATAAGCAGCAGCAGGATGGCCTAATGGCTAGAGCACGGGATTGGGAGTCAGAAGGTCATGGATTCTAATCCTGGCTCTGCCGTTTGTCTGCAGTGTGACCTTGCGCAAGTCACTTCACTTCTTTGTGCCTCAGTTACCTCATCTGTAAAATGGGAATTAAGACTGTGAGCCCCTCACAGGACAACCTGATTTTCATGTATCTACCCCAGCACCTAGAACAGTGTTTGGCCCATAGTAAGAGCTTAGCAAATGGCATAATTATTATTATCATTATTATTATAACTGGTAGTAATTGTGGTATCTGTTAAGCACTCACTATTTGCCAAGCACTGTACAAAGCGCTGGGGCGGATACAAACAAATCGGTTGGATATAGTCCCTGTCCCACATGGGGCTCACAGTCTTAACCCCTATTTTGCAGTTAAGGTAACTGAGGCACAGAGAAGTTAAATGATTTGCCCAAGGTCACATAAATAGGTGACAGAGCTGCAGTGAGAACTCAGTTCCTCTGACTCAGAGGCCCGCGCTCTTCCCATTAGGCCATGCTGCTTCTCGGGATTTTCTACCGTAGATACGGCTTTGGAAAAGGGTGTTCAAAACCTCATCTGAGTAAAGAAAACTGTTCCAGCCAGAGTGTCAATGTGAGGAAACTCAGCTACCCCATAGCCAATGAGAAAATTTAGGCACAAAATGGAAGCCAGCAAGACACCTTTATTGATTTATATTAATTTCTGCTTCCCCCTCTAGACAGTATGCTCATTGTGGGCAGGGAATATGTCTGCTTATTGCTATATTGTACTCTCCCGAGCACTTAGTACAATGCTCTGCACGCAGTAAGCCCTCAGTAAATACAGTTGGCTGGCTGACTGGCTGATTGTAGCTGAACCAACTGTATACTCTCTCCTGGTGATTATCTTTCTGTTTTTCCTGAGGAGAGGCTTTGCTGGGGAAATAGGTTTGGGGATTGGAGGTATTGGAATTGTCCAAGTTGTGTGAAACACAAAATTGGTTGAGAGAGAGTCCTTCATCAAGCAGCCGACGATCCGTGGGGCAGGGCTCAGTCCCCAGCATGGTTTTCATCAAGTCATTATAGAGATTTTACCTTGATTGTAATTCTTTGTAGTTTTTTGGGGGGGGCTCCCAATGTCTTCTCAGACTAAGGCCAACTGCTGTGGCTATAAGAATTTCTAACCACCCTCACTCAAAAGCAAGGCCATCGTTTCCCGCCCCCCCCCCCTTTTCATCTGACATATCAGAAGGCAGTGATATGAGTGACCAGAATAAAAATGATAACAATGCAAACTGTTGAGCACTTCCAATATGCTAAGTACTGGACTAAGCTCTGGAGTAGATACAAGCTAATCAGATTGGACACATCCCCTTAATAATGTTGGTATTTGTTAAGCGCTTACTATGTGCCGAGCACTGTTCTAAGCGCTGGGGTAGACACAGGGGAATCAGGTTGCCCCATGTAGGGCTCACAGTCTTAATCCCCATTTTACAGATGAGGTAACTGAGGCACTGAGAAGTTAAGTGACTTGCCCAAAGTCACACAGCTGACCAGTGGCTGAGCCGGGATTCGAACCCATGACCTCTGACTCCAAAGCCCATGCTCTTTCCATTGAGCCACGCTGCTTCCCCTTCCCATATGGGGTCACAGTCTAAACTCCCAGTTTGCAGGTGGGGTAACTGAGGTACAGAAACGTGAAGTGTTTGCCTAAGGCCACACAGCAGGCAAACGGCGGAGCCGGGATTGGAAACCAGGTCCTTCCGATTTCTCAGGGACACAACTGGAGAGTTTCCAGTCCTCTACCAGTCACGATTACAGGAAGGAGAGTCAAGCAGAGGCATATCTATTCCATTCCTAGCTTAGCCAGGGGCTAGTGAGTGGAAGGCAATCTGCTACAAGTCAAAACTCACCTATCCTGGGAAGCAGCGGCACGGGAGAGTGTCGAGGGCAGAGACTCGTTTACCGCGCGGGAGGAGGCGATAGTAAACCACTTCCTCATTTTTACCAAGAAAACTCTCCGGATACACTACCAGAATGATTGTAGATGGAGGTGGGGCATTCTGGGGGAGATGTGTCTATGGCATCGTTATGGGTCAGATGCGACCTCACAGCAAAAGACAACAATAACATGTGCCAGGCACCGTACTAAGTGCTGGGGTGGATAGAAGCAAATTGGTTTAGACACAGACCGATGGGTTGAGGTGGCTCGCCTGTTGGAATTAGTTGGGAAATGCAAGATGGAGGTCAATTTTCCGGAGGTCTAGAACATTTGCACAAGGTCAGGTAAGGAAAAAAAAATTTGCACAAGGTCAGATTACAGAACATTTGCGTAGGTATGGATGGGGAACAGAATATGCTAATACCAGGGAAATGATTGAATGCAAAAATGCATCGTTCAAATTCAACGAATACATTCGGTTTACATAAGGGCTGGGAAATTCAGTCATAGTGACAGAAGATCCTTCTTCTTACCAGGATACCGTTCAACGCCATTTTGTTCCTCAGGAACTCATCCGGTTAAGCCATGTCTAGAAAGGTTTAAAAATGCCCTGGAATATTTTCATTTGATAATGATCTCATTTTCCAGTGGCCTGATGAATAGCAGTAGCAGAAGCCACATGAAGCATAGAGGCTGATATCCGCCTCCACCTCCTGGTCAATTCCAAGCTAGTCTTAAATATGGAAGTCATTCATATTCTATGATAATCTCCAAGTTCCTATTATCACGTTCGAGTCCATGAACGCTAAAGACCCTCCTGGTCATTTAAAAAACAAGACAAAACAACAACAACAACAAAAAACGCTGAATGACTAGGCAATTTCCTCAGTGAGCATGTTCATTTGCATCCAAATCAATTTCTAGGCAAATTCAGTTCACAGAAAATGAATTAGACACATATAAAAATCAGAAATCTTCATGAGTAGAAACCAGAAACATTTCTATGTTAGGGTTGACTTTTAGAAAGTATCTCAGTGACCTTTAAAACGTATTATTATTAATTTCAGCCACATAGGAAGGAATGTGTAACAGTGACTTCTGAATTCAATTCTATTCACCAACTATACCGAAGTAAATGAAAAATTTGAAAGCACACATATAAAAATTAGAAAGGCAGAGCTTTGCAAGTGATATATGAGCACATTTAAATATATTCTTATTCCCTTTTGTTTGTTTCTCTAACCACTGAATGAGTACCTATTTGAAAGCTTATTAAAGGTGAACTTTGAAAGCTCTAGTGGTTTTTTTTTTGTTATTTTTTTGTTTTGGTATTTGTTAAGCACTTACAATGTGCCAGGCACTAAGTGCTGGAGCAGATACTAGGTAATAGGCTCACAGTCTTAAACCTCATTTTACAGATGAGGTAACTGAGGCACAAGAAATTAAGTGACTTGCCCGAGGTCACAGCAAAGCGGCAGAGTCAGGATTAGAACCCAGATCTGTCTGACTTCAGGCCCATGCCATAACTACTAGAAAACACTGTTTCTCTTCCCAGAGTGAGTGCTCAGTAAATACTGTTGATTGATTGAAGAGGTTTAGAGGGATCTAAATTGAAGCTTTTAAGCGCTCAATAAATACGATGAATGAATGAAGCTTTAGTCTGCGCCTTATTTCACTCATTTATTTGACAGAAAATGTTCACATTAATTTAAAGCAGAGGCCTGTATCATTCTCTTAGACTGCAGGCTCTATGTCTGTGGCTTGGGAAAGTCACTTAACATCTCTGTGCCTCAGTTACCTCATCTATAATATCTTCGTCCATCCTACTTAGACTGTGAGCCCCAACTAGGACCTGATGATCTTTTGTGCACCCCAGAACTTACAGTGCTTGATACATAGTAAGTGCATAACAGATGCCACAGTTATTATCATTATTATCATTATGACATTTGCCGTTTACCGTCAAGCACTGTTCTAAGCGCTGGGGTAGATACATTGATTCTATTTATTTGCTATCTTGATTCTATTTATTTGCTATTGTTTTAATGAGATGTTCTTCCCCTTGATTCTATTTATTGCCACTGTTCTTGTCCGTCTCCCCCAGTTAGACTGTGAGCCCGTCAAAGGGCAGGGACTGTCTATCTGTTACCGATTTGTACATTCCAAGCGCTTAGTACGGTGCTCTGCACATAGTAAGCGCTCAATAAATACTATCGAATGAATGAATAGATGCATGTTAACAGGGTCACACACAGTCCCTGCCCCACATGGGGCTCACAGTCTAAGTAGATGAGAGAATAGGCATTAAATCTCCATTTTAACACTGAGGAAACTGAGGCTCTAAGAAGTTAATGACTTGTCCAAGGTCACCCAGCAGGTAACTGACGGAGCTGGGATTAGAATGCAAGTCCTCTGACACACAGACCTGTGCTTTTCCACTAGTAAATGCCGCTTCATTTCACTGAAGCTCCTTTAACTGGTCTGATGGAGAATGAATAGCCACTGCCATAAAACCGACGGTGAGTCTTTAAGACCACTGGAAGTCTCCTTAATTGCTTAGACTTGTCTTATGCTGTGGAGTCGCCTCCGACCCCTACTGACGCCATGGACACCTCTGCCCCGGAAAACCTCATCTCCATCTACAATCTTTCTGGTAGTGGATCCACAGAGTTTTCTCATAGCCTCTTTGGGGGCCTTTTCCTATTTGAGCTAGTTTCTGTTCTAACTAAGCTACCAATCTGAATATCTGGAGGTCCCTGACTTTACTGATATGTTGTGGAATATGCATGGATTAAAACAGAGTCTGTTTTGTTTATGTCATATTCAGTAAACAGCGCTAGATATCTTTTGCTATACTGTATTCTCCCAAGTGCTTAGCACAGTACCCTGCACACATTAAGTCCTTAATAATTACAGTTGACTGACTGACAAGAATAAATAGAGAATGAAAATACATCAGAACACGTGCCAGTCGCATTGTTTTCTTAGTTGGAAAAATCATTAATTTTATCATATAATTATTATTATTAGAACCTGACTAATATTGATTCTATAGGAGAAATTTAAATATTATTTTTGTTATGTTTATAGTTATACTATCAGGAGGAATTCCTCTTCAAACACAGAATTAGAATTTTGTATAATAACTCTTTAAAATTACATAGCAGAATAAGAACCGATAGGAAGCGATATGAAATAACACAATATGATAAAGAACAAAAAAAAGAAGTTCAGATCTTTTTTTTTTCACCATTACTGCTTGAAAATACAACCCAGACCTGGAAGCTAAAATTGTCACAGGTTAAAAGTTGCAAGTTAATTAACGAAGAGGGTCTTCTTAACAGCTTCGGTGAAGCTTGCTGATTGGTGAGCCCGAAGGGTTTACGGAGGCGATTCGGGATGAAGTGATTGCCGCTTAAAAGTTATCACAAGGGTCTGATGAAGGGAAACTCACTTGCAGATGGGGGTAACCCATATGTGATTTGATGAAGGTTCTGGGGCTATGATTTTATCAGCAAGTGTCTACCGCATTGATTGGCGACCGAAAGCCTCTTCGTCATCACGAATGATCCATGTGCAGTCCACGTGAAGACAGCCCCTTGGGCATGTCTGCTTCAGAAGTGGTCGCCTTCATTCTATGAGAAGCAGCGTGGCTCAGTGGAAAGAGCCCGGGCTTTGGAGTCAGAGGTCATGGGTTCGAATCCCCGCTCGGCCACTTGTCAGCTGTGTGACTTTGGGCAAGTCACTTCACTTCTCGGTGCCTTAGTTACCTCATCTGTAAAATGGGGATTCAGACAGTGAGCCCCACGTGGGGCAACCTGATTCCCCTGTGTCTACCCCAGCGCTTAGAACAGTGCTCGGCACATGGAAAGCGCTTACCAAATACCAACATTATTATTATTATTATTATTATTATTATTCTCCTTGAAGCCTCTTTTCTGGAGCCACTCCATTTTTTCATATCATCTTCCACACTGGTTAGCCATCCATTGCCCTCTCCCAGCTAGCCACAACCATGCCACAGTGCTTAAGGTTTTACTCTGTGGTAGTTTGAGAAGTGTTTCGCCTATCCTCTAATGGCTTCTCCATTTCTTTCTATTTTCTGCTTGTGGTATTTAAGCACTCATTATGTGCCAGGCACACTGTACTAGGATCCGGACTGATACAAGTTAATCAGGTTGGATGCGGTCCGTGTCTAACGTGGGGCTGGCAGTCTTATTCCCCAATTTACACTTGAGGTAATCTCGACACAGGTAAGTGAAGTGACTTATCCAAGGTCACACAGAAGACAAGTGACAGGATTAGAACCCTGGTCCTCTGGGGTCCGAGGCCCGTTCTCTACCCATTAGGCTACGTTCCTTCTCATAATGGAGTATTTCCTCGGTTATTCTCGTGACATATCTTCAGAGAGGGCGGGATGTGCCCACCGGTTCAATGCCGGTGGACCTTCTGCCTCCCAGAATCTCACTGTTTCTGATCCTGCCTGCCATCTGATTTTCAATTATGATCCCGAGGTGAAACTAGAAGTCAGATTTGGTGTCTAACACAGTCCAGCTTTTACAGCCAAAATGGAGAGTCAGCACAAGAGCGGCTCTATAACTCTTCTTTATGATCTTAATCTCGTTACCCCTTTGGTGCCAAATTCGTCTTGTTGTTGCTGTTCTTGTTTATATGGTATTTGTTAAGCGCTTAATATGTGCCGGGCACCGTCCTAAATGCTAGGGTAGATGCAAGCTAATCAGGTTGGACACAGTCCATGTCCCACATGAGCCTCCCAGTCTTAATCCCCATTTATCTGATGAGGTAGCTGCGGCACAGGGAAACTAAGTGACTTGCCCGAGGTCCCCCAGCGGACAAGTAGCAGAGTCAGGATTAGAATCCAGGTCCTTCTAACTCCCAGTCCCGGGTTCTATCCTCTAGGCCGGGCTACTTCAGCCTGTCTCCCTAAGGGCTCATTAGCTTTCATGATTTGGTGTTCTACCTATTTTTGTGTTCTTGCATTATTGCCCGTGGAGCGGAATCGGGTGACACACATCCAGCTCAGTGTGAGATATCAACTTCCGTCTTCCTTTCCTCAGACCCTATCGCGTCCTATCTCTCCGGCAGTGAATTGCAGTGAAAATAGTTTGAGCTTCACGTTCCCATCGTTGGTCACTGAGTCAGATATCCCTATGCCAGAGGCTTATCTGATTTATTTTTCCCCTCAAACTGAAGGTTTGCTTTGCATTTATATCCCCCGTGGGCCTGTTCTTTCATTCATTCATTCAAACATAATTACTCATTCATTCAATTTTATTTGCGAGCTTACTGCGTGCAAAGCATTATGCTAGTTATTAAGGCTTATGGTGTGCAAGTAGTATGTATGCCTGTTTGACCCAAGTGGTGCAGAAAAAAAAGAATTTCTAAAGAAATGCAAGGAGATGGAACTGTGGCTCTTCCGGTGAATATAACTGGGGTACGTTCGGATCAGCCACAGTCTCCATTCCACATGGGGCTCACAATTTAAAGGAGAGGGAGACTAGACATTCCATTCCCATTTTACAGATGAGGAGACTGAGGTATAGAGAACTTAACTGTCTTGCCCAAGCTCACGGACGGCAAGCGGCAGAGCCGGGACTAGAATTCAGGTCTCCCGACTCCCATGTCTGTGCTATGTCCGCTAGGCCTTTCCATGGGAGTGAGCAATGCCATGATAACAGAAGGGAAGCAAGCAACAAGAGTAGGAAAAAATGAAGGCTTTCTCCCAAAGCCTACTCGTGCCATCTCTGAGTACTGTTCAGGACCTCTGGACCAGCCAGCAATGAGTATTTCTCACAGAGGGTTCCGGGAATGTTTCAATAGAGCAAAACTCTGAAAGAGCCATTACCACTTGCAACCGGTACACAGAGTTCTTGTAAAGCCGAACTGGGAAATATAGACTTTGAGAGAGTCGGTGAGAGTATAGCTATTCTTTTCCTTTAATACCGTTCCAGGTGAGAGGCCCTGGCTGCTGAAACCTACCTTCTCCTAACGCTCTCCTCTTCCCGCTTGCTTCCCGCTGTTCTTTATAACGTTCCCGCTCTGGAAGACCTTTAAAATTCCCTTCCAGTTTCCTCGTGGCTCCCTTTGCTGATCTCCTCCCTTGTTCCCATCTCTCCCTCATTCTTCAATTTTTACTTTTCCGTATTTGTCAAGCACTTACTATATGCCAGGCAGGTACTAAGTGCTGAGGTAGATACTCATTCAATAGTATTTATTGAGCGCTTACTATTCATTCATTCAATAGTATTTGCTGAGCGCTTGCTATGTGCAGAGCACTGTACTAAGCTCTTGGAACGTACAAGTCGGCAACAGATAGAGACGGTCCCTGCCCTTCGACGGGCTCACGGTCTAATCGGGGGAGACGGACGGACGAGAACGATGGCGATAAATAGAATCGAGGGGAAGAACATCTCATTAAGACAATAGCAAATAAATGATGATGATAATAATGTTGGTATTTGTTAAGCGCTTACTATGTGCCGAGCACCGTTCTAAGCGCTGGGGTAGACACAGGGGAATCAGGATGTCCCACGTGAGGCTCACAGTCTTAATCCCCATTTTACAGACGAGGTCACTGAGGCCCAGAGAAGTTAAGTGACTTGCCCACGGTCACACAGCTGACAAGTGGCAGAGCTGGGATTCGAACTCATGACCTCTGACTCCAAAGCCCGTGCTTATACTCGAATTGGGCAAAGAACCTGTCTCACATGATGCTCACCATCTTAATCCCCATTTTACAGATGAGGCAAGTGAGGCACAGAGAAGTTAAGCGACTTGCCCAAGGTCACCCAGCAGAGAAGCAAAAGAGGCAGGATTAGAACCCAGTTCCTTACAACTCCCAGGTCTGTGCCCTATCCAATAGGCCACGCTAGTTTGATTCCCCTGCCTCCCCGGCCCTATCTGTAAGGGGCAATAGACATATTTATTTGGAAAATAGTAAGCACAATTCACTGGCTCCTGGATGACCGCTATGAAGTCTTTTCCTGAGAAGCAGTGTGGTTTAGTGGAAAGAGCACGGGCTTGGGAATCAGAGATCATGAGTTCTAATTCCGGCTCTGCCACTTGTCCGCTCTGTGACTTTGGGCAAGCCACTTCACTTCTCTGTGCCTCTCTTACCTCCTCTGTAAAAGGGGGATTAAGACCGAGATCCCCATGTGGGCCAACCTCATTTCCTCGTATCTACCCCAGTGTTTAGAACAGTGCTTGGCACATAGTAAGCGCTTAACAAATACCATCATTATTATTACAATAAAAATGAGTTGGTAGACACGATTCCCTCCTGCAAGGAGCTTACCATCTAGAAAGTAGGGACATGGGCATTGAAATAAATTACTGATAGGGAAACTGGCAGAGTGTAAGGATATGTTCATAATTTCTGTTCTAACCAAAGAGTTGTGGGAATCCCCCCCAAGAACTAGACACTGTCCTAGTTGAAGATCTTAAAATTAAACTGATGTCAGAGGATACCTAGTCCAAAGTAGGATTCTCAACCCTTCCACCCATTTAACTCAACTCTGTTTCTTTCCAAAGAGCTGTAAGCAGCTCCACTGAAGACTAAAATAATAATAATTATGGTATTTAAGCGCTTACTAGGTGCAGAGCACTGTTCTAAGGGCTGGGGTAGCGGGGCTCAATGAGAGGCAGCGTGGCTCAGTGGAAAGAGCATGGGCTTTGGAGTCAGAGGTCATGGGTTCGAATCCCCGCTCGGCCACTTGTCAACTGTGTGACTTTGGGCAAGTCACTTAACTTCTCGGGGCCTCAGTTCCCTCATCTGTAAAATGGGGCTTAAGACTGTGAGCCCCACGTGGGACAACCTGATTCCTCCTGTGTCTACCCCAGCGCTTAGAACAGTGCTTGGCACATAGTGAGCGCTTAACAAATACCAACATTATTATTACAGGGTAATCAGATTGTCCCTCACGGGGCTCACGTTTTTTAATCCCCATTTTTACAGATGAGGTAACTGAGGCACAGAGAAGTTAAGTGACTTGCCCGAGGTCACACAGCAGACAAGTGGCGGAGCCGGGATTAGAACCCACGACCTCCGCCACCCAAGCCCGTGCTCTTTCCACTGAGCCACGCTGCTTCTCTAAAAGAGAGCCTTAGCCCTTTTAGCACTGAAGATCTAATCGACTGGTTCAGACGATACCTACTCGCAAGCGATACGGCCAACTGGGAAATCCATTTGACCAGACTCTGCCTCTACCTTCCGGTTTAACGTTGCAAACTCTTACGACTATTTTCCCAATGACTCTGGAACCTGGCATCCTTTAGGAGACGTAGTGTGGCCGGTTGGATAAAGCCCAGGCCTGGGATTCCATGTTGGATCAAAAACGATATCTGGGGGGGGGGCTCAGAGTGTCGGGTTTCCCTGCCCTCACCACCTCCACCAGGTGCTTGGGATCAGTTTATGCCCCTGACTGAAGGTCTGTGGCTCTAGCTACTCCAGGAAGCACGGCTAGAGCTCGTCCCGGGAGTCAGAAGGCCCTGGGTTCTAATCCCGGCTCTGCCCCTCGTCTGCTGTGCATCACGTTACCTCATTTGTAAAATGGGGATTAAAACCCCGAGGCCCACGTGGGACAGGGATTGTGTCTAACCTGATACCTGTGGGATCCGGGTACATTTTAGGAATCCCCGAGAGAGCAGGGGTCATTCATTCGTTCATTCAATTGTATTGACTGAGTGCTTACTGTGTGCAGAGCACTGTAGTAGGGAGCAGCGTGGCTCAGCGGAAAGAGCCCGGGCTTCGGAGTCAGAGGTCATGGGTCCGACTCCCGGCTCTGCCACTTGTCAGCTGTGTGACTGTGGGCGAGTCGCTTCACTTCTCTGTGCCTCAGTTCCCTCATCTGTGAAATGGGGATTGACTCTGAGCCTCACGTGGGACAACCTGATGACCCTGCATCTACCCCAGCGCTTAGTACAGTGCTCTGCACATAGTAAGCACTTAACAAATACCAACATTGTTATTATTACACTATAATAAACAAACATATTCCTTGCCCAGAATGAGCTTACAGTGTAATAATAATGATAATAATGATAATTATGGCATTTGTTAAGTACTTACTCTCTGCCAGGCACTGTACTAAGCGCTGGGGTGGATGCAAGCAAATTAGATTGGTCCATGTTGTACACGGGGTTCACGGTCTTAATCCCCATTTTACAGATGAGGTAACTGAGGCCCAGGGAAGTTAAATGACTTGCCCAAGGCCACACAGCAGACAAGTGGAGGAGCCCTGATTAGAACCTATGACCTCCTGACTCCCAGGCCGGGGCTCTACCCACTATGCCAGGCTACTTCTCTAAAGCAGCAGCCCCAGATTCGTGGACCAGACTTACAGGACGACCACCCCATCTGCTACGTTCGATGTCCTCTTCGGTGAGAAATGCTACCGAGCTTTTTCCAACTCTCTAAAAAGCAGAGTGACCTAGTGGAAAGAGGACAGGTCTAAGGGTCAGAGGGCCTGGAGTCTAATCATGGCTCAGCCACTTGCCTGTCGTGTGACCTTGGACAAGTCACTTAACTTCTCCCTGCCCCAGTTCCTTCATCTGTAAAATAGAGATTAAATACACGTTCTCCCTCCCCCTTGAACTGCGAGCTCCAGGTGGGACAGGGTTTATTTCTGACCTGATTATCTTGAATCTTCCGAGGACTTCATAGAATCGTTGGTGTGTAGTTAGCACATGAGAATTATTACGATTGTTAGTTGTTTGTGTGGATCTGAGCTTGAGGCAGACATACAAAGGCAGAAAATTTAAGCACGACTGAAAAGCACATAATCCATTTTATCCATGCCTCGCAGAGGTGATCAGAATTAAGTTAGATCGGACACCTCCAATCTCATACACGTATCTTTTCATTTTCCAGGAAAAAAAAAATGGGTAGTCCTGAATCAACTGGGAACTGATGTCTTCGGCTCAGACAATGAAAAATCTAACACTGCGATTCCTCCGCTGCCTTGTGTATATGAATATTCATTTTTTTTTTCCCACACACACCTCTACGTCACGCCTGGAGAAACTTTAAGATTCTTTAAAAGTATGTACAAAATTAGGTGAAGGGTAAAATTATGAATTTCCCACTTGGAAGAAAGTGGCTTAAATTCTATCCAATTATTTGCCATGACAACCAGCTAAACACAAAAGGGATGGAATGGAAGTAGCTGTACAGCCTCTATAATCATCACTGTATGTCCTTCAAATCATGGATATGCAGTACTACTATCCCCATCTACTTCAGGGCCATATAAGCCTACACAGTAATTACATGCTTTGGAACACTCCACTTAAGTGCATCAATAATATAGTGAGTGAACATGTTCTTTAATCCTGCACCTGTAAATGTAGGGGAAAAAAAAATAAAGAAAATATCTCCATCAAAACCTGAAAAAGAAATTAGACAACTAAATTATTTTTAACCCACTCTGTGAGCTCTCCTTTTAAAGTCTAGAAGATTAATAATTCCAAGTTTCTCGTAAACATAATCAACCAACAAAAAAAAGTCGTGCTTCAGTGACGGCTAAGGTTGTGACACAAATGAGAGAAAGCAAAGAAAACAAGGAATTCGGAATTAAGGTTGACATTCTATCTTAAGTGCAGTCGATTCTGACTGGGTACTGCAGAATATTCAATGCTATTTTTTGGCTTTTAGTGCCTATATTTAACTGTTACTAATGGGAATTTAGAAGAGAGAGCATAGCTCATATCTCCTGATTAGTGAGTTGGGGCACAAAAGACAGGTGCTAAAAATGTCAGTTTGTGCATCACTTTGTATTGTCTTCCCAGAATATCTAAAAAAATGAGGATTTAGAGTGAAATTCCTTTCAGGAATTGTCATTCCAATTGATTACAGCAGATGTAGGTCAGGATGGCTGAGGAAATCGACATTGGTGCAAAAATATGACACTATTCTTCCCCCTGCTATTTTAATAAGTCAATCATTATTGAGTGAATATCGACACCTTTACCAAAGACTCAAATTGACTTGGGTCTGGGCCTTGTGAGCTTGTGGGCTGGTGCCCAGGGAAACATTTAAAAAAATAATTCAAACGGACATTAGAAAGTTCTATTTTCTTTTTTATTTCCCACTCTGGAAATTGTTGAGCGGCTCGGTGTTCGGTATTAAAGCATCCCATAACTCTTAATTTAAACATGTTTTGCAGATATCCAACTCTTTATTATATCCCAAGAAAATACAGTATAAAGCGATTTAATTCTTGTCAATTTTCCTCATAAAAATGTGTGCGGCTTCCAACATTTTCAAACAACATCTTCAAAACCTTCAGCAAATGAAAGATGCTGTGTGAAAAATTATTATAATTATAAATCCACATATTCGGGGATGTAGCTTTCAAAACCAATTCTAAGAGTTTCAATAAATCACCCATCCAGTGTCTTAATTATTTCTTTTCCTCCCAAAACGTGGAGGCACGTCCATTATAAAATAATGGATCTTGCATCCCCACATACAGCTTTGGGGAAAATAAAGCTCAAATCAGCTCTAGGAACCGCAGTGGCACCTGCAGTTTCAAACACAAGGACGAGATATTTATGGCTGCTCGATGTGAAGTGAACTCTTGCTCATTTGTCAAGCTTTTCAGCCACTCCTACTTATACAGAGAGATTTACTCTGGGTGATGCCATTTTTGAAAAGAAAGGACGATTTGATGTGAAATAGTTGGGTACAAGCAAGTTAGCATTCAATTTATGGTCATTTGGCCTGAAATCTTAAGTGTTGGAAGCTGCAGTGCTCTTAAATTTCCGTAGGCGTATATCTCTCTATATGCCACTATACGTGAAACGAGATAGATGGAGAGGTAGACTTGCAGTGAGAAAGAGTGAAAGAGTAAGGGCAAGAAAGTGAGAGAAAATAAGAGACAGACAAGAGGAACTAGCCTTTGTGTTCAAAAACAAGGCACAGTCTTGCTGCTGATGATGTTTCATTTCTGAGTGTGTCTTTTCCCGGGTGTATCAATCGATCGATGGCTCTTACTATATGCAGAGCACTGTATAAGCGCTAGAGAGAGTACAACGTAGCAGTGGGGCTCTTACTATATGCAGAGCGCTGTATAAGTGCTAGAGAGAGTACAACGTAGCAGTGGGGCTCACGGGGATTCGTTGAGGAAATCATTGTTGAGGAAACAAAAATTCGTTTGGGCACTTTTAAAAGTGCTTTCCGAGTGGCTTCTTGACTTGGCTGAAGCAAAGATCTCATCTTGGTTTCCAAGCCCCCAAATATGCACTTGCAGTGAGCACACTTGCAAAACGAAATTCAGAAATGAACCCAAGGGCCTAACATTAATATTAATGAAGATTGAACTTCCTGGGTCTCCTATCCCGCTCTGAAAATCTGAGGGCTGAAGAGGTGGTACAGTACTCAAAGCTGACAATCTTAAGTCCCGCTGACATAACGGCGAATCGCCGAAGCATCGAAGCAAATGGCAACTCTCCGAAGAGCGCCACTGTTTTAAAGTTAGCAGATTTCCTAAAACGCAAAAGGCATTCATCTTCAGTGAACAGCAGAGACAAACCCTACTTTGGTCAATGCCTAAGAAACTGAGATTAACACTCATTCCTGGTTATACTCTGGTTACCATTTTGGGACGCCTACAACGATCCAGTCAACCGTTTCCCAGCTGCCACAAAATCTCTCATCTGGGCAACAAGTTTAGTTCAGAGAAGATTGTTGTTGCTTTTTTTAAATCCAACAGATCGACTTCTCTGATGGGAAACGCTGACCGATCCTTATCTATCCAACCTGCGGACTGCACCTTAAAACCCAAACTGCAGTCTTTCGCTCCAAGAATAAGGTGATGTTTAAGGACCACTGTTCAAACGATCCATCTTGAATTTTTTTGCACGCTAGGATGGTAATTGGTAACATTAAAGGGAGGTAACTATTAATACTGCCAGAATCACTTAATTTGCTTACCTCTGTAATCTTAATTACCATCTCAGCAAGAATGTCACCTCCAGGACCAGACAGCGGAACAATGGATGGAAAAGCGACGTATAGGAATTATCTCCTGCTGTCATCTAGTGGTTGTATTTCCTTACTGCATAAAAGAACGCCCTATGGGAGCTTCTCTGGGTAAAGATTATTTTATTACATTTTCTTTCTGACTGAGTGGAGTCGAGGAAGCTGCCATTTTTAACAGACAAGGCAACGCTAGTAACCATCCAGCTTTTCTCTGCTCCTCACACCCTGGCCTTGCGCTGGGTCTTCTTATAGGGTCAGGACACACGGATGGGAGCTCGGTTAACGTACGCCGGTGTCAAGGAGATACCCAGTGCCCCATTTGGGTTGCACGGCTGAGTGACCGAACAGGACCCGCCGTTGTTAAGAGGCATTCGCTGCCAATACACATGGTGGTTTCTCATGGCTGAATGAACGGCACTCGGTGGATTCTGACAGATTGAACTGACATGCTAACAATCTGATTGCAGATGGCACCGGACGAAGATTCGGAGTGAAAGAGAATTGTCCCCCTGACCCTCCTGTCATCTCTCACTCTCTCTCGCGCGCGCGCTCATCTGTCTGTCTCTCGCTAATTCAAAAAAAGAAAAGAACGCAACGGACTCAGATGACATGGGGAAAGAAGATTGTCCGTCATTGTCCGGAAATGCTGCCTCGCATTTTAGGTTTCTAGAAGAAAGGCAGCCCCGTGGCCCTCCCCCGGCCTGATCATCATTTGGGCCTACTGAGGGAGTTTTGAAATAAAAGGCAGTACGAACAAAACGTGTAATGGAGAAGTGGAAGTCTGTGACATTGTCAAGCTTTACCCTGCTCAGGATGGATAGTAAGGGCAGGAGTTCTTTGGAGGACATTTTTTTTCCTGATAAAAATGACATCTTTCCTCCAAATTTGAACAAGCCTAGGTGATATTGATAAAGTCGATTCATCTGCGCTGGGCGGCAGTGGCACGGGAAAGAGTCGAAGGCGATGATGATCGAGTGATCAAAATGTTGATCAAAGGCAGCGGCAGAGATTCAAGTTTTTACTGGGCAGGAAAAGTCATTGGTAAACTACTTCTGTATTTTTCACCGAGAAAACTCTATGGAAAAAGAACCACGGAGTCGCTGTGGATGGGAAACGACTCGACGGCGTCTAAGAAGAAGAGATGATGCTGAAGATTTTTGGTGAAGGAATTTTCTAGGTAAGACGGACACATGTAGAACCAAGTAACAGGAGTTCCACTTCCAGGCCCTTTTCACTGGGCCTATTGGCAAAGAGTTTTCAGGGCCTGGGAGTCAGAAGGACCTGGGTTCTAATTCTGACTCCACTTGTCTGCTGTGTGACCTCGGGCAAGTCACTTCACTTCTCTGGACCTCTGTTCCCTCATCTGTAAAATGGGGATTCAGAGGGTGAGCTCCACATGGGACAGGGACTAATGTCCAACCCGATTATCTTGTCTTTGCCCCGGGGCTTAGTACAGTGCTTGGCACGGAGTAAATGCTTAATACCCATCATTATTATTTACATTTTTTTCTTTCATCCCCTCCGTAATCTTATGGTTCATGGGAGTGTGATGACCCCACAGCAAGTTGCCTTGCCAATGACCGGTGTTGATCCGTGAACAACAACAAGGAAGTGACTTTGCAAAGGCACTGATGGGCTCTACCTGAGACAGGTGATTATGGGCCTTTGGGGAGCAGAGCATGGAGGGAGGTGTGGTTTTCCCCATTCTCCCCGCTAACGGGCCTGGACCAATAAATGACTGTCACGTAGAACCATAGCTGTGACTGCTAAGAGTTTGCTTTGAATCTCAAGAGGGCATCTGGAAGCAGCACAGAAGTAGGGACTTAGAGGGCAGAAGCACGCAGAGAAGGAAGCAGGAAGCACGCAGAAGGCAGCAGACACAGCAGGAGAGCAGCACTTGAAAACGGAAAGAAGAAGCATCGGCAGAACGGTCTCCTTTGACCGCAGACTGGTATTGGACCCTTGGGAGGTGGAGCGAGTGAGTGTACGTATGTGTCACTCCCTTGCACGTTGGTAAAATGAAGTGAAAAACATTCCACAGTAACTTCGGTGATCAGAGATGTGGTTTGAACTCTTCTACCTGTCGCCAAGGCTCCCCTGGTGCAGGAAGGTCCTGGTTGGTACGAGCCGGGGGCTCGCTACAGGGTGGTCCCAGAGATTGAGTAGGCTGGACTTATAGTTATCATTCAAATGATTATTTAACTCCAACTTCATGAAGGAATACATTAAAAAGGCCATCTAGTCAAACTATTTATTTTGGAGGATGGATCAAAGCATCAGGGTCAAAGGATGCCAAAAAACCCAATACTTTTGAGCCCAAACTGACAAATAAAATTACCAGAATCAGTTCGGTGATCTGCAGGTATACCTGGCAAGAGGATTCAAACTATTATTTCAAATGGCCACGTTATCAGAGGACTTGTGGAGTCATGTTCGTTTCCTCTAATCGGAGGTAATGTATTATGGTCTTTTGGATCTCACTTCTAGTCTAGGGAAATTGATGGAATCTATAAATAATTTTAGGAAAAGTAAGCGCACAGACAAACAAAACCACTTGAGGGAACAGAACCGTAGTTTCTACACTGAAAAACCATGTTGTATTAATCTCATGGAATTCTTAATGGGTAGAGAGGAACCAGAGAACAGTTTGTGCTTAGATTTTTCAAAAAGCCTTTGACAAAATTCCTCATCGAAATTGGAAAAAGAGGGTAAATTCTCTCATGGGTAGGAAACAATCAAAGGGAACAAGATACAAGGCTGGGTAAAAAGTTTATTTTCCAGGTAACAAGGTGTAAATAGAGGCTCCCACACATCTTCAAAGTAGACAGGTGGAAAGAACGCAAGCCTGGAAGTCAGAGGGCCAGGTTTCTAAGCCTAGCTCCATGACTAGTCTGCTGTTTGGTCTTTGGTTAGTCACTAAACTTCTCTGTGCCTCAGATTTTTCATCTGTAAAATGAGGAATTAATGTCTTTTCTCTTTCTCCATTAGACTTTAGGACAGGGACCATGTAAAAATTGATTATCTTATATCCACTCCGTTGTTAATTACAGCGCTTGGCTTATTTAACAAATTCCACAAATATTATTACTGTTCTTTATTGACTAGTGTGCTAGTATAAACTGAGTGCTGAGCACTAGGGTAGATAATAATTATTAATAATTATAGTATTTAAGTGCTATGTGCCACAGACTGTACTAAGCACTTGGGTGGATACAAGCAAATCAGGTTGACACAGTGTGGTGGAGTTTACAGTCTCAATCCCCATTTTTTTTTCCAGATGAGGTAACTGAGGCTCAGAGAGGTGAAGTGACTGGCCCAAGGTCACACAGCAGACAAGCAGTGGCATAGGGATTAGAACCCAGGCCCTTCTGATTCCCAGGCCCATGCTCTAGCCACTACGCCATCCCGCTTCTCTAATAATAATGATGGTATTTGTTAAGCGCTTACTATGTGCCAAGCACTGTTTTAAGTGCTGGGGGAAATACAAGGTAATCAGGTTGTGCCATGTGGGGCTCACAGTCTTAATTCCCACTGTACAGATGGGGCAACTGAGGCACAGAGAAGTGAAGTGGCTTGCCCAATGCCCCACAAGTGGCAGAGCCGGGATTAGAACCCCTCATCCTCTAACTCCCAAGCCTGTGCTCTTTCCACTAAGCCATGCTGCTTCTCTAAGCACTTAAAGACTCAGCTGAAACTAACTTTTTTTTAAGGAATTTCTTAAGCACCTACTGTGTGTCAAGCACTGTAACTAAACCCTGGGGTAAACAAGATGGGCACAATCCAGGCCACACCTGGGGCTCAGTATAAGTGGGAGGAGAATAGATATTGCACCCTCATTTTACCGATGGTATAACTGAAGTTAAATTAAGTGACTCGCCCAAGGTCACGCAGCAGATAAGTGGTAGAGCCCAAATCAGAACCCAGATCCTCTGACTCTCAGGCCTGTGCCGTTTCCACTGGGCCACAGGGCTTCTCTTGGTGGTCAAATGCCACGCCGAAGGGGATAAACCAGAGAAAGATCTTTATTTATAATTTAGCATATGATCAGAAAATGATTGATGAGCTTCAGGGTTAGCAAGATAATGGACCTAAGGAAAAATAATCCAAACTCCAAAATCATGATGATGTGGCTCAGGACAATCAATTCAACTCAGAAATGAGATCTTTAAGGCAATATTGACTGCTTTCTTAATGGCTGCTAAGGGGGTGGTTCCAAAATTATACACAGAGTGATCCATCCATCAATCATTCAATTATTTTTTTTAATCGAGCACTGGCTTAGCAAAGTGACTTGCCCCGTTATCTACTAAGGCTTGGTTTTAGAAACACTAGTGAGGAGGTGATGGGTTTGCAGGGAGAAGCAGCGTGTTCTAATAATGATGATTATAATCGTGGTATTTGTTAAGCACTCACTGTGTGTCAGCTGTCCTAGTGGATAGAGCACAGTCCTGCGAGTCAGAAAGACGTGGGTTCCAATCCCGACTCCTGCTGTATGACCCTGGGCAAGTCACTTTACTTCTCTCTACCTCAGTTGCCTCATCTGTAAAGTGGGGGGGCAGACATTCTGTCCAACCCAATTTGCTTGTATCTACCCCAGAGCTTAGTACCGTGCCTGTCATATACTAAGCACTTAATACCACAGTTATTATTATCATCTTCCCAAAGCCTGGCACCCCCAGAGCATGCAGGGAATGGAGGACCTCAGGGATGTTCATTCATTCAATTGTATTTATTGAGCGCTTACTGTGTGAAGAACACTGTAGGAAGCGCTTAGAAAGTACAGTTCAGCAACAAATAGAGACAGTCGGAGGCAGTCCAGGAGTAAGCGGTGGATTCACTCATCTTACCCTTTACTGAAATGACTGCTTTTTTAATTGAATACCACATTTGTAATCTGCAACATGAAGGCACTTGTTAAATCAAAAGAACTAAAATGCTATTCATCTATCACTTCGAGAAGCAATGTGGCCTATTCATTCAATAGTATCTATTGAGCGCTTACTATGTGCAGAGCACTGTAGTGAGCGCTTGGAATGTACAAATTGGTAACAGATAGAGACAGTCTTTGCCCTTTGAGGGGCTTACAGCCTACAGCCTATTCGGAAGAGGCAGAGCCCGGGAATTAGAAGACCAAGGTTCTAATCCCGACCTCACCCCTTGACTGCCCTGTGACTTTAGGCAAATCACTGAACTTCTCTGTGCCTCAGTTTCCTCATCTGCAAAATGGGAATTAAATCCTACCCTCTCCGTGACAGGTACCCTATTTAACCTGATACCTTGTATCTACCCCAGATCTTGGAAAAGTGCATGGCACATAGCAAGTACTTCATAACTACCATAAATATTAACTAGGAGATGATTCTTTTGAGGCAATCTCATTTACATTGACCTTTTCCCACAGTTTTCATGTCACAGGGGAGATAGGTCAATCAGTCAATCGATCGTATTTATTGAGTGCTTATTGTGTGCAGAGCACTGTACTAAGACCTTGGGAAAGCACAGTATAACAGAGTTGGTAGACTTGTTTTCTGTCCTGAAGGTGTTTACAATCCAGAGGGGGAGATGGGCATTAAAATAAATTATGAAAATATATATATACATATATATACACATATGTGTATATATATAAGTGCTGTAGGGCTGAGGGAGGGTGACTATCAAGTGCTTAAAACATATTAAACTGTGTGCAAGGGTGAAGCAGAAAGGGAGGGAGGAAAGGAAATGAGGGCTTAATTGGGGAAGGACTCGTGGAGAAAATGTGATTTTAATAAGGCTTTGAAGGTGGGGAGAGTGGTGGTCCATCAGATATGATGGGGGAAAGCGTTGGGGGCCAGAGGCTGGACGTGGGCGAGGAGTCAGTGGCGAGAAAGATGAGATCGAGGTACAGTAAATAGGTGGGTGTTGGAGGAGCAAAGTGAGCAGGCTGAGTAATCCAAGTGACCACGCTGGAAAATCAGTGAGGAAAGGTGGGGTGGACAAGGTGATCGAAAGCTCTAAAGCCAATGGTAAAAAGGTTCTGTTTGATGCAGAAGTGGTTGAGAAGCCGCACGGTTTAATGGATAGAGCCTGGGAGTCAAAGTCATGGGTTCTAATCCTGGCTCCGCCACTTGTCAGCTGTACGAGCTCGGACAAGTCAATTAACTTCTCCAGGCCTCAGTTCCCTCATCTGTAAAATGGGATTAAGACTGTGAGCCCTATGGGGGACAGGGACTGGGCCTAACCTGATTACCTTGTATCTACTCCAGCACTTAGAATATGCCTGGCACCTAGTAAGTGCTTAATAAATACCACTATTATTATTGAACAACCCCTGGAAGTTCTTGAGGAGTGGGGAAAGATCAACTGAATACAGAAAAATGATCTGGGCAGCGGAATGCAATATGGACTGGAGTGTGGAGAGACAGGAGGCAGGGAGGTCACCAAGGGGGCTATAGCAGATGCCCAGGTGGAATAGAATAAGTGCCTGGACCAGCATGGTAGCAGTTTGATTGGTTAGGAAGGTTAGATTTTAGAGATGTTGTGAAGGCAGAACTGAGAGGATTTGGTAACAGATTGAATATGAGGATTTAATGAGAGAGATGAGTCAAGGATAATGCCAATATTATAGGCTTGTGAGACTTCTTTGCACACAATAAGTGTTCAATGAATATGATTGAATGAATGGGGGGAATCTTGATTCCATCTACAGTGATGGGAAAATCAAGAGAAGGACAGGGATCAGGAGGGAAGACGAGGAGTTCTGGATTGGATATGTTCAGTTTGGGATGTTGGCAGGAAGCAGTGTGGCGTAGTGGATAGAGCACAGGCCCGGGAGTCAGGAAGTCATGGGTTCTAAACCCAGCTCTGCCACTTATCTGCTGTGTGGCCTTGGGCAAGTCACTTCGCCTCAGTTACCTCATCAGTAAAGTGGGGATTAAGATCGCGAGCCCATGTAGGACAGGGTCTGTATCCAACCTTGTTTTGTTTGTATTCATCACAGTGTTTAGTACACTACTTGGCACATAGTAAGTGTTTACCAAATACCATTATTATTATTATTATCCAAGTAGAGATCTCCTGAAGGAAGGAGGAAATAGGAGACTGCAGAGAAGGAGAGATCAGGAATGGCATGTATATTTGGGAATCATCCCCCTAGTGAGGTACTAATGATGGCCATAGGAACAAATCTGTTCTACGAGGGAGTGGGTGTAGATGGAGAATAGAAGGAGACCAAGAACTGAACCTTGAGAGACTCCCATAGATAGAAGGTGGGTGGCAGAAGAGAACCCTGAGAAAGAGACTGAAAAGAACTGGCTAGAGAGATAGGAGATTCAAGAGAGGACAGTCAAGATTAGTTAGGTGCAAATCAGCGAGGCTTAGTGAAAAGCACGGGCCTGGATTCTAATCCTTGCTCTACCACTTGTCTTCTGTGCGACCTTGGGTAAGTTAATTAACTTCTATGTGCTTCAGTTACCTACTCTGTAAAATGGGGATAAAAACTGTGAGTCCCATGTGGGACGTGGACTGTGTCCAAACTGATTAACTTATATCTACCCCATGCGCTTAGTAAAGTGCTTGGAACATAGTAGGCATTTAACAAATGCCAAAAAATAACAACAGTATTACTACTACTACTAATAACAACAACAATGATTCCAGAAGAAGGGGGTAGTCCAGTGTCGAAGGCAGCTGAGAGATCTGGGAAGAGTAGGATGGAGTAGAGGCTGTGGGGTTTGACAAAAAGGAGATCACTGGTGACCTGTGAGAGGGCAATTTCTATGAGGTGAAGAGAGCAGAGGTGAAATTGGAGGGGGCGGTCAAAGGGAGAAGCAGCGAGGGTAGACAAATCGCTCAAAGAGTTTGGAGAGGAATGGTAGGAGGCAGATGGGGCGACACCTGAAGGGAGCCGGGGAGGGTCTCGGGGAGGACATTTTTGTTTAGCATAGGGATACGTGAGCACGTTTGAAAAGCAGTAGGGAAGAAGCCATTGGAGAGTGGATAAAGATGGCAGTCAAGTAGGGAAGAACAGAGGAGGCTAGTCCCTCATTTGCAAACTGGGGATTCAAAACCCATTCTTCCTGCTACTTAGACCATGAGTCCCAAGCTGGAATGGGACCTAATTGTGTATGACTTAATTAATTGATACCTACCTCAGCACTTAGTTTTTGACATGTAGTAAATTCTTCACAAATACCATAAAAACAAAAAAGCACCGCCCCCAACAGGGTCCGGTGCCTTCCTCAATCTCCTTGGCTAATTATTGGACTGACAACACAACTGTGTAACTTTGGACAAGTCACTTAACTTCTCTTTGACTCAGTTTCCTCTTCTGTAAAATGGGCACGAAATACCTTATTTCCCTCACCCTAAATGGATAGTCCCATATGGGACAGAGACCTGTTTATCTTGTACCTCTTAGCACAACGTTTAGCATATAATAAGTATCATTTATTATCATCACAGCTCCAGAGGAGTCAACTTATTCTCTCCCACCCCTGTCTCTGGCCTGGCCTTGACAGAGCTCGGTAGCCTTTGATCAAGACCGACTAAAGCTCAATTATTTAGAAATGAACGAAAATCATTGGCTGAAGAACTCACAAAACCCTTTTAAGAAAGTGAAAGAAAGGCCACGAGGGCTCGCAGACAGAGGACTGCTCTGTAAATCAAGTTAACCTCAATTCTGTTCTAATTTGCTGTGGTTATTTATCGTCATTTATTTGTGTGACCTCAGGGTGGTAACTTAACCTTCCCATAACTTAATTTCCCCCCTAAAGAATGGAAAAAAACAACCCTCTGCACAATTTCCACAGGGACATGAGGCCTTCTTAGATAGAAAGAAAGCACTTTTAAGTTTGGTGCTAAGTATTCTTACGTATTGAAGGGATCAGGTATTGAATATACCGTTAAGGATTTTCTTCTCAAATACCATCACAGAGATGCATGTTTGAACCAGGAGAGCCAAACCTCTGTGCAAGTTAAGAAGGTTATCCTTCTAAATAGAATGGCAGTGAAGTTTGGGTATGCAATTGACATGAAAAAAATCGGTGGGATCACATTGGAATTCACAAAACAGAATTGCCTTTAAGGAGAAACCACTAGAGGAAGTTCATAGACTCAGTTATAAACTAGGGAAAAAAAAAACTCCAGTCACTTCTTAGATGTTAATTTACAGTAAAAGGCATTTTAAGTACCTGTTACCAGGTTAAATATGATTCATTCAATTGCTCTTATTGCACGCTTACTCTAGGCAAAGAGTTGTACTAAGCACTTGGGAGAGTCCAATACAACAATCAACAGACACATTCCCTTCCCACAGAGAACTTACAGACTAATAATAATAATGTTGGTATTTGTTAAGCGCTTACTATGTGCACAGCACTGTTCTAAGCGCTGGGGTAGTTACAGGGTAATCAGGTTGTCCCTCGTGAGGTTCACAGTCTTAATGCCCATTTTACAGATGAGGTAACTAGGGTACAGAGAAGTTAAGTGACTTGCCCACTGTCAGCTGACAAGTGGCAGATCCGGGTTTCAAACCCATGACCTCTGACTCCCGAGACCGTGCTCTTTCCACTGAGCCATGCTGCATCAAGAACCAAGTTGTTCTCAAGCTTCAAATAATAAAATGGAGAACAAAATTCCTTCAGGTGCTGACCAAAATTCCTTGAAATAAAAATGAGAAATGCCTTAGTATAATTTTTATATAGATTGAGTATAGATAAATATTTGTATCTAGCCATATATACATATAAGTACAAATACATATATATACAAATCTACATATATAGAGAGAGAGCAAGAGAAGCAGCATGGCATAGTGGATGGAGCACGGGCCTGGGAATCAGGTCATGGGTTCTAATTCTGGCGCCGCCACTTGTCTGCAGTGTGGCCTTGGTCAATTCACTTCAGTTCTCTGTGCCTCAGTTACCTCATCTGTAAGATGAAGGCTAAGGCTATGAGCCCCACGTGGAACAGGGACTGTGTCCAACCTGATTTGCTTGTAATCGCTTCAGTGCTCAGGACAGTGCCTGGCACATAATAAGTGCTTAACAAAAACCACAGTCAAGCCAGAGCTGAGTACAGCGCCTGGCACATAGTAAGCGCTTAACAAATACCACAATTATAGATATAAAAGGTGGGGAGGGGAGACAGAGGGAGACGGAGAAAGCTCATGAAATATAAGCCCATGGTTCTATTTTCAAGCCCTTTTGTCTTTCTATTAGTTCAGTCTGAAAGACAAAACGACTCCATATTCTGAATGTGCCCAAAGTGTCTGCTAAACGGCTTGGAAATGTTAACTGTCTAAATGTAAATATTTTCTTTAGTGCTTGCAATCAAAAAAATCCAGGAGTCTTTGAATCGCAACCCTGTTGGGGCCCAGCCACTCCTACCTCCCATCCAGGATGATCTCACACACAACAGAAACTAGAGAGTTTAAAAGCCCCTCTTTTCTTTCCATTGGGTAACTGCCTTCACTCCCGCTCCACACTTTAATGGGCCAGAACCAGTGAAATGCTTAGCACCAGCACAATTCCCCAGATAGAAAATTAGGTGGAATGAAATTCAGTTCCTTGCTGTGTAAAACACTCTTTAGTGCTAACCTGGAGCCCAGGACCAAATATACAGTTCTTTGCTCATGCCTTCCATTTTCAACTTAAGCTCTTTTTAGCCCCTACAGGAACCTAAGCCTTGCAACATTGATGAAAGCAATAAAAATAAGTCTCCCCTGCCCCCCCTCTTCCCCCGCCAACCCACTGCTTGCTAATTTGCCATTATGTAAGCTTTGTCTTTTCAGAACAACCCAAGTACTTTCCAGGCCTATGCTTTCACTGCCTGTATTTTTTTTCCTCCCAAAGCAAATTTAGTATACTACAATTATCAATTAAGATGAAAGTAGGTTGTCTGAGCTCCGACTCTGGATGTGAAATCCAATCAGATTTTCCTTCTTTGTACGAAAAGAACCCATGTTTACTAGCACTGAGGGTTTTCTCACAGGTTAAGCCTTCTCAACTGAAGTACTTATACAGAGCCAACAGTTCGAGGACTTACATGAATGTTCATTCGAATGAATTTTGGCATTCTAATGAGGCAGGTGTTAATGCTTTGTTGACAGGCCGCTGGCGAAGATTAGAGGATTTAGAGTTAAAAGGGAAAGGAATCTTGTCGATTTTCTGCTGGGGACCCCCACGGTGAACCCCAATTGGATCGACTTCAAACACACGTGGTTCCGATCCCCCTGAATTACATCCAGGTTCTCTCCCCAGACCTGCGGCGGAATCCGAGCGGTAGCCAAAGCGGGGTTGGGATTTGGGTAAGTGGTAGTCCTACTCTTCTGGTGGGAAGACCAGCAACACAGCTGAAGGGAATCGAGTCACTTCAAATTCCAACTATCGTGAAGGAAGTTCTCAAATATTCCCTTGGCGCTATACTTATGGAAGGAGATGGAAAATATTGTTGTTCGCTGCTTACTCTCGGGCTGAGAGAGCTGACTCATTAAAGACACTGAAAATTCTGGAGTGGAATGAAATAGCTCTCTCAAACTGATGTGCTGATTGATGATTTAAACATACGCGATTCAGGAAAAAAAATTCACCCACAGTTTAAAGGAGAAAATACCTGTTGGTGTGGAAATTTAGTGTTTCTCAAAATACTTGAAAAACAGATTTTCAACCTCCCCTAAACTATAAGCTCCCTGAGGTCAGGGATCGTGCCTTCCAAATTTCCAAGTGCTTGTTCAGTGCTCTGAACATAGTAAGTGCTCAATAAATACCATTTAGTGAACCCCCAAGTGAGAGACTTAGAGTAAATTTTCATTTCTTTGCAATGAGCAGAATTTTCTTGACATGGGAGGAGAGTGAAATAAGTTGAATTGGAGTTGGGGGGCAATCATAACAGGGAGAAGAGAGTTGTGTAGTGACAGATTTTTTTTTATAATGACATCTGTTAAGCACTTATTATGTGTCAGGCAGTGTACTAAGCTCTGGGGTAAATTCCAGCTATGCAGGTTGAACACAGTCTCTGTTCCACGTGGGGTTCGCTGTCTTGAAACGAAGCCTTAGCGGCTGTGGGATAAATGCATGTGCTTGAGAGAGACAGTGAGGATGAGAGACTCTCTTCAGTCAATAAGTGGTATTTAATAATAATAATAATGTTGGTATTTGTTAAGCGCTTACTATGTGCAGAGCACTGTTCTAAGCGCTGGGGTGGACACAGGGGAATCAGGTTGTCCCACGTGGGGCTCACAGTCTTAATCCCCATTTGACAGATGAGGTCACTGAGGCACAGAGAAGTTAAGTGACTTGCCCACAGTCACACAGCTGACAAGTGGCAGAGCCGGGATTCATTGAGTGCTTACTTCGTAGAGTGCAACGTGCTAAATGCGCAGGCAGGGTGGGAGTAAAATTTAGTTAGTAGACACCAACACCTTGAATAGAGGCAAAACTGAAAATGGCATTAGTCACTGCTGGCAGACGGTGTGGTTAGCAGCCAGGATTACCCTTTTCAAAGATGCTCAGGTTTATCAGCCACATTTCCACACATACACTCTCACCATCAGTAGCATCATCTTTGAACCCATAGGGTGTGTAGGTATGTAGGTATACCTGCATAGGGTGGGGAAAGTGCGGGTGGAAATGTGTGAATAGCTGTAGTATCCTTCAGGAGACAAACACATCCCTTCCGGAATGACTGAATGCAACTCATTTTTGAAAACCAAAAAGTACTTCAAGCAGCACGGCCTAGTGGCTAGAGCACGGTCCTGGGAGTCAAAAGGACCTGGGCTCTAATCCCAGCTCTGCCACGTGAACTTGGTTAAGTCACTTAACTTCTCTGTGCCTCCGTTACCTCACCTGTAAAATGGGGACTGAGACTGTGAGTCTAATGTGGGACAGGGACTGTGTCCAACTTGATTAGTTTATACCTACCCTAATGTTTAGTACAGAGCCTGGCACATAGTAAGGGTTTAACCAATACCATAACCGCCCCCCGCAACGTAGCAGTACTTCACAGCTTAGATTTTCCTGAGGGTGCTGAAAAGTGCAATGTATGAGAAAATGAATCAGTCACTGGTACTTTTTGAGTGCTAACTTTGAGCACTTGTGTTTTGAGAATAAAACACAGTTGACTTGGTAGATGGTCTATTCCCATCTACCGGTTTAGTAGAACATCCCTGCTGTTCCACTAAATGTGGCTTCTAAATACTGCCACTAAACTGTCCCCATTACCAAATCTTGCTTTTGACTACTATCACTACTGAAACCACTAGATTGGAGATCTTGAAAATGATAATGATAGTCGTGGCATTTGTTAAACATTTCCTATGTGTCAAGCACTGTTCTAAGCCCTGGGGTAGACAGTTAAGCGGCCTCCCGAGAGCCCTCCTTTTCCTCTGCTCCTCCTTCCCTCCCCATCCCAGACTCGCTCCCTCTGCTCTAACCCCTCCCCGCCCCACAGCGCTTATGTATATATGTACATATATATCATTCCATTCATTTTATTAATGATGTGTATATAGCTATAATTCTAGTTATTATTGATGTTATTGATGCCTATTTACTTGCTTTGATGTCTTTCTCCCCCGTTTCTAGACTGTGAGCCCACGATGAACAGGGATTGTCTCTCTCTGTTGCTGAATTGTACTTTCCAGGCACTTAGTACAGTGCTCTTCACACAGTAAGTGCTCAATAAATACAATTGAATGAATGAATACAAGGAAATCAGATTGGACACAGTCCCCACCCAAATGGGGCTCACAGTCTAAGTCCCCCATTTTACAGCTTAGAGAACTGAGGCACGGAAAGGTTAAGTGACTTCTCCAAGGTGACAAGCAGACAAGTGGTGGAGGCAGGATTGGAACCCAGATCCCCTGGCTCCCAGGCCTGGGCTCTTTCCACTAGGTCAGAAGAATAATAATAGTGAGACTGAAGTGAATAGTGGCTAAGATCAACATCGCATCAGAAGTCAGTCAGAATGCAGTGATTTACTAGTGTGCAGCGTGGCTCAGTGGAAAGGGCCTGGGCTTCGGAGTCAGAGGTCGTGAGTTCGACTCCCGGCTCTGCCACTTGTCAGCTGTGTGACTGTGGGCGAGTCACTTCACTTCTCTGGGCCTCAGTTACCTCATCTGTAAAATGGGGGTTAACTGTAAGCCTCACGTGGGACAACCTGATTACCCTGTATCTAACCCAGCACTTAGAACAGTGCTCTGCATATATATAGTAAGCGCTTAACAAATACCAACATTATTATTATTATTATTATTGCATGTGTGCATTTGGGTGTCTTGGAGATGTGAGATTAAATATTATCAGTTTTGACCAGGAAGAGAATGTTTAAGCCAGCTATACTGTAAGCTTCTTGAAGGCAGGGCTCATACGGATTTACTCTATTGTACTCGCCCAATGGTTTAGTATCCAGTATTCATGCAGTAAATAAATTGTAGTATTTGTTACGAGCATACTATGTATAGTATGCTCAAAGCACTGTACTACACGCTGAGGTAGATAAACGAAGAGTGAAGACAGTCCCTGACCCACATGGGGCTCACACTCTGACGGAGAACAGATAGTTTATCTCCATTTTGCCTGGCTCTGCCACTTGTCAGCTGTGTGACTGTGGGCAAGGCACTTAACTTCTCTGTGCCTCAGTTACCTCATCTGTAAAATGGGGATTAACGGTGAGCCTCACGTGCGACAACCTGATGACCCTGTATCTAAACCCAGCGCTTAGATCAGTGCTCTGCACGTAGTAAGCACTTAACAAATACCAACATTATTATTATTATTATTATTATAAGGTAAGTTAGGCCCAGAGTAGTTCATTAAATTACCCAAGATCACACAGCAGGCAAGTGGCAGAGTCAGAATTAGAACCCAGGTCTCTTGACTTCCAGAGCCATGCTCTACCTACTACATCATACTGCTTCTCCAATGCCACAGTATTTGAGTTACAGAACTATTAAAGGATCATAACTTAACAAGGTACTATGAGCAAATATGAAACATTAAGCTTGATTCATTACAGATTTCCCCAGATATTTCATTTAAAGTGGTAAAATGATATGAAATGATTCCCAGATCAGCACTGCAGTCATATCTGAACCCCTGTAATCAGAGCTAAACATTTAACTCCCTTTTCATTCCACTTTTCCAGAAGTTCTAGAAATACTTTAGAGCGAAATCTCTAAGATGAAATGTCACCACCCTCTCCATTTTAAGGCTGATTGTTAAAGTTAGACTCCAGACTCACACCTAAGATCCTAACTAGACAATGCAGCTAGTGATAGATGATGGGAATCTTAAAATTCAGGGCAGACCATTTGAAATGCAAAGTTATGGCTTGTTTAATAATTTGAACAAACCGTTACTTTTAGAGCCATTGAACCATGCCCAGGTTGGTCAAACCAATTTGTCCTTGTTCTGCCAAATGTGATTAGCAGTGAGTTCAAAAGAAGCCCTGCTGTCACTGTGACCCATGCTGACCTCTTAATTTCTTGAGTTCAAGTCCAATTAACCTTTAGGCAGAAGCACAACTGCGCTAACCAGACGAGTCAATAGAATCCGATAGTAATCGTTTCATTTTCTGGTTTGTCAAAGGGCCTTCCTGCCACCTCACCCATTTCACACAGATGTGGTCATTTATCACCATTTGAGAACTGTACTGGATCCGGGCTGGTGTTGCCTGAAGTACATTAATCAATTAAACCAGCAGTAGCTCAGACCTGCAGCCCTCCCACTGTTGGAGAAGGTAGGGTGGCTTGAAAGATTCTCTGGTGCTATCTTTCGGTATCTAATCATCATCAAGACACATTTCCTCCAAGAAACCTTCCCTAAGCCCTCCTTTCCTCTTCTCCCACTCCCTTCCTCATCCTCTTACTTGCTCCTTCGTTAATCCTTCCCACAGCACATGTTTATATATCTGGAATTTATCTATTTATATTAATGTCTGTCTCCCCCACTAGACTGTGAGCTCATTTTGTCTGTTGTCATGTTGTACTCTCCCAAGTACTTATTACAGTGCTTTGCACACAGTAAGTGCTCAATAAATACAATTGAATGAATCATCATTATTACCACTGTGGTATTTATTAAACATTTACTATGTCACAAGCTTCGTACCAAGCCCTACTGTGGATACAAGTTCATCAGCTCAAACACAGTTCCTTTCCCACATAGGACTCACAGTCTAAATAGGATGAAGGACAGGTATTCTGTACTCCAGGGAGCCAGAGAAGTGAAGCGACTTACCCAAAGTCACACAGGAGGCACGTGGTAGAGCTGGGATTAGAATCCAGGTCCTTTGACTCCCAGATCTCTGCTGTTTTCCCTAGGCCACGCTTTATCTGCTCTATAATGGAAATAGTGATAAGCCCTTAGATCTTTGACTTCCACTAGAGGCTTCTAAGATCTTATGAGAGGAAAGGGGAAAGAAAAACACCTATTCTCCAAGCAAACTTCCCTCTCCAGCAAAAAAGCTGTGCTGCCGTTCTTCTGAAAGAAGGCTGAGAAAAGCATGTTTTGCATAAAACAACAAACACCTCACTTTCCAGTTTGAAGGTGGTAAACACATTTAATAAAGGAAATGAATCCTGAAAGTTCAGAAGAATACATAACCAATAACTGTTTCAGTCCGGGTCTCTACTACCAAGCCGAAGTTAAGCATAAAGGCAATCATCAGCATGGTTCAAGTGAGAAGAATTTTCTCCTGTAATTTCCCAGATAATTCTCCAGAAGAAGCTAATGGGCACTACAGTTGTCTCAAGATTTCCTCATGAGGAAATTCCTGCTACGTTTCCTCATGAAACGGGGCTCCAAGAAGTGTCTTTGTTCATTTTCAGAGAGAGCATCTTACAGGCCCCTCAGCCTCCTCTGTGGTCTCTCTGCCTCCAGCGTCTCCCACTTCAGGTCATTCTCTGGGCTGCTGGAAAAATGCCCTCCTTGTCCCTCTGCATTAAGCCAAACCCCCTTTCCATTGGCTTCAAGGCTCTCCAGGAGCTTTCTCCATTTTACATATCAACTCTTTTCACCTGCTTCTCCATGATTCACTCTCCGGTATTCCCAAACTCACTTTTTAACTACACCTGAATGTCAACTTCTAACTCCAACCCCCTCATTCATATGGTTATTATCCCCCTCAAAATCCCTTTTTTTTTAAAAAAAAAAACAATGGCATTTGTTAAGCACTTACTATGCACCAGGAACTATTCTAAGTGCTGAGGTAGGTACAGGCAATCAGGTTGAACACAGTCCATGTCCCATGTGGGGCTCACAGTCTTAATTCACATTTTGCAGATGAGGGAACTGAGATTATCTCTACCTGTTGTCGAATTGTACTTTCCAAGCACTTAGTGCAGTGCTCTGAACACAGTAAGTGCTCAGTAAATACGACTGAAGGAATGAAATGAAAAGTGCTCCACCTCTCTTTCCCTTCAACTTCTTTTGGCTCCTCCTACTACACCTCCCCAAGAAAAATGAAAAATTCTGGAATTTTCTATCAGAGTTTATCCTCGTGGTAGACCTCCCTGTCCTGCCCTGGTCATTTTTCTAAAGCATCACTTTGAGCACATTTCCCAGCTCATTGGAACTTCCGATGGTTATCCATCCCATTCCACATCCACCAGAAACTCCTAACCACTGGCTCCAAGGCACTCAATTATCTCCCCTCTATTTACCCTTATTCCTTCTGTCACTGCAACCGAGCTCGCGCACTTTGCCCCTCTCCAACTGACCTACTCAGTGGGACCTGTTCTCATCTCTCTCACAGCTGACCTCTTGCCCATGTCTTCCCTTCCACTAGGAATTCCCTCCTCCTTCACATGAATGAATGAATTTATGACAGAATGCTGGCTTTCATTCATTCAATTCTATTCATTGAGCACTTACTGTGTGCAGAGCATCGTACTAAGCACTGGGAAAGTGCAATTTGACAACAAACAGAGACAATCCCTACCCAACAATGGGCTCACAGTGTAGAAGGGGGGAAAACATGGTATTTGTTAAGTGCTTACTATGTGCCAAGCACTGCTCCAGGTGCTGGTGTAGAAACCAGGTAAATCAGGTTGTCCAATGTGGGGTTCACAAACTGAATCCCCATTTTACAGATGAGGGAACTGAGGCACAGAAAAATTGTCCAAAATCACACACCTGACAACTGGCAGAGTCGGTATTAGAACCCACAACCTCTGACTCTCAAGCCCGGGTTCTTTCCACTAAGCCATGTTGCTAGCGCTCTGCAGGGTATCAGGTTGACCCAGGTGGGGCTCACAGTTTTAATCCCCATTTTACAGATGAGGTAACTGAGGCACAGAGAGGTTAAGTGACCTGTCCAAGGTAACACAGCAGACTAGTGGCAGAGCCGGGATTAAAACCCATGACCTCCAACTCCCAAGCCTGTGTTCTTTCCACTAAGCCATGTGTCAAGCACTGTTGTAAGTGCACAAGCTAATCAGGTTGGACAAATCCCTGTCCCACATGGGGCTCACAGTCGTAATCACCATTTTACAGATGAGGTTACCGAGGCACAGAGAAGTGAAGTGACTTGTCCAAGGTTATTCATTCAGTAGTATTTATTGAGCGCTTACTATGTGCAGAGCACTGTACTAAGGTTACCCAGCAGACAGGTGGCAGAGCCAGGATTAGAACCCAGATGCTTCTGACTCTCAGGCCTGGGCTCTCTCCGCTAGGCGCTGTGGTACTCTCACGGGCTATTGCTTTCCCCATCTTCAGAGCCCTTTTAAAATCACATATCACATTAATCAGGCCTTCCCTGATTAAGTTCTCATGGCTCAGTGGAAAGAGCCCGGGCTCGGGAGTCAGAGGTCATGGGTTCAAATCCCGGCTCTGCCACTTGTCAGCTGTGTGACTGTGGGCAGGTCACTTAACTTCTCTGTGCCTCGGTTACCTCATCTGTCAAATGGGGATTAAGACTGTGAGCCTCACGTGGGACAACCCGATTACCCTGTATCCACCCCAGCGCTCAGAACAGTGCTCCGCACATAGTAAGCGCTTAACAAATACCAACATTATTATTCCAAGCCCACACAGAACTTCTACTCCAGTCCCAAATCACTGAGGAGTCCCCTCACCCCACCCCGCCCCTACAGTACTTATCTACACATCTTCAAACCCTGTTCCTTCCCCTACCCATATTTTATTGCAGTGTGCGTCTCACCCAGCAGATTGTAAATCTCTTGCAGATAGAGGTCATTTTTACCGACTGTTGTTTTCCCTCAAGGGCGAGCACAGTCCTCTAAACCCAGGAAGCTCTCAATAAACGCAATTGATTGATTGATCGATCGATCGACTGAGTTACAGGTTCACATAAGCGTACCTTTCTCCCTGCCTCTGTTTCCTCTGAGTTGTGAAAACCGTGGACACCAAATCAGCAAAGATGTTTACACTTCCCTCACGGAGACCTAGTCTGAACCTTTCCTGGGAAGGAAATATCAGTCAATCCATCGTATTTATTGGGCACTGACTATGTGCAGAGTGCTGTGCTAGGCTCTTGGGAGAGTACAACATAAGAGAATTAGCAGGAAAGTTCCCTGCCCATAAAGAGCTTGCAGTTATGAGAGGGAGACAGACATTCACATGCCTGAATAGGGAACGACACTGTGCATTGGGGAACTCTAAAAGTCCAAGAACACGATGACAAGTCTGAAAACTGGGAGGGATTTTCAGCTCAGCCATTATTATGTTATTTGTTATGGTATTTGCTAAGTACTTATTAGGTGCCAGGCACTGCAATAACCTCTCGGGTGGGTACAGGCAAACTGGGTTAGACACCGTTCATGTCTCACCCGGGGCTCACGGTCTCATTCTTTCATTCAATCATATTTATTAAGGGCTTGCTACGCGAAGAGCACTGTACCAAGCACTTGGGAAAGTTCAAAACAACAATGAACAGTGACAATCCCTGTCCACACCGAGCTCGCATTCTAGAGGGGCTGACGGTCTCGATCCCCTTTTTACAGATGCGTTAACTGAGGCACAGAGAGGTTAAGTGACTCACCCAAGGTCACACAGCAGACACGTGGTGAAGTCAGGATTAGAACCCAGAAGTAAGTAGTAATAATAGTATTTATCAAGCGCTTACTGTGTGCACCGTGCTATGATCAGGCTCTCCCCCTTTTATTTAAAATACCTCCCCAAAGTATTGCCTAATACCTCCCCCTCTAGACTGTAAGCTCATTGTGGGCAGGGAATGTGTCTGTTATATCGTTATAATGTACTTTCCCAAGAGCTTAGTACTGAGCTCTGCACAGAGCAAGTTCTCAATAAATACGATCAACTGACTAATACCCAATCTACCAATTAGGTTTTCACTGACTGAAAAATGTGCTCTTGCCCCCGCAGTATTTGACAGGAAGAAAAATTTAGACTGCGATGACATTTCCTGGAAGAGCCACAGAAGGATAATCATTATGGGGATTGTTATGGAAAGGAAAATATTTGTAAGAATCAGCAACATAACTAAACTGCTTTTTCACAAGGACAGCTAGAACACAGCAGTGAAAAAAAACCACCCTTTAATTTCATTTTGGAGTTTCCTACAGTCCTATATTAAAGGCTGCCTAATAGAATTTATAGTCGGAGAAGCCTTTTAGCCAGTGCTCTTTGTATTTTTTATTAAGTCCATACTCACAGAATCTACTTAACGTCAATTTTGTACAATGGATACAATGCACGGAGTATTTTATTTTAAACCTGCCGGCCACAATGATAAATTGATAATTGACCCCAAGGCCATAGCAAATAAAGAGTTCCTGTTTTTCATTAGTACAGTATTACATGGTTACAAGCAGAAGGGGAGTGATTCTAACCTAGTCCTGAGAACTGAACAATTAAGAACTTGTAGATGGATTTCCTACCACATGTGGGGTTGCAAAGTTTCCGATAGTTAACGGTAAATAAAATATGAATATTGGAAGATATGTTTTTTTTATGGAGAAGCACTGGGTAGAGGAAAGACAATTCATTTTCTTGTAAAAAATCTCAAACAAAATAGTTGCTTAGAAAATAGCAGTGGGTGACACTGCTTTCTCATCATTTTAAGAGTTTGGGATTTTCTGCTGGTGGGAATTCATTTTTTAAAGGTATTTCTATTTGTTCAACACTTACTAGGAAAAGAGCCTGGGCTTTAGAGTCAGAGGTCATGGGTTCGACTCCCGGCTCTGCCACTTGTCAGCTGTGTGACTGTGGGCCAGTCACTTCACTTCTCTGGGCCTCAGTTACCTCATCTGTAAAATGGGGATTAACTGTGAGCCTCACGTGGGACAACCTGATGACCCTGTATCTCCCCCAGCGCTTAGAACAGTGCTCTGCACCTAGTAAATGCTTAACAAATACCAACATCATTATTACTATGTGTTAGGCACTGTACTAAGTGTTGGGATAGACACAAGGTGTTCAGTTTGGACACAGTCCACATCCCACATGGGGCTCACAGTCTTAATCCCCATTTTAAAGATGAATTACTGAGGCTCGGAGAAGTCAAGTGACTATCCCAAGGTCACAGAGCAGAGAAGTGGCAGAGCTGGGATTAGAACCCGGGTCCTTATGACTCCCAGGCCAGTGCTCTCTCCACTAGGCCTTGCTGCTTCCCATAATTCATTTTATGGATTATTAAATCAGTCTCTATCTTGCTGAGGGACGGATGGGGAAAGATGTAATCTTCTGTGTGGAGTGATGAGTAAAGGGAAGGAATTTAGCCTAGTGGAAAGAGCAGAAGACAGTAAAGCAGGAGAGCCAGGTTTGAATCAATCCATCAGTAGTATTTACTGAACACTTACTGTATGCAGAACACTGTATTAAACCCTTAGAAGAGTACAGTACAACAGAGTGGGCAGACACATTACATGCCCACAGTGAGCTTACATTCTTGAGTTTACAGGCTACTGTCTACCCTCAGCTCCATCATTCCTCCTCCGTGACCATGAACGAGTCACTTAACTTCTCTGGGCCTCATTTTCCTCTCCTATAAAGTGAGCATTTAATACCTGCAGAACTGGGCTTGTCTGATGTAAATGTATTTTACATACCCTAGAGCTTGGCACCTAGCAAGCATTTGGCAAATAAACAGTCAATCCTATTTATTGAGCAGTTAGTGTGTGCAGAGCACTAATAATAATAATAATGTTGGTATTTGTTAAGCGCTTACTATGTGCAGAGCACTGTTCTAAGCGCCGGGGGAGATACAGGGTCATCAGGTTGTCCCACGTGAGGCTCACGGTTAATTCCCATTTTACAGATGAGGTAACTGAGGCCCAGAGAAGTGAAGTGACTCGCCCACAGTCACACAGCTGACAAGTGGCAGAGCCGGGAGTCGAACCCATGACGTCTGACTCCGAAGCTCAGGCTCTTTCCACTGAGCCACTGTATGAAGCACTTGGGAGAATATAATACAACAGAGTTGGTAGACATATTTCCATCCCACAGTGGGCTTACAGTCTAGAGAGGGAGAAAGGATAATATAAATTTTAAAATTCTGGATATGTACATAAGTGCTGTGGGGCTGGAGGTGGGGTGAATAAGGGGTGCAAGGACGACGCGAAAGGGAGTGGGAGAGTAGGAAAAAACTGGCTTACTCTGGGAAGCCTTCTTGGAGGAGATGTGCTTTAAATAAGATTTTGGAGGTAGGGCGGATGATCGTTGATCTTCTGTTGGATACGAAAAGGGAAGGTATTACAGGCCGGCGACAGGACGTGGGTGGGGGCCACTGGATTTGGCAAGAAGGAGATCACTGGTGACTTTCGAGAGGGCCGGTTCTGTGGAACGAAGAGGGTGAGAGCCAGATTGGAGGGGGTCAAGGAGAGATTTGGAGAAGAGGAAGTGAAAGCAATGGGTGAAGACAATACGCTCAAGGGGTTTGGGGAGGAATTGTGGAGGGAGATGGGGTGATGGGAGGGAGCCATAGGATCCAGGGAGGGGTTTTTTTAGGATAGGGGCAATGTAGGCATGTTTGAAAGCAGTGGGGAAGAAGCCACTCGAGAGTGAACAGTTGAGGATGGCAGGTGGGGAGGGAAGACAGAAAGGGACAGGTGTTTGCTAAGGTGTGAAGAGATGGGGTAGGATAGGCAGGTGGTGGGGGTGGATTTTGAGAGAAGGCAGGAGAGCTCCCCTTGAGATACCGCTGGGAAAGATCGGGGTGAGCTAAAGAAGGGGCAGGAGGTGGGAGGTTGGAGGGCCTGAAGAGGAGAAGGGGAGATTTTATGGAGATCACACCCGGTGGTTTCAATACCCCTCAAGAAAGAATGTGATCAGGTCATTAGGGGCAGAAGATGGGGGAGGTGAGGGACAGGGCGTTTGAGGAGGGAGTTGAACTTCTGAAACAACTGGTGAGGGCAATGGGGATGAGAGTCAGTAGGATGGAAAAATATTTTGCCAGGCAGAGGAGCAAATTCATTCAGTCTCATTTACTGAGAACTTACTGTGAGCAGAACACTTTACTGAGCCCTTGGCAGAGTAGAATATAACAGGACACATTCCCCACCCTCAACAAGTTTAGAGTCTAGAGGGGAAGGCTGACATTAATATAAATAAACTACAGATATGTACGTGAGTGCTGTGGGGCTGGGAGGGAGGATGAAGAGAAGGAGCAAGTCAGGGTGATGTTGAATGGAGTGGGGGAAGAGGAAAGGAGAGCTTCGTCAGGGAAGGCCTCTTGGAGGAGATGTCAGGCGCATACTACAGTTTTGAAAACTGGGATTTGTTAATCAAACACTCGGTATTTATTGAACACTTACTACACGCAGAACACTGTACAAAGTGCTTTGGCAAGTACAATGCAATAGAGTTGGTAGATCCTCCTCTCAGGTCCTGACCTCTCTCTCTCTCTCTCTCTGCAGTCTCACATTTCCTCCTGTCATATTTGGATGTTCTGCGGACAACTCAAATTTAACGCATCCTAAAAAGGACTTCTCTTTTTCCCATTCAAACCCCGTCTTCCCCGTGTCTTTCCCGTCACGGAAGACAACACCAGTATCCTTCCTGTCTCACAAGCCCACGACCTTGGCATTATCCTCGACCCATGTCTCTCATTCAAACCCCAGTTCTGGGATTCAAAGCCTTATTAATATCACATCTTCAAGAAGCCTCCCCCAATTATGCCCTCTTTTTCCCAACTCCCTCTCCCCCTCTGCCTCACCTGGGCACACCCCTTTAGACTGGAATCTCCTTTTTTGAATGGTATTTGTTAAATGCTTAGAAGGGGTCAAGCACTGTTCCAAGAGCTGGGATAGATACAAGTTTTTTATCAGATTGCGCACAGTCCCTGTCCCACATGGGGCACACAGTCTCAGAAGGAGACACATTTTACAGTTGAGGAAACGGAGGCACAGAAAAAGTAAAGTGACTTACCTAAGGTCACACAGCAAGCAATTAGCAGGTAGGATTAGAACCCAGATCTGACTCCCGGGCACATGCTCTTTCCACCAGACCACGCTGTTTCTTTTGTGGGCAGGCAACAGTGACTACCGTAGCAGCGTGGCTCAGTGGAAAGAGCCCGGGCTTGGGAGTCAGAGGACATGAGTTCGAATCCCGGCTCTGCCACTCGTCAGCTGTGTGACTGTGGGCAAGTCACTTCACTTCTCTGTGCCTCGGTTACCTCATCTGTAAAATGGGGATTAACTGTGAGCCTCACGTGGGACAACCTGATTACCCTGTATCTACCCCAGAGCTTAGAACAGTGGTCGGCACATAGTAAGCGCTTAACAAATGCCAACATTATTATTCTCCCAAATTCTTGAGTACCATGCTCAGCAATTGGTGATCTTTTTTTACACTAGTATTAATTAAGCACTTACATATATGCTGTGTGACTTGGGGCAAGTCACTTAACTTCTCTATGCCTCAATTTCCTCCACTATAAAAAGAGGATTAATGCCGCGCCCTCCTACTTAGACCATGAGCCCCGTGTGGGACAGGGACTGTGTCCAAGATGATTAACTTGTATCTACCCAAGTCCTCAGAACAGTGCTTCACACATAGTTCGCACTTAACAACTACCAAAATTCTAATTCTTCTACTCATTCAAACGTATTTACTGAGTGCTTATTGTGTGCGGAGCACAGTACTAAGTGCTTGGGAGAGTACAATCCAGTGATAAACAGACACATTCCCTGCCCAAAACAAGCTTATAGTCTAGAGTCGGGGAGACAGAAGTTAATATAAATAAATTACAGATTTGTACCTAAGTGAGAAGCGGCATCGCGTAGTGGTTAGAGCATGGGCTTGGGCGTCAGAAGATCATGGGTTCTAATCCCAGCTCTGCCACTTGTCTGCTATGTGACCCTGGGCAAATCACTTCAATTCTCTGTGCCTCAGTTAACTCATTTGCAAAATGGGAATTGAGCACTCTGTCACCTCGCCCTCTCGTACCTCACCTTCTTTCTCTCCTAACCTTCTCACTGTGCCTCGATCTCGCCTGCCTCGCCGCCAACCCCTAGTTCACGTCCTGCCTCTGGCCTGGGATGCTCTTCCTCCCCTAAGGTGACAGATAACTACTCTCCCCAGCATCAAAACCTCATTGTAGGCCCATCTCCTCCAAGAGGCTTTCTCAGATTAAGCCCCACTTTTCCTCATCTCTCACTCCCTGGGGTGGATACGAGTGAATTAAGTCGGACACAATCCCTGTCCTGAATGGGACTCAAGGTCTAGGGGAAAGGGAGAAGAGGAGAACTGAGGCACGGAGACGTGAAGTGACTTGCCTGAAGACACACAGCAAGCATTTGGCAGAGCGGGAATTAGAGTCCAGGTCCTGTGACTCACAGGTCCATGCTCTTTCCTCTAGACCATGGGGCTTCTCCAATCTCGATTGATTACTAAGCTCGAAAATGGGGTGTCCAGCTACTTTGAGGAGGCCGGGTAAGCTAAGAAAACATGTCCAAAGCTCTACGGGGTAGGGCAGTCATTGACACGCTTCTGGGTAAGAGCCAGGTTATATAGTTCAACCCACTCAGCTGGTTGCAGCTGGCTTAGTTTCAGGAGACTAATAATAATCGTGGTTTCTCATAAGCGCTCTCTATGTGCCAAGCACTTGACTAAGCACAGTGGTAAATACAAGATAATCAGGTCGGACACAGTCGCTGAACCACATGAGGATCGTGATTTAAAGGGGAGAGAGAACAAGAACTGAATGTCCATTTTTCAGATGAAGAAACTGAGACCAGAGTAGTTAAATAACTTGCCCAAGTTAAATAACTTGCCCAAGGTCAGTGGTGGGGCCGGGACTGGAATCCAGGTCCTCCGATTCCCATCTGGGTGCTCTTTTGGCGAGCCACGCTACTTTTCCACAGAGACCCTATGGGCCTCTGGATATTAAACTGTAAACCCGTCAATGGGCAGGGACTCTATCTGTTGCCGATTTGTCCATTCCAAGCGCTTAGTACAGTGCTCTGCACATAGTAAGCGCTCAATAAATACTATTGAATGAATAGCCGGGGAAAGTGAATAGCACCTTTCCCTAAAATTGGGCTCCATGAGGTCTTTCTGGCTGTTGAGCATTTTCACACCATTACTCCCTGAAGAGGAATTCGCCTTCCACATTTCAACTCTTAGAAAGACAGTAAGCGCTGCATAAATAATAGAAAAGCCAGCTACAAGTCTACCCTTCCCAGGGTCTACCCAGAGGTTTAATGAGCAGAGATGAATTTTGGAGGTCACTGGCCAAACAACCCTCAATTTAAGATGATGCAAACGACTATTAACAGTGAGAAAACACATCCCCACCCCGGTCAAAACGTCCTAGTTGACCGTTGTATTTTGTGAAACGAAAAAGTCGACAGTCACTGCTAGCGGAGGGCTAGAGTCATACACTCTGAACTCTCTTCGGGACTAAATCAATGGGGAGACATGTTTTGCGGATACAAAAGCTACTCGGGATATTGTCCTAAGGATTTCTACAGTACCTCTGGGAGACGTTTGAATGTGGCTTTATGGATACGCCTTTGTAAGAAACTCCGTTTGGGCGTGGGTGATTGTCTGCTTCGTTGACTATGTATGCGGCATCTGTTGGGCAAACCGATAAAGGACACGAAGGAACAAATTCTGTAGTTCTCTTTGTACTGGATGGTGTGAAAAATAGTCTGACTCACAATCTCTATCTGTTAGTGACACAAGCCTTGAAAATACCAGTGTCATCCACCATCTCTTGAGAAAAGACCAGAATAGGTGTCTGGAGTATTGTCCGTGGAGGTCAAAGAGCACGCAATTGACTCATGAAGTAGGCGATAGTCAATGGTAATTCAATTAGAGTTATGGGCTCTTATTAAAACGCTCTCTTGAAAAACGAAACAAACACACCTGTATTCGTCGGCCAAACTCCACGTCCTGACTTGGATTCGACTAAGCCGTTGTCTTCGAAACAAGTGTGAAATCGGCAAGTGCGCACGCATTTACTAGGGTAAACAAGCTGCCCAGAATCTAATTAGACAAAAATCTGCCCATCTGTTCTGCATTATCATGGGGCTTGCTCAAATGCATGTTGTTTCATTACAAAAAGGCAGAGAGAGGCAAATTGAATTGAGCTGGACTTCCTCTCAGAGAAAGATCAGGGCACAATGTCAAATCCTCGCTGTGAATTAACAAAGCACCACTGGGAAAAAGTGGGATGAGAGAAGCTTTCTTTTTCTAAGACCACATGTCTAGTGCTTAGTAGGAGCCATAAGGGAGTGCTCCACTGCATTGTCTGGTACAAGATAACATGAGTCGTCCCCTTAAGAATGTTGTCCCCTATGCAAATTGTTGATTTCGGTACTTAATCCCCAGTGACAGAAGCACGTTTATTAGCTGCGTGTGTCAAGATACGCAGAAGGGAGTTTAACTTCTGGCAGCCAGAAATGTTGTATTGAAATTCAAGTTTGCTTTGAAAGCATAAAATACAATTTAACAGTGCCCACTTAAACCAGCTGGATTCCATTCTAATACTTATCCACCAAAATAATTAGATTCTTATTAATAAATGCTACCATTCTGCCTTCTCCTTTGTGTCACCGTTTTCAGTGTCCAGAGGCATGTTATTGTAAGACACGCGGGGTCTCTTGGAATGAGATTTGAGCCGTATTCTCTGCCGATCGCTTTTCTTTCAAGAAGGATTTGTCCATCTCAATTTTAAAATGGCAGTTTGCGGAAAGACACATCTACATCTGTCATAAAATATCTTATGTTTATGTTGGGGAATTTCTTTTAAAATTAATTATTGTTTTCCCCCAAAGATGATTTGTACTATTTTTCTCCAGTAAATCTCTTTTCTTCTTGGAGAGATGGATTTATTTTACTCTAAGCCTCATCATATTTACTAAAAAATAGTTTCAGCCTTTTGTGGAAATTATGTTGCAAGTAAAAATGGTTCTTCCCCTGAGCATAGTGACATTTCACTGGCGTACAGGATGCAGGCTAGTGGTAATAATGGTAATAATAATAATAGTAACGACACGTGTGCTATTTATTAAGCCCTTTACTGTGTGCCGGGCCCTGACTGTGGTAAATGTAGATCAGATACAGTTTCCATACCCTCTGGGATTTCAAGTCTAAGGGGGAGGGAGAACAGGTGTATGACTCTCATTTTATAGATGAGGAAACCGAGTCACAGAAAATTGGAATAATTTGTTAAAGGTCACACAGCAGATAAGTGGCAGCGCCAGGATTAAAATCCAGGTCCTCTGGCTCCTAAATCTTTGCTCTTTCAACTTGTCTACCGTGCTAGATAACCTAATTTTCATCCGGCCCTAGAGTAGTCCCTGATCATTATTATTATAATGGTATCTATTGAAGTCCTTACTATGTGTCCAGCACTGTTCTAAACCCTGGGGTAAAAACAAGTTAATCAGGCCAGACACTGTCCTTGTCCCACATGACGCTCACAGTCTATGTAGGAGGGAGAACAGGTATTGAACCCCCATTTTACAGTTGAGGAAACTGAGGCAGAGAGAAGTGAAGTCACTTGCCCAAGGTCACATTGCAGAGAAGTGGCGGAGCTGGGATTATGACCAGGCCCTTCTGACTCCCAGGTCTGGTGATCAATCCACTGGGCCACACTAGGTCTCCCAAATCAATGAAAGCTCAATGAATTGATCGATTAATGTATTCAGCAGGGGAGCTCTCCCCATCCACACTGTCTGCACATGCACAAGGGAAGAGATGTGATAGATTGTAAGCTCGTCCTCTCGACCTCCCATCCGTAATTTATTTCTATATCTGTAATTTATTTATTTATAGTAATGTCTGTCTCCCCCTCTAGACTGGAAGTTCACTGTGGGCAGGGAATGTGTCCGTTTATTATCGTATTGTACTCTCCCCAGTGCTTAGAACCGTGCTCCGCACACTGCAAACCTTAAATAAATTCCACCGACCGCGTGACTAGGCCGTAAGGTCGTGGTGCATAAGGGAACGTGTCTACCAACATTGTTGTACGGTGCTGTCCTAAGTGCTCGGTACAGAGCTCTGCACACAGTGGGTGCCGAGTAAATACGACTGATTGATCGATAGTATCAGTAGCTGGAAGGCAGTTGGGACATCTTTCATTCCTTCATTCATTCAATAGTATTTACTGAGCGCTTACTATATGCAGAGCACTGTACTAAGCGCTTGGAATGTACAATTCGGCAACAGATAGAGACAGTCCCTGACCAACGACGGGTTCACGGTCTAATCTTTCTGCCCGGACCACTTCTTGGAGATTGCTGGCAGATGAACCCCCATGATGTAGCCCATTGGAGGTTTCTATTCATTCATGTGAACTGCTCTCTCAGCAGCATGGCCTAAGTGAAGCAGCTTGGCCTAGTGGGCAGCGCTTAGGACGGTGTTTGGCGCATAGTAAGCGCTTAACTTGAGAAGCTGCGTGGCTCAGTGGAAAGAGCACAGGCTTGGGAGTCAGAGGTAGTGGGTTCTAGTCCCTACTCCGCCACTTGTCAGCTGTGTGACTTTGGGCAAGTCACTTCCCGGGGCCTCAGTTCCCTCATCTGTAAAATGGGGATTAAGATTGGGAGCCCCACGTGGGCAAACTGATCACCTTGTATCCCCCCAGCTCTAAGAACAGTGCTTTGCACATGTCGTTATGATATTATTAACAAATACCATCACTGTGATTATTACGGAGCCCGGGCTTGGGAGTCGGAAGGACCTGGGCCCTAACCCCGGCTCTGCGACTTGTCTGCTGTGTGACCTTGGGCAAGTCGCTTCACTTCTCTGGGCCTCAGTTACCTCATCTGGAAAATGGGGATCAAGACTGAGAGCCCCACGGGGGACAGGGACTGCGTCCAACCTCCCTTGTATCTACTCCAGCGGTTAGTACGATGCCCGGCACAGAGTTGGCACTTAACAGATACCACACATAAAAAAAAAAAATCATCAGCATTTACCGAACACGTCCTCTGCGGAACACTATACTAACCACATGGGAGAGGAAAATAGAGTTAGTAGACATGATCCTTGCTCCTAAGAAATTTAAAGTCTAGTGTGCACAGAGCAATCAACCAATAAATCTATCGCATTTATTTAGTGCTTACCCTCTTCAGAACACTGTCCTAAATGCTTGGGAGAATAAAATAGAGTTAGTAGACAAGGGATTTTCCATCTAATAAGGGAGGGCAGACACTAACATAAATTACAGGTTAGAGAGCAACTGAATTTGAAGAATCTTTTTAAATCATCCCGTTTCCAGCTGGAGTGGTAATGTGCTAATTATCCCAAAGAATAATAATGTAAGTGTTGCATACCAAGGGATAAAATGTATCTAATTTCCTAAGGTTTTAGTTGTGCTAAGGAAGGCAAAGCCTTTGAGAATCTGCCATTGAGTGAATTAGCTAGGATCAGTGCTGAGAAGTGTGTTTTGTTTTTTGTTTTTTTTTTTCATTGGCTGCTCCTTTGTGTGGATATTTTCCCTCCTGTATATCTATGCATTCGTCTGGAATTGGAAGTTAAATGAATATAAAAAAATAATTTGGCGATAGCAATATTCACTGAACTTGAAGCAAGCGGATTGTTGTAATCCCAAGAGGGGGAAACCTATTCTGAGAATTACTTAGTCAGAAGGAATTCGGAGATACTCAAATTTGGAGTAAAATCTCATTGCTGAGAAGGAATGTTCCCTATCTCCGGGAAACAGAAAATACATTATAGTCTTTTCATTTGGAGCATAACTTAATCTTTTCATTGCAGTTCATCATTTTCCTCATCAGTCAGGCTACACGTATCCCTTTTCCTTAATTTAAATAAACAAAAGATAGATGATAGATAAATAGATAATAAATAATGACTATCATATCCCCAAAGTTATTCACTAAGAGAGCTATTTACTGCTGTGGGAAAGCTACACAGCCCCGGAAGTGGAGCTATGGAGCATAGTTATAGCAGATAAATTCACGCATTTGGTGCACCTTTGAAAACAAGATAGATTCCTTTACAAAAATGGTGGATTTATATGGCTGGAACAGCCTAGTCTTATATACGAGGCTAATTTAAGAGGCTAAATGCATTTCCATTATAAAACTCCAAATCATAAAATGAAATGAAGGGAGGCATTAGAGTTGTGCTTTCTGGCAAGATTACAAAACGCAATGAACATACTTTAAGGTTTGTACAAATGAAGGAATATATTTCCTGGATTCAGTGAGGTATTTTCCCCCTGTTTTTGAAACGTGAAAAGTGGGAATAAGCCATTACTCTTGTTATGATTAAGGTTAACGTAATTCCACTCTTGTTTTTCTACGTGTTCTGAAATTAATTGATAAGAACATATATACATGTATAATGGATAGACATCAAAGATAAGCACTGAATTCAATTTTATGTATATAATAAAGTCAATGGCATCGGCTCTTACTAAAACCTGGATTTTGAGTTTGGTCAAATCCTTCACTTCACCACAATTTCCTCAGGTATCAAAAAGGATATTGTAAGGATAAATGAAATATTTCTGTGAAGGGGGTTTGAGCTCCTGGAAAGAAAATCATTTGAAAAATGCCAGGTCACGGGCTTGATTCCTCAAGAGAGAATGGAGCCTTTGTCCTAACTTTTTCGGCATTATTGTTGAGGCGCACGGCCAGTGAGGCAATCTCAGAGTTGCAACTGGATCTTCCATCTCAACACCAATCCTGCTTCGGAACACTCCGAAGAATGCGATTCTGGCATGAGTAGTCTTTAGAGATACAGCCTGTTCTAGCATCTTTCCTTCTCGGATGACTTCTGGCAAAATCGGATTCAGTACGGTCTCCTCGGTAAATACCGTCGCTTGCTATTCCTTATTGATAACGAAGATGATGATGGTCTTTATCAGGCTCTCACTCACTGTACTAACTGCCCGGGCGGATACAAGCAAATCGATTTGGATACAGTCCCTTGTCCCAAAGGGGAGTCACAGTCTCAAGCCCCATTTTACAGATGAGGTAGCTGAGGCCCAGAGAAGTTAAATGATTTGCCCAAGGTCACACAGCAGACAAGTGGTGGGCCTGGATTAGAGCCCATGTCCTTCTGACTCCCAAGCCCCTGTCCTATCCACTATGCCATGCCGCTTACTAAAGACAACTGGTTTCGTAAGGTTGATGCAGCGGAGTGAAGGAAGCAGAGTGTGGAGGTGATCGAGGGCTGTGGGTTAAGGATTTGAGAATGAAGAAGCGACAGAGGAGGGAGCGAGCTGAGTTCAGTAGAGAGGGTCGTGTTGAGGGCCGTCAGTTTGGTCAACAAAGGAAGGTAGTTTGGGTCTGGAGGCTAAATGGGGCATGATGCCTTGACAACATTAGATGGGGTCAAAAGATGAGAGGTCTCGGTGGGGGAACCGGACAGATTTATGGGGAGGAGGAGTGTGGGAGAGAGGGTAGGTGAGGAGGTTGTGGGCAAATAGGGGGATTTCAGAGTGGGTGAGGGGAGAGACTGTCCAGTGACTAGAGACGACGAGATCGAGCGTGCGTCTAAGTCGGCGAGTGGGCGAGGTGCGGTGGAGCAGGAGGTCGGCGGAGTTGAGGAGTGATAGAAGGCAGGTAGCGGAAGGGTCGTCAGGATCATCAGGATATTGAAATCCCCAAGGATCAATGTAGGGACGGAGAAAGGGAGAAGGAACGTCAACACAATCTTGAACGGCGATCCATGTTTTTCCACTTTCTCTGTGAAGATGGCATTCAACACTTTCATTACATAATAGCAATAATAATAATAATCATTGTGGTGTTTGTTAAGTGTTTACTATGTTTGCGCTTGTTCTAAGCGCTCGTTCTAAGCTTGTTCTAAGCGCTTAGAACAGCGCTTTGCACATAATAAGCGCTTAACAAATACCACCATTATTATTATTATCATGTGTCAGACCCTGTTCTAAGCACTGGGGTGGATACAAGCAAATCAGTACCAAACAGGGCTCACACTCCTAATCCTCATTTTACAGATGAGGCAACTGAAGCACAGAGAAGCGAAATGATTTGCCCAAGGTCACAGAGCTGACAAGTGGGGGAACCGGGATTAGAACCCAGATCCTTCTGACTTCCAGGCCCGTGCTCTATCCACTAGGCCATCATGCTCCTCTAGTTAATACTGAATACTCAAGTAGCTGTTATTTATTGAACTCAACTCTTGCGTTTTTGACGTGCCCGTTCGGCCTCAGTGAATTGGACTTTGTTCTCGTCTCCAACGCAGTCTAGTTTTAACATCGCTAAGTGAGAACTGAACTCTTAGGCCATATGGGGACTACAGAGACATTGGACCAAGCATAGTCCATGCTCTTCATAATAATTACAGTATTTGTTAATCATTTATTATGTGCCAAGCACTGTTCTAAGCATTGGGTTAAACCAACATCATCGGGTCCTCGATTCTACTTAGTTGCCATTGTTTTTACGAGATCTTCTTCCCCTTGACTCTATTTATTGCCATTGTTCTCGTCCGTCCGTCTCCCCCGATCAGACCGTGAGCCCGTCAAAGGGCAGGGAGCGGCTCTATCTGTTGCCGACTTGTTCATTCCAAGCGCTTGGTACAGTGCTCTGCACATAGTAAGCGCTCAATAAATACTATTGAATGAATGAATGAAAGGTCCTACTTGGGGCTCGCAGTCTGAGTAGGGGGGAGAACAGGTACCCAGTCCCCATTTTGCAGACGAGGGAACTGAGGCACAGAGAAGGGAAGTGACTAGCTCAAGGTCCCAAAGCGGACAAGTGGTAGAGCTCAGGACTAGTCCCGGGTCCTTTGACTCCCAGGCCAGTGTTCTTTCCACTAGGCCATACCGCTTCTCTTAAGAAGCTTAGGAGCTATCAAAACGATATTTCTCATCAGTGTCTTCTAAAGTAAATTCCGGTTCCCAAGTACACAATCGGGTTGCACGTGTGCAATTTTTTCTTGCAGATTTGCCGTTGGAAAAGTTGCAAAAACCTTGGTGAATCGTGAGCAGAACATAAGCGTATCCACAGGGAGGCTGGATCTCGCACCTTGTATTAGTGCGAGCGTCTGAATCGTTTCAGTGCTAAAGCCAAGAGAGTTGGTCTAACCAAGAAGACATTCAGCTACGGCATTCAGCCACTCTCTCTATTATCTAAAGCAAGCTTTGAGCAGATCGAAACTCTTTACCAACAAGGAGATTACCTAGCCTACAGAAGAATGATTACGACATCTTCTCTGGAAAGTCTTCCCCTATTAATCGCTCACCTCCCCACCTCTAATAATAATAATAATGATGTCGGTATTTGTTAAGCGCTTACTAGGCGCAGAGCTCTGTTCTAAGCGCTGGGTAGATGCAGGGTAATCAGGTCGTCCCACGTGAGGCTCACAGTTAATCCCCATTTTACAGATGAGGTAACTGAGGCCCAGAGAAGTCAAGTGACTCGCCCACAGTCACACAGCTGACGAGTGGCAGAGCCGGGAGTCGAACTCATGACCTCTGACTCCCAAGCCCAGCCTCTTTCCACTGAGCCACGCTGCTTCCCCTATCCCTCTATCCTCTATCCCTCTTTACTGTCACTTGCGCACTTTCTCCCCGCCTAAGTGCTTGAGCGCTTATTTTCCGACCTTCCAATAGTATTTCTGAGCATATTTATGACATCCTCCTCTCTGTGATTTACATCAGTGTCTCTCTCCACCCCTAGATTGTGATACTACTGTGTGACCTCAGGCAAATCACTTCATTTCTCTGTGCCTCAGTCTCCTCACCTGTAAAATGGGGATTCGATACCGGTTCGTTCTCCCTCCTCTTTAGAGTGGGCACCCGTGTGTCTAATCTGAATATCTACACCTGCGCTCAGTACAGAGCTTGGCACCTAGTAAGTGTATAGGTCAAGCCCTTGGATTTGTACACTTGAGTCCACCCTCGGCCCCACACCACTTCGGTACATATAACGAAGTGCTGTGAGAAGCATGAGAAGCAGCATGGCCTAGTAGTTAGAGCTCGGGCCTGGGAGTCAGAGGACCTGAGTTCTAATCCCAGCTCGGCTACTTGCCTGCTGTCTGACCTTGGGCAAGTCACTTGACTTTTCTGGGCCTCAGTTACCTCATCTATAAAATGGGGATTGAGACCGTGAGCCTCATGTTTAGAAAGTTTTGTAAGATCAATCGACTGTATTTACTGAGCACTTACCCTTTGCAAAGCGCTGTACTAAGTGCTCGGGAGAGTACGACAGAACAACATACAGACAGATCCCTGCCCCCAACGAGCTCAAGGTCTAGATGGGGAGACAGACACTAATATAAATAAATTACAGATATATACTCGTGTGGTGTGGGGATAGGAGGGAGAATAAATGAAGGAGCAAGTAAGAGGGTCACAGAAGGGAGTGGGAAAAGAGGAGAGGAGGGCTTAGTCAGGGAAAGCTTTTGGGAGGAGGTGTGTCTTCAGTAAGGTTTTGAAGTGGGGGACAGCCATTATCTGTCTCTAAGATGAGAACAGGCCTCAGAATATGAAGAAACACAAATCTCAACTCACCCATTTCCCCTAGGTATCACCCTCCAATTATCCACTCTCTTGTACCACTACACCCCAGCTCACACTCACCAATCCTCTTAGTCTAATATGTTCCCTGGGTCTCATTCTCACCTGTCCTGCCTTCGACCTCTGCCCGTGCCATCCTTCCTGCCTGAAACTCCTTTCCCCTTCCATCCAATAGGCCTCAAACCTATCTATTTCCAAAGCGCTACCAAAATCATGTCTCTTCCAGGGATTCACTCATTCAGTCGGATTTATTAAGCGCTTCCTGTGTGCAGAGCACTGTACTAAGGGCTTGGGAAAGCACAGTACAACAATAAACAATGACAATCCCTGCCCACAGCAAGCCCGCAGGCTAGAGGGGAGGGTGACGGACATCAATACAAGTAAATAAATTGATGGATATAATCCATAAGTGCTGTGGGGCTGGGTCGGGGCTGGGGGGAAGGGCCAAGGGAGAAAGTCAGGGGTCCTTTCTTGATTAATGTTTTATCTCAGTCGATCATATTTACTGAGCACTTACTGGCACATTCTATTTATTGCCATTGTTCTGGTCTGCCCGTCTCCCCCGATTAGACCGTGAGCCCGTCAAAGGGCAGGGACCGTCTCTATCTGTTACCGATTTGTACATTCCAAGCGCTCAGTACAGTGCTCTGCACATAGTAAGCGCTCAATAAATACTATTGAATGAATGAACGAATAAGCGCTTGGGAGAGTACGATACAACAGTAAACAGATACCTTCCCTGCCCAACCCAAGCTTACAGTCAAAACCCTACCAAACCCCCCGCTTTCCAGGAAGCCCTCCCCGATTAATATTTGATCTCGCTGCTTTATAGCCTCTTTCTGGACACACCAGCATTTCTACATCATTAAAACCCTAGGATAGCAGCCTGGAGCACTTATGCTCCAGTGCTCCTGGAGCACTTTTATAATTCATTAGAGCCCGGGACCGGGTGCTATCTGGGTTCACCTTTTCCCTCCACCTACCGTGTGCCTCGGGTAAGTTGCCTCACTTCTCTGGGCCTCATTTATCTCATCTGTAAAATGGGGGGGGGGGGCGGGACACCTGTTCTCCTTCTCTTTTAGACAGCCATCTCCCACCTGTGACAAGAACTGTTTCCAGATTGAGTCTACCAATGCTCAGCACAGTGTTTGGCAAATAGAGAACATGTGAGCCCGTTGTTGGGTAGGGATTGTCTCTATCTGTTGCCGAATTGTATTTTCCAATCGCTTAGTACAGTGGTCTGCACACAGTAAGCGCTCAATAAATACGATTGAATTTAACACATTTCATCATTTTTTCTATTAACATGATTATTATCGACAATAATAATTGTAATTGTGGTTTTTGTTAAGCGCTTACTATGTGCCAGGCACTGCTTTAAGCACTGGGGTAGATACAAGCAAACGGGGTTGGACACACTTCCTGTCCCACATGGGGCTCACAATCTTCATCCCCATTTTACACAGAGAAGTGAAGTGACTTGCACAAGGCCACACAGCAGACAAGTGGCAAGTCAGGATTAGAACCCATGATCTTCTTACTCCCAAGCCCGTGTTCTATCCACCTTGCCAGGCCGTTGGTATGTGTCTCCCCTACTAAATTATATATTCCTTGAGGGCAAGAATCTTATCTACTCATTCTTTTGTACATTCCACATGCTTTGTAAAGTGCTCTGCACTTAGTAGGTGCTCAATAAATGTACTTATTTGAATGAATAACTATCATTCATATTCTAATGTGATAACGACGATAATAATAATAATGATTATAATAGAGAAGCAGTGTGGCTTAGTGGAAAAAGCACGGGCTTGGGAGTAAGAGGTCGTGGGTTCTAATCCCGACTTTGCCACTTATCAGCTGTGTGACTTTGGGAAGTCACTTCACTTCTCTGTGCCTCAGTTACCTCATCGGTAAAATGGGTTTGAGACTGTGAGCACCACAAGGGACAACCTGATTACCTTGTATCTCTCCCAGGGCTTAGAACAGTGCTTGGCACATAGTAAGCGCTTAACAAATACCAATAATAATGTATTATCATTACTACATGCCAAGCAATGTTCTAAGTGCTGGCGGAGGCACAATCTAATCGGATTGGGCACAGGCCTGTCTCACAGAGGGCTCACGGTCTTAATCCCCATTTTACAAACGATGTAACCGAGGCACAGAGAGGTGAAGTGGCTTGCCCAAGGTCACCCAGCAGACAAGCGGCAGAGGCGGAACTAGAGCCCAGGTCCTTCTGACTCCCAGGCCCCCGCTCCAACCACTAAGACATGCTGCTTCTTGACTGCAACTTCAGTTCCTTTTTCTGTCATTACCACTGGGAATAACCACACACGTGCCTGAATCCACCAAAGAGGAGGAGCTGACAATCCTAGAAACAATAGAATTTCAGGGCCCGGAAGGACCCGGTCTCCTTCACCCGTCCGCAGGCCGAACTGCTCTTACACTATCTGTCGATGGCGATGGTATTTATTGAGTACTCGGTCTGTGCGGCACACAGAAGTAAACGCGCGGGTGAGTGCAATACAGCAGACATTCTCTGCCCACAAAGATTGTACTTTTTAGAATACCCCAGCGAAATAGCTTTCTCGTTCAACTTCAGAAAACATCTACCCTTGGGATTAGGAAGCCTTTCCTCTTTAACTTCGATTTCTTTGCCTGCATTTAAAAGTCAACTCTCTCTCGATCATCTTCGGGTGAGATGGGGAACAGCCGCATACTCACGTTCATGAAATCCCCTTCCAAATTATTGAAGATCGATGAGCACTCGTCCGACCTTTCTACTTGCGAATAAACGGTCTTAACCCCTTTGCTCTTTTGTAGCTTCTCTCTTTCAAACCACCCATCCGAGAATACATTTCTAGTAACCAACCACAACCTAGAGAAAATTAAGGTATAAAAATGAGGACCACATTTATCAAGCCAATGGGATTCGTGTCCCTGAAACTATTTGACCTACCCGCCTTAAAATAGACGGTTAGTCCCAGCGCAAGAATTCCTCGCCCTAGAGTCAGAATTGATAAAACCCCCTCCGTCAAAGAGAGAAAGACTCTGAAGTAGAAACCACCTGGGGTTTCAACCAATCTCCGGCCTAAACATCCCTAAGATACCGAAGGCCCGGGCGGGCGGAAGCCGGCGGGAGGTGCTAGGATTTGGCCAGAGGTGAGGGATCGATATTTCTAATATTAGAAGAGTTGCCATGGCGTTTTTCCCTGACGGGCTCCTCGGGCTGAGGTTCCAGCAGAGGTTGGGCCCTGGCCCTTGGGGTGGGGGGGTGGGGGGGGTGGGGGGGATGGGGAGGGCAGAGGCCCGATTCTGAGAGAAGGCTGCCATCTTCTGGAGGCTCAGCAGCACCATCACCTCTTGGGGCTTTGGACCACACACAGACCTCCCCAACCAGAAGGGGATGGGCAGCAAGCTGGCCTGCCTCCCTGTCTCTCTTCTCTCCTCCCTTGTCCGCCTCTCTCTTGCCTCCTCCCTTGCCCTCCTTTCCCTCGTCTCTCTCCTCCCTTGCCCTCCTTTCCCTTGTCTCCCTCCTTTCCCTCGTCTCTCTCCTCCCATACCCTCCTCTCCCTTCTCTCTCTCCTCCCATGTCCTCCTCTCCCTCGTCTCCCTTCTCCCATGTCCTCCTCTCCCTCGCCTCCCTCGCCCTTCTTTCCCTTGTCTCTCCCCTCCCTTGCCCTTCTTTCCCTTGTCTCTCTCCTCCCTTACCCTCCTCTCCCTTGTCTCCCTCCTCCCATGTCCTCCCCTCCTTTGTCCCCCTCCTCCCATGTCCTCCTCTCCCTCGCCTCCCTCCTCCCTTGCCCTTCTTTCCCTTGTCTCTCTCCTCCCTTGCCCTCCTCTCTTGCCCTCTTCTCCCTTGTCTCCCTCCTCCCATGTCCTCCTCTTCCTTGTCCCCCTCCTCCCTTGCCCTCCTTTCCCTTGTCCCCCTCCTCCTTTGCCTTCCTCTCCCTTGTCTCCCTCCTCCAATGTCCTCCTCTCCCTCATCTCCCTCCTCCCTTGCCCTTCTTTCCCTTGTCTCCTTCCTCTTCCTTGTCCTCCTCCTCCCTTGCCCTCCTCTCCCTTGTCCCCCTCCTCCCTTGCCCTCCTTTCCCTTGTCTCCCTCCTCCCTTGCTCTCCTTTCCCTTGTCTCCCTCCTCCCTTGACCTCCTCTCTCTTCTCTCCCTGTCCTTCCCTCCTTCTCACCTCTCCCCCTACCTCCCTCCCTCTTCCCATCTCTTCCCCCTATACCTTCCCTCCATCCCTCTTTCTCTCCCTCCCTCTCCCCGCACCTTTCACTCTCTGTGGGATTCAATAGCAAGCTCTGTTTATGTGAAAGCAGCATGGGAGGGGGAGGAGAGCTCACCTCCGGGAGAAAGATATGTACATGAATTAGGCTGAACACCTTTCAGGGGAGCTTCTAGACTGGAGAATGAATGTTGTGACATCAGGATCACTTGCAACAAATTGAAAATGCTATTTTGGTAGGACATCTGCCTACGTTAGAAACGTATAGTTGTGTTCTTATAGAAGAAAAAAAATGACAGGCCACGGTTTTGCTCTTATTCCCGACAAACAGATCCTTGCTATCAATCAATCAATGGTATGTATTGAGCGCTTACCAAGTGCAGAGCACTGTAGTAAGCGCTTGGGAGAGTATGATACAACAGATTTAACAGATAAGTTCCCTGCCTATAGCGAACTTACAGTCTAGAGGGGGAGATAGACATTAATATTAACATAAACAAATAAATAAATAAATAAATAAATAAATACATGACTATCACCTGAACATTTACCTTAACCAGTATCTCCCTCCCTCTGGCCTGGAACACCCTAGCCCTTCCAATCTGACAGAACATAACTCTCCCCATCTTCAAAATCTTACTAAAATCCTATCTCATCCAGGAAGTCTTTCCCAACTAACTTCTCATCTCCCCACTCTATTTTCCTTTTTTTGTCACTTAAATCCAAGCTCACTAAGCACTTTCATATTCAACCCACCCACACATCACTCATATACATATTCTTATACTTTCCCTACCTGTAATTTATGTAAATATCTGTTTCCCCTACTACATTGTAAATTTACTGAGGGCAGGGATTGTGGATACTAAATCTACTGAACTCTCCCAAGCTGTAAGTCCAATAGTCTTCAAACAGTAAGCCCTCAATAATCACCACCGATCGATTGACTGATGGGCAGACTCCGGAAGCCATGCTTCTAAGGTTGGAAAATGTCTTCCACTGAGGTAAACGGAGGTGTCGGTCTATGATATTTATTCTGAGAAGCAAAATTCTTGGAGCATTTCCAGAGCGCTGCCCTTATTCATGTGTGGCATTGTGGCATTTGTTCTAGACAGAAATTTCAGCCATGGGATAGTTTCAGTGGAAAAGGGCAGGTCATTCTTTGTTTAGGTATAACACTGTTTTTCAGGTAAACGCGTCTCAAGTAAGTCCATATTAAAGCTACTGGACAGCATATTAGTGGAACCGAGAAGAAAGACGGTATGAGGAACTGAAGAGCCATAAGGGTGTAGAAGCTGAGTCCATCAATCAATCCATCAGTGGCATTTATTATGAGCAAAGCACTGGACTAAGCAATTGGAAGAGTGCAATGCAACAGAGTTAGCACACATTCCCTGCCCTCAACAAGCTTAAAGACTGGAAATGGAAGTTAGGATACACTCCGAAGAAGCAAAAAGAGAAAGGAGAGCGGGAGGAACGTTTTGAGAAAAGAGGAAAACACAAGTAGGAATGAAGTGACAAAAGTCCCTGAATGCTGAAGAAGGAGAGGGGAAATGAAGGAGAGAATATAATTGATAAATGGAAAAGTTGAATTTGATAAAGGAAGAGACTAAAAAAGTTAAGAAAAACAAAATTTCACAAAAATAATAGAGGGAAGATTTAAGCATTAAAATAATGCTTCTGGTCCAGTCCAAGGGATTTAGTACAGTGCTTTACAGATAGTAAGTGCTCAATAACTACCACTGATTAATCGATTCTGGACTCGGAATCAATTCCAGATAGAACTGAGGAAAAGGAAGGAACAGAGGAAAATAACCATCAAGAAAAAGTTTTCATTTAAATATTTCATTTAAAATCAAAATTATTTCAAGGTAGGTTTGCTTTCCAAATTCAAAACTGAACAGATCCAATTCTCGTTCTCAGTAGTGATTATTTTTCCATAAAGATTTCTGAAGTCCACCTGAAACGATCATCCCAGGACAGCCACTGCATTTGATCCTTATGGAATCTTTCCAATGGACGCCCGGAACATTTGGTCCCTTATCCAGTCTGGAACATTTAGTTCCTTATCCTGCCCAACCTGATCTGCACCCTGATGCTCACAGAGACTGATTTTCACTGAACCCTGGCAAAATCCAGGTCCCTAGACTGTATTTTGCATATGCTTTGCTAGACTACATCAAAGTCCAACTGTTTTTTCTGTGATAAAGGCAGAACCTGAAACCCCTAAAACTACATCTTTAAATCATTTTTAAGCCCCATTCAAAGGTTTATGATTTGGTTTTTTATGGTTTTGTTAAGTGCTTTTCTAAATGTCAAGCACTGTTCTAGGTGCTGGGGTAGCTAGAGGTCAATTAAGTCAGACACCAACTTTGTTCCGCACGAGGCTCGCAGTCTAAGTAGGAGGAAGACCTGGTATTGAATCCCCATTTTCACAGTTGAGAAAACTGAGGCTCAGAGAAGTAAGAAGCAGTGTGGTATGGGAGTCAAAAGGTCATGGGTTCTAATTCCAGCTCCTCTGTGTGACCTTGGGCAAGTCAGTTCACTTCTCTGTTGTCTTAGTTACTTTCATTTATAAAATGGGAATTGAGACTGTGAGCCCCACGTGGGATAGGGACTGTGTCCACCCTGATTTACAAAGCACCTCAGTGCTTAATACGGTGCCTGGCACACAGTAAGTGCTTAACAAATGCCATTATTATTATTATTGTTATGTGACTTGCCCAAAGTCACATAGTAAGCAATTGCCAGAGCCAGGATTAGAACCCTATGACTCTGAGGTCTAAGATCTTTCCACTAGGCCTCGCCGTTTCCCCTGGATTTGGGAACACAGAAGATTCCAGGGGACCATGAACAAATTTGACAAACAAGTAGACAAGGTCCACCAGACCGCATACAGAATGAGTTTGGCAAATAGTCTTTATTTTACAAATTCTGCATTGCATTATAAAGTATCCTTGGTGTAGAGACAGAAGGGGTGCATTTTCTTGTTCCATTTTAACAATTACTTTACTGTGCTTAATAATAATAACAATGTGGGTATTTGAAATCAAGGTTAACCCTAATGAGGATACCTCGATAGTGAGTGAATATGTATAATTTCAGGCCAGATCATTTGCTAAGAGCTAAAGATTAGCCACAGCACCTCATGGAAGGCGGTGGGCCCACTTTACTGAGCTGTCACCGGCTTTAGGTTCCTGTTTGAGAATAATAATGATAGCATTTGTTAAGCGCTTACTATGTGCCACGCTCTGTTCTAAGCTCTGGAATGAGCATGGCCTAACGGAGAGAGCACTGCCTGGAAGTCAGAGGACATGGAATCTAATCCTGACTCTGCCTCTGGCCTGCTGTGTGACCTTGGGAACATCACTTAACTTCTCTGTTCTTCAGTTGCCTCCTGTGTAAAATGGAGAATTACATATCTGTTTTCTCTCTAATTTAGACTGGGCCCGGAATTGAGTCTGACCTGATTGTCTTGCATCCACCCCACAGTTTGACACATAAGTAAACATTTAACAAATACCACAGTTTATTATTTGTATTATTAAGGCAGAGGGGTGCTTAATAAATATTGCTGCGAACCGTATGGGTGGCAATCAACGATCTAGAATTATTGCAACTGAACAAGGTAGGAAGCAATATGAGGCATCTTATGAATCTCCATGCACAATATCAATCCATCAGTCGATTTTCAATCATATTTACTGAGTGCTTGCTATGGGCAGGACACTGTACTAATCGCTTGAGAGAGTACCACACAACCATATAGGAGACACATTTCCGGTACGCATCCTCACCATATTTTACCTTCATCAGGTGATTAGTCTTACCCCGCCATTATCCGGCGTAGGTTTGATGAAATAGCTCAAAAATAGAAGTTATAAGGGATTGTCCATAGCAGCTGTATGAGTTATTTTGCTATTTTTTTTCAGAATTTTAGGGTGGTTTTTTTTTTTAAAAAAAAACATGTCTCAGCTGCTACCTTTCAACAATTTTACTCTGCGGCAATAAATAATTCAACGTGCTAATTTGACAGATGACTCTCCGGGAGGCTTCTCCCATTACCAGCATCATTAGGCCATAATGTGTGTGATGGGCATGGACCATTCAGCAAATGTCCTTCACTTGTTTACCCCTAAAGAGCTGTATTCTGCACAATTAACTAATGAAGCATTATGGGCTTTTTTTTTCCTTCCCTGCTATTTCAATCTATCAATGCAGAAAGGGAAAATATATTTCATCTTTCTTTGGTGAAGCACGTCTTGCTCGGACAGGCTCCGAGATCCAGCATCTCCCTCAAAGAAATAAAGAGAAAATAATACGTTCATAATCGATCGTTATTATGATTATGCTTATTTTCTTTCTCTGCCACGGTCTGTGAGGAAAAACGGAGAGGGGCTCCGCCGTTCGTACCCAAGCCAATGGACACGTATTCTGCTAAATGTTTGCCTTGCCAGTTATCAGAAATGTCGACAACCTGCCCGTCGTTTGGTGTTTTCAGCTGAAGCTCAAATCGGCCCCGTATTCTATGAGATAAAATAGGCTCAAACCTAAAATGAATTGTTCATCGATCCCAGTGTGAATCACGATAGCATTCTAAATACAGCAAGCATTAAAGAAGCAAGGCCTAGTGGCTAAGCGTGGGCCTAGTATTCAGAAGTTCATGGGTTCTAATCCCACCACTTGTCTCCTGTGTGGCCTTGAGCAAGTCACTTAACTTCTCTGGGTCTCAGTTCCCTCTTCTGTAAAATGGTAATTAAGACCATGAGCCCTATGTGGGACAGGGGCTGTGTCCAACCCGATCATCTCATATCTACCTCAACACTTAGAATAGTGCCTGGCACAGAGTAAGTGCTTAACAAATACTATTATTATAGTTTCCGAAAAAGTCTGGTTCACTTTCCGGAAATCCCCAGGCATCATTGTGAGAGATGCGCTTTCTATCTTTCCTGTTTATTTCCATTTAAAGCGGCACGATTCAGGCAGGAGTAGCTGTTCATTAATGCCAACCAGTGGCACTGCCAACTCCCTACATTGCGGATGCCCCAGATTGCTACGAGAGGAATGGTTGAGGGCTCAGAGCGACTGGCAGAGCAGAACTAGTAGGAGGAGAGCTAAGGTCCTGGGTTCAAGTGGAATGATCGGCCCAACACCGAAGGCTTAGGTGGCCGTGGAAATGTCCTTCTTTGGTGTCGTGAGGCCAACGGTTAATTCATTCCTCTGATTTCATCAGATTGAAAATGAACATCCTATAGGACGAATCATTTGTGGAAGCAAAGACATATGATAATAACAGTAATAATAATGTTGGTATTTGTTAAGCGCTTACTATGAGCAGAGCACTGTTCTAAGCGCTGGGGGAGATACGGGGTCATCAGGTTGTCCCACGTGGGGCTCACAGTCTTCATCCCCATTTTACAGATGAGGTAACTGAGGTACAGAGAAGTGAAGTGACTTGCCCACAGTCACACAGCTGACAAGTGGCAGAGCCGGGATTAGAACCCATGACCTCTAAACAGTAATAATGATAAAATGATAATAAAAACATAATATAATGATAATAAAAACTTTGGTGTTGGTTAAGTGCTTACTATGTGTCAGGCACCTTACTTAGCACTGGGGTAGACACAAGGTAATTGGGTTGGACAGAGTTCCTATCCCACACAGGGCTCACAATTTTCCTCCCCAATTTACACATGAGGTAACGGGCCCTGAGAAGTGAAGTGACGTGCCCAAGGTCACACAGCGGACAAGTGGCAGAGGCAGGTTTAGAAGCCAGTTCCTTCTCACTCCCAGACCCATGCCCTATCCAGTAGGCCATGATGATTCGGTACCTATAACAGGGCCTAGCACGTAGTGAGTGCTTAATAAACACCATCATCATTATTATTATTACTCATAGGATGCTAGTGGTCTTTAAGGAATAGGAGGAAGAAGAGGAAGACTTCCCTTCTTCATTGAGCACTTACTGTGTGCGGAATACTGTACTAAATGCTGGGAAAGAATGTGCAGGCAGGAATAAGGCAAGGAGGAAAAGATCATTTCTCTGCGTTTTAAAAATCAGGTTCCCTGTTTCTTCAGGCCTACTTACAGAAGACAAACGGAGCTCACCTCCTCCAAGAGGCCTTCCCAGACCGAGCTTCCCCTTTGCCCTCTGCTCCCTCTGCTCCCCCCTTCACCTCCCCTCAGCTAAGCCCCCTTTCCCCCCCCCTTCCCTCTGCTCCTCCCCCTCTCCCTTCCCCTCCCCTCAGCACTGTGCTCCTCCGCTCTTATGTATATATTTTTATTACCTTATTCATTTTGTTAATGAGATGTACGTCACCTTGATTCTATTTATTGCTATTGTTTTCATGAGATGTACATCCCATCCCCTTGATTCTATTTATTGCTATTGGTTTTGTCTGTCCGTCTCCCCCGATTAGACTGTGAGCCCGTCAATGGGCAGGGACTGTCTCTGTTGTCGATCTGTCCATTCCAAGCGCTTAGTACAGTGGTCTGCACATAGAAAGCGCTCAATAAATACTACTGAATGAATTGAATGAAATGGAAGAATTAAATGAAATTCAACCCCACGGTGCCCTCTGCAACAGGGAAGAATCAACGACCACTCCTTTGAAAGTAGCAGGAGACCCTGATCCTTGTAAGATTCTCGCTAGACTGTGAGCTCCTTGCGGACAGGCGTCTCGTCTATCTAGTCTTCGGTGCTCTGCCGAGCTCTTAGTACAGTGTTCTGCGCACGGTTGACTGGAGGGCAGTGATCATGTCTACTAAGTCGATCCCAAGTGTTTAGTACAGTACTCTGATTACAGCAAGAGCTCAATAAACACCACGCTCGATGGACAGCTCGAAATAGACCAGGTTCGATCAAGAGAACTGAGGCCGATAGCCATTCTGGTTGTAATTCTTTCCCTTGAATGGAGTCTTTGTCCATTAAGGATTTTGGACACTTGCAGATTTTATTCTCACCTTTAACTACCGGAAGCCACCTTCGAGACTTGTGAGATGAATTCTTCCATTCGGTTTTGGAGGCTCAACAGTGTCCCGACATCTGGATCTATTTGCTAACCACCAGTGATCAGCGCACATAAATCTCCCTTTGTCCACCATCTGACACCCAGGTAGACGATTTAAATTGTTTTACTTTGCTAGCCTTAGCTACACCCTTCCCTCAGACCCCTTTAGTCCTGCTATTTTTTAAAACTCTTCCCCTCCTTCCCTCCTTATTTCACCGGTCTTTTTTTCGCGCTGCTCCATCCTGCACCCCGAAGCCCCCAAATTGCACCCCATTAAAAACAAAAACCAAAATTGGGTTTAAAGAACTTGGATTTTAGGGAGCTATCCCACACCCTCTAAGGGAACATCACAGATAAGAGAGGGGTGGAGAGGGGAGGGGAATACAGTGCTCTGCGAACAGTAAGTGCTCAATAAATATGATCAATTGATAGGTGGAGGGGAAGAGGAGACTCGGGAATGACTTGCATACACATAGGTCATTACTTACCTAACAAGTTCAGGAACTCTTGTGCTTATGTTGAAAGGCATTTAGGAATAATTGGAACTTTAATGATCTACCATTTACACCTTGTGTGAAATAAGCAAAAGTCAGATGACCAGTGGGGAAGAGACAGTTTACATGTTCAAAAATTGAAAAGAAAACTCTTTAACTGTTTTTCAAATCGTGACTCAGAAATACTAGAAAATAAGCTCAACAGAGGGTGCTGACAGATTATCTCCCTTTATCCCCGAATTTCTGACTTTGGAAATGAACAATGAAACATCGGTCCAAAGCCAATTCCATCAGTCCGTGACAAACATTCTTTTCTAAAACTTATCTTTTAAAGCATTCCTTAAGGATGTCAATAAACCAGGATGCATTGCTCCTTTTTCCTAATGTCTGAAAAAGAATATGAATTAAAGCTTAGTTTTTTTCCTCAGATTCTAGAGGAAATTAATGTAGTTTCATAGCATTATGGAAGCATCCCCCACCATCAAAGTTTATGTCAAAATTAGGGAGTTCGGATCTTTTTTAGAGCTATTTAAATGAGTTTTCTGTCCTCTGAAAAGAAAACAGTAATAACTACATTGTTTTGCCCAGCCTTTATACTCCTGTCTTGATTTTCATTATGTGGTAATTTTCTTTTTTTCTTTTTTTTATCTGGTGGCCACTGTTAAAAATGTAATAAAACACCATTTTATAAAAATCATACCTGAACTAAGTGTGTCCCAGAGAAAGAACTGACAGCTAAATCCTCCTCAGTCACAGGCTTCACTGCTCACTGAAGATATTTCTATTTATCTTAATATCTTTTGTCTAAGAAATCCCCAACAACAGTGACCGGACAAAGAGACGAAAAGCCCATTCATCCGTTTATAGGTAATTGAATTCCCTCATATTTCATAAACAGAGTGTCTATCTTCTATGACCATGTTTTATATGAATAACTTTCTCTAAAATGTCCTTCCTTATAAGATGGGGATTTACGATTGTTTTTAAAATCCCAAGGTCAAAATATTTTTTCAGTTAATTCATTTATTCTATGGTGGCATTGCTCTATGAGGAGTTTTTTTTTTCTTTTCTCTTGCCCTCGCTCCTCCAAATTGCCTCTAGACTTTATGTTTATTGCCCAGCACAAGGAATAAAAAGGGAAGGTAATTAGGGCACAGAATTGCCTGCTGGTGCATAAACCATGAAGGCCACCAGGTTTGAGCTAGTAGCCTACTGAGTCCACCCAAATCGGAAAGAAAGGAGCCCAGCCCTGAAACAAAGCCAAAGCAGCAAGACATCATTACTGTTAATTACCCAGGAAACAAAAAGAGACTTGGTTTCAGTGGCTAAACACCCAGCTCTGTGGAGCAGCTGATGTAGGAGGAAGCCAGTTGGTCTTCGTTTGATTAGCATTGTCCCGTGAGTTCATCAGCCTCCACAAAGAGCCAAGCAATTGTGGTCTGAAGAATCACATTTATAAGGGTGTCTCTCTGCACTATCCCTTTAGAGGGAAAGAATAATCTGTCCCCGGAAACAGGTGACACCTGCTCAACCTGACTAAAAGAGGGGAAAAAACCCCTCCATTTATTACGATTCTGACTGGTGTCTTGCGAAGTGAAAGGATCGTTTATATTAAGTCAACTTCGGGGGAAGGTTAGAAATAGGAGAAAGACTAAAGAATATCTGAATGATCTGCTCTGGGGAGAAGATGGAAAGAGCACTGCGTAAAAAGGTCGGTTAGCACACGGCACTCATGTACATGTCTGTAATTTATATTAGTGACTGTTTACCCCTCTAAAAGGTAAGCGTCTGGTGGGCAGGGAATGCGTTTGTTTATTGTTATGCTGTACTCTCCCAAGTGCTTAGTATAGTGCTCTGCACACAGTGAGTGCTCAATAAATGATTGAATGAATAAACAATTTGGGCTGACTGTTTTTGTGGCAAAAGAAAAGCCAATCTCTTTGAGTGTGCCTTTTGAGTTGGACCACCTACTCTATTTTAACTAACACCATGAGAAAATTGTGAAAATGTTGAGCTGAGGAATTTGGTTGTTGTTATTTTGGCCCTTGTAAGAACATCTGTGACTGATAGTCTGCGGTGTGAAGAAATGGCTACATTTTGCTCAAATCTCAGTCTAATCGGGTAAAGCTTCTTTCATAACTGTGGACTAATCTTCCCTCACCCTAAGCTAAGCCAGTATTCATCAAGCAAAGCTGGCATTTGTCTAACTTTTGAAATATCCCCATTAAGCTCAATGGGTCCGTTCTCCCGGCTGCAGTGAAGAAGTCCGTTTCCAAAGATGGGGGACGTAGGGAAGAAGCAGCAAGGCCCAGTGGCTAGATCCTGGGCCTGGGAGTCAGAAGGAGCTGGGGTCTAATCCCAGCTTCCCCACTTGTCTGCTGTGTGACCTTGGGCAAGTGACTTCACTTCTCTGGGCCTCCGTTACCTCATCTGTAATAGGAGGATTAAGATTGTGAGCCCCATGTGGGACAGGAACTGTGTCCAACCTGATTACCTTGCACTGACTCCAGCCCTTAGAACAGTGCTTGGCACATAGTAAGTGCTTTAACAAGTACCGTGACTATTATTAAAGTGGAGATTAAGACTGGGAGTCAGGGATTGTGTCCATCCTGAATTGCTTGCATCTACCCCGGTCCTTAAAACGCTGCTTGATGCATAGCAAGTGCTTAACAAATAGCGTCATTAATAAATGGAAGTCTAATTTCCCATTTTGTATAAGGTTGATGCTCCCTTTAGCCCCCTCGGCCCTTCCCCCCAGTGTTTTGGTGGGGATGGAGAAGAAGCCTTTCGAACCCCACTCAGAACCAGTAAACGTATAGTCACCCAATCCCACTCCAGGGTGTGTAGCAAACAGCCCGACCCTTCCCCCGACGCTGGGGAAACGGAAAATTCTAGCAGCCTGGCACAAAGACCTCCAGCTACACTGTTGTCTCCTTATACTTCCTCTTTTCTGCACCAGCCTTCTTTTTAACGGTATTTGTTCATTACATATACAAATGTAATAATGTTGGTATCTGTTAAGCGCTTACTATGTGCCGAGCACTGTTCTAAGCGCTGGGGGAGATACAGGGTAATGAGGTTGTCCCACGTGAGGCTCACAGTTAATCCCCATTTTACAGATGAGGGAACTGAGGCACAGAGAAGTCAAGTGACTTGCCCACAGTCACACAGCTGACAAGGGGCAGAGCCGGGGTTCGAACTCATGACCTCTGACTCCCAAGCCCGTGCTCTTTCCACTGAGATATATACACACACACAAATACACACACACACATATATATATACATATATATATATAATGGTATTTGTTAAGTGCTTATTATGTGCCAAGCACTGTTCTAAGTGCTGGAGTAGATACAAGGTAAGCAGGTTGTCCCACGTGGGGCCCACAGGCTTCATCACCATTTTACAGATGAGGCTACTGAGGTACAGAGAAGTCGTAATTTGCCCAAAGTCACACAGGTGATGAGTAGCAGAGGGGGGATTCGAACCCACGACCTCTGACTCCCAAGCTCGTGCTCTTTCCACTAAGCCACGGGTGCTAAAAGCTGGAGTAGATAGAAAGTTATCAGGTTGGTCACAGTCCCCGTTTCACATGGGGATCAAAGTCTTAACCCCCATTTTCCAGATGGGGTAACTGAGGCACAGGGATGTGAAGTGAGTTGCCCAACGTCACCCATCGGACAGGTGGCAGAGGTGGGATTAGAACCCGGGTCCTCCTGACTCCCAGGCCTGTGCTCTATCCATTAGGCTACACTGCTTCTCTTCTTCCTCCTTTAAGATTGTACAGTGGTAATTAATGTTAACGTTAGCATTTGTTAAGCGCTTACTGTGTGCCAAGCAGTGTTCTAAGCGCTGGGGCAGACACAAGGGAATCAGGTTGTCCATCGTGGGGCTCCCAGTCTTAATCCCCATTTTACAGATGAGGGAACTGAGGCACAGAGAAGTGAAGTGACTCGCCCACAGTCACACGGCTGACAAGGGGCAGAGCCGGCATTCGAACCCATGATCTCGGACTCCAAAGCCCGTGCTCTTTCCACTGAGCCGCGCTGCTCAGTGGAGATAATTATTAGTATAAATAATAATTATTACTATTATTCCTTAAGCACTTAGCGTGTACGCATTTAGGTACCACAGAGTTCCTTTTCCACTTGGGGTTCCCAAGCCAAAGGGTTGGAGGGCAGATACTTAATCCCCATTTGACAGACGAGGAAACTGAGGTACACAGAAGTCAAGCGACTCGCCCAAGGTCACACGGCAGGCGAATGGCAGAGCTGGGATTAGAACCCAGATCTCTGTCTCCCAGAGCCACGCTCTTTCCACTAGGCTAAGGCAGCCGAAGACTAAACAGTCAAAAACCTAAAATCGCGGGGGCTCGGTTTGACGCGTCACTATTTAGCTGCACGCCGAGCCACAGAGAATCGGGTCTCTGCCGTGCCTTCGAGGATCCTCTCGTCCTGTGACAGCACGGATGTAGTCTCGGAGAGTGGGAGGCTTTTACTCACTGGGAGAATCTGACTCAAACCCCGCCCCCCCCCCCCCCATCTCATTCACGAGCAAGAATCATTCAGGGGTTTCCAAGGGTGTGATTGGAGGGGAGCTGGTTATTCACACGGGGAGAGGCAGCAGGTGAAAGGGCAACGTTACAAAAGCCATAATTTATTCTAATGTCCGTCTGCCCCGCTGTATCGCGAGCTCCTCGAGAGTAGGGATAGGATCTAACAACCGCACCGTACTTTCCCAACCGCTTAACACGGGGTTCCGTCCACAGCACGTGCTCCGCCCAGCAGTCAACAGTTCGCTGGCATTTCCCGAGCGCTTGCTGTGTGCCGAGCACCGGAGGCTCGGTGTGGGCAGGGATTATCTCTCCTTATTGTGGAAATGAACTTTCCAAAGGTTTAGCGCACGGTAAGAGCTCAGTAAATATGACCGAATGAATGAAGGAACTAAGTCTTTGGGAGAGTGGAGCCCAGCAGAATTTGTCCACATGTTCTCTGCCCACCGGGAGCTTACGGTCTCGAAGGGGAAGCGCTCGAGGAATACGAGCGGTTACTCGTCGTGTCTGTCTTCCCCACTGAATCGGAAGCGCTCTGATAGTAGGGATCGCGTCTACCTATCTGTAGCGTTACACCCTTCCAAGAGCTAAGTACCGCGCTCGGCCCGCTCCCACCTCACCTCACTCCTCTCCCGCTGCAACCGGGCTCGCAGACGTCACTCTTCCAATGCCAACCCGCTCACTGTACCTCTGTCTTGTCTATCTCGCTAACGACCTCTCGGCCACCTTTCGTTTCTGGCCTGGAACGCCTTCCCGCCTCCAATCCGACCGATAAATTACTCTCCCCCGCTTCAAAACCTTACCGAAGGCCCGTCTCCTCGCAGAGGCCCTCCCTGACAAAGCCCTCCTTTCCTATTCTCCGACTCCCTTCTGTGCCGCCTTGACTTGCTCCCTTTATTCATCCCCCTTTCCAGCCCCACAGCACTCACGTACATATTTGTAATTTTATTTACGTTCACGTCTGCAGACATCGAGATTGTAATGATGTTGGTACTGGTTAAGCGCTTACTAGGTGCAGAGCACCGTTCTAAGCGCTAGGGTAGACACAGGGGAATCAGCTTGTCCCACGTGGGGCTCACCGTCTTCATCCTCATTTTACAGATGAGGTAACTGAGGCACAGAAAAGTGAAGTGACCCGCCCGCAGTCACACAGCTGACAGGCGGCGGAGCCGGGATTCGAACCCATGACCTCTGACCTCAAAGCCCGCGCTCTTTCCAATGAGCCACGTCCTTGCGGGCAGGGAACGGGTCAGTTATATTGTTACACTGTACTCTCTCAAGTGCTTAGTACAGTTCTCTGCACATAGTAAGCGCTCGATAAGTAAGACTGACTGACAGTAAGTGCTCAACACACGCTATTGATCGATCGATCGATTTCTATACTAACAAGGTGGCACGTGCTTTCGGGCGAAATAGTGGCGATTTCAGCGATTCGCCCCAGAACAGTGCGCGTCGTGGGCAGTAAATTGCCCGTTAAGTTTAATATTTTAGTCGGCCCAGTGCTTGGTACAGTGCTTTTCCTTCAGATTGAATGAAAGAATTGAACAATCTTGTTAAACGTCTGTTTAATCTTGTTAAAACAAGCCGGGAAGGCCCCTGCACATAGTCCATGCAATCGTACGTCTGATAGGGGTGTCTAAATGCTGGCGGGAATTTCAGCAGCACTGAAACAGTTCCACTGCAGTCTCCCTAGCTAGTCTTGCTTCTACAAGCCCGGAGAGAAAGCCTGAAATAGATTACGTGATGCTTCCGGCCTCCCTGCTGTAATCCGTTCCGACTTCATCGCGTGGCCCAAGCGTGTAGAAAGCAGCATCAGGAAATGAAGTGGGGAAATCCACTACAACTTTCTGTCAGCCGCGCTCGGGCAGGAAATCACAAATGGCAGCTTTCGCCGCTGGAGATGGAGAGTAATATGTTCGAATCCCAGCTCTGCCACTTGTCAGCTGTGTGACTGCGGGCGAGTCGCTTCGCTTCTCTGGGCCTCAGTTCCCTCCTCTGTAAAATGGGGATGAAGACCGTGAGCCCCACGTGGGACAACCTGATTCCCCCGTGTCTACCCCAGCGCTTAGGACGGTGCTCGGCACATAGTGAGCGCTTAACAGATACCAACATTTTTTTTTTTCCTCCGCAGAGAAATGCTCATTAAAGTGGGCTAAGGCTCAGTTGCTTGGAACCGCTGGGAAGGAGAAGTCTGTCAGAGGCCCGTACTTAAGAATTACCATGTTTTTCAGAAAGGCGCCGTGGTTCTTCCCCAAGCAGCACTGAACGGAGGGAAGACTTTACAGATTGAATCATTCGATAGTATTTATTGAGCGCTTACCGTGTGCAGAGCACTGTACTAAGCGCTCGGAATGGACAATTCGGCGGTACCTGTCCAACGCTTACTGTGTTTAGAGCAACGTGCTAAGAGTTAGGGAAAGGACGGTACAGTAGAGCTGGTCCGGGTGATCCCCGTCAACCGGGAATAAGAACAAACAAATGTGATTTTGGTTAAGTGCTTACTACGTGCACCGTTCTAAGAGCTGGTCTAGTTACGAGGTAATCGGGGAGGACATGGTCCCCGGCCCACATGGGGCTCACCGTCTTAATGCCCATTTTGCAGATGAGGTAACTGAGGCACGGAGACGCGAAGAGACTCGCCTAAGGTCACACAGCAGACACGTGGCGGAGCCGAGGTTGGAACAGACGCGCTCTGACTCCCAGTCCCGTGCTCTTTCCACTCGACCACGCTGCTTTCCGGGAGGTTATAGTCTATAGGGAAGAGTTTATGATCTCCCCCGGAGAATGTGCCGGAACCTTATAATAACGTTGGTATTTGTTAAGCGCTTGCTACGTGCAGAGCCCTGTCCTAAGCGCTGGGGGAGATACAGGGGAATGAGGTGGTCCCACGTGAGGCTCACGGTCTTCAGCCCCCGTTTTACAGCTGAGGGAACTGAGGCCCGGAGAAGTGAAGTGACTTGCCCACGGTCACCCAGCTGACAAGGGGCAGAGCCGGCATTCGAACCCATGACCTCTGACTCCCAAGCCCGGGCTCTTGCCACTGAGCCACGCTGCTTCTCTAATAATAGCGATATTTATTAAGTCCTTACTGTGTGTCAGACACGGTGCTAAGAGCTGAGGTGGATACAAGCGAATCGAGTTGGACAGAGTCCCTGTCCCACATGGGGCTCACAGTCTCAATTCCCACTTTCCAGACGAGGTAACCGAGGCCCAGAGAAGTGAAATGACTTGCCCAGGGCTACACAGCAGAAAGGTGACGGAGCTGGGATCAGAACCCAGGTTCTTCTGACCTCCAGACCCGGGGCTCTAACCACTGGGCCACGCCGCTTCTCAAAGGGCAGAACGAACTGGAGCCACTGGGATATCCGCTAATACAATGGGTCCACCACAAACACAGGGAAGCGGCGCGGCTCAATGGAAAGAGCCCGGGCTTGGGAGTCAGAGGTCATGGGTTCGAATCCCCGCTCGGCCACTTGTCAGCTGTGTGACTGTGGGCGAGTCACTTCACTTCTCTGGGCCTCAGTTACTTCATCTGTAAAACGGGGATTAACTGTGAGCCTCACGTGGGACAAACTGATGACCCTGTATCTCTCCCAGCACTTAGAACAGTGCTCTGCACATAGTAAGCGCTTAACAGATATCAACATTATTATTATTATTATTATTGCACCTTCCAGAGATTAGGGTGACTGAGTCTCTCTCCAGTTCAGCGAGGAAGCAGGACATGAAAGGGAAGGATGGGAGGCCTGGGCCCTCCCCAAGAAAACCTTTTATTCAATCAATATTAAACGGAGAAGCAGTGAGGCCTAATGGCTAGAGCCCGGGCCAGGGAGTCAGAAGGACCTGGCTTCTACTCCCGGCTCCGCCACGCGTCTGCTGTGTGACCTTGGGCGAGTCACTTCACTTCTCTGGGCCTCAGTTACCACATCTGCAAAATGGGGATTAAGTTTCTGAGCCCCGCTGAGCCCCAGAGAAGCAGCGTGGCTCAGTGGAGAGAGCACGGGCTTTGGAGTCAGAGGTCATGAGTTCGAATCCCAGCTCTGCCACTTGTCAGCTGTGTGACTGTGGGCGAGTCACTTCACTTCTCTGGGCCTCAGTGACCTCATCTGTAAAATGGGGATTAAGACTGGGAGCCCCACGTGGGACAACCTGATTCCCGTGTCTACCCCAGCGCTTAGAAGAGTGCTCTGCACATAGTAAGCGCTTAACAAATACCAACATTATTATTATTATGTGGGACGTGGACTCTGGCCAGACCGATTAGCTTGTATCTCCCCTGGGGTTTAGTACAGTGCCTGGCATATAGTAAGTACTTGAAAAGTACAATTAAAAATACAGTTTATTGAGCACTTTCTTTATTCAGAGCAATGTATTAAGCACCTGGGAGGGTACAATAGTTAACCGACAGTAATAGCATTAAGCGCTTATTCATTCATTCAATTCATTCAATAGTATTTATTGAGCGCTTGCTATGTGCAGAGCACTATAGGAAGCGCTTGGAACGTACAAATCGGCAACAGACAGAGACAGTCCCTGCCCACTGACGGGCTTCCAGTTTAATCGTGTGCAGAACACTGCACTAAGCACCTGGGAAAGAGTATCCAGGTGGGAATCGAATCGTACTGTCACAAGTGCCTAATACGGTGCTCTGCATTTAGTAAATACCCACTAAATACAATTGATTGATTGATTGGCAATTAGACACGGGCCCTGTCCCTCGAAGAACTCACGATCTATGAAGGGACTTACACTCTGTGACATTAATTCAGCTCTCGAGGATAATTGTGATAGGTACGTAAGTGCTGAGGGGCTGGGACGGGGACGAATTAAAGGGAGCAAGTCAGGGAGACGCAGAAGGGAGTGGGAGAAGAGGAAAGGCGGCTTAGGAGGAGGAGATGGGCCTTCAGTAAAGCTTGGAAGGGGGGGAAACGTAATCGTCTGTCAGATTTGAGGAAGGAGGGTGTTCCAGGCCAAGAGGGAGGACGTGGCCGAGAGATCGGCAATGAGACAGACAAGGTCGCGGTACGGTGAGAAGGCCAGCAGCAGGGGAGACGGACACGAAAAATACACTACGGGTAGAAGGAAGCGATAGAGTTTAAATATAGTCAACGTGCATTGAAGCAGCATGGCCTAATGGGAAGTGCACGGGGCCGGGAATCGCAGGACTCGGGTTCTAATCCCGGCTCCACCGCTTGCCCGCCGTGTGACCTTGGAAAAGTTGCTTAACCTCTCCGGTCCTCAGTTCCCTCATCTGTACAATCGAGATTGACTGTGACCTTTGTGGGACATGGACTGTGTCCAATCTGATCATCGTGTCTCCACCCCAGCGCCGAGTACAGCGTCTGGCATATAGTCAGCACTTAAATGCAATTTTTAAAAAAATGAAAGCGCTACAGGTTTGGGGGATTAATCAGGGAAGGCCTCGAGGCGAGAAGGGCTCTAAAGAAGGAGAGAGAGTTCCTTTTTATGGTACTTGTTAAGCGCTTACTGTTTAAGTGCTCACTAGGTGCCGGGCATTGTGCTAAGGACTGGGGTGGATCCAAGCCAATCAGGAGGGACACGGTCCACGTCCCACCTGAGCCTCGCAAGTCTCATCGCCACGTTACAGAAGAGGTAGCTGAGGCACAGAAAAGTTGCGCTTTGCCCAAGGTCACACAGCAGATGTCACACAGCAGGGATTAGAACCCAGATCCTTCTGATTCCCAGACCCGTACTCTATCCGCAAGAAAACGCCGCCTTTAAGTCACATCGGGATTTCCTGCCTGATACGGCGACGGACGGACCACCGTTTCAGGATCTGGAGGAGTGGGAAGATGTTGAGAAGGCTACGTTTTAGAAAAATGCATTGGGCAGAAGAGTGGAGTGTGGCTAGGAAAGGGGAGAGGCTGGAGGCCAGGTGGTCTGGGAGGAGATGATACAGATGGTTCTTTTTCCTAGGGTTTATGACCCTCAATAATTTACCAACAGAAATTGTCACTGACCCCGGTACAACGTGAGCCCTGTTTAACGGCAAGAACCTTTCGGTTCAGCTTAGTGCCTAGTAAAGTCAAACATTAAGTATAAAAAGAGGAAGGTTCATTCGGAAATACTTCTCATAGCCCAATAAGGGATTTTGCGGTTTTGTTCTGAAACTTCAAGTGAAAGGAAGTTGTTTTATTCCAGTAACTTCTTGAAATTTCACAAGTATTTTAGAGTTAATGAATGGAAGCGGTGGAAGATAAAGCACCTTCTACTAATCCATTTCATTTCATTTTAAGTGACTGGCATTTCTACCTGACTTTATACCACGCATCCTTTCCTCGATTCCCGATCAAAGCGATATAATGACATTTTTGGTCGTTTGGGATCATTTTGAAATTAAAATCTTTGACTGTAGTTTACAGCAATATCCATTCGGAGCTTCGGTCGTGAAAATGTGGAGAATTTTTGTCCGTGATATATGCTTATTTGGCCCATATTCTATCGAGGAATCATAATAACTGTGAAGCGCTTACTATGTGTCAAGCACCGTACTAAGCTTGATACAAGATAATCAGGTCAGACACTGTCTCTGCCCGACACGGGCTCACAGTCTAAAGGGAAGGGTAGTCGGGTATCCTATCCCAACGCTTTCTACAGTGCCCCAACACTTAGTACAGTCCCTGGCATATACTAAGCGCTTTACAAATGCCATCATTATTATTTGAAAGATGAGGAACCTGGGGTACAGAGCAGTTAAATGACTAACCCAAGGTCACACATCAGGCAAGGTATAGTGCTGAGATAAGAACTCAGGTCTTCCGACTACCAGGCCATGCACTTAATAATAATAATAATAGGTATTTGTTAAGCGCTTACTATGTGCAGAGCACTGTTCTAAGCGCTGGGGTCGATACAGGGTCATCAGGTCGTCCCACGTGAGGCTCACGGTTAATCCCCATTTTACAGATGAGGTAACTGAGGCCCAGAGAAGTGAAGCGACTCGCCCACAGTCACACAGCTGACAAGTGGCGGAGCCGGGATTCGAACCCCTGACCTCTGACTCCCAAGCCCGGGCTCTTTCCACTGAGCCACGCTGCTTCTCTTACCACCAGGACACTCTGCCATGGAAAATATTCCATAGTTGAATACAAAAGAGATGTCATATATATATTAATCGACCGCAGTAGATTGAGAAATAAACTGAGAATTAAGAGAAATTGGAAGGTGCTTCACTGCCATCTGCCTCCCTATCAATCTACGTCAGGCCCACTGGACTCCCTTTCATCAGCCGGGAAATGGAAAAGATGATATTTTCCACCCTCTTCCCTTGTCTCTGTCACTGCCGGGATTCTTCGTGTTTTCTCCTCTCTGAAAGAGGCTTTGTGGAGAGTTCAGATTAATGATATTACAGAGCCTCAGGTTCTTCGCTGGAAGATTTCTGACTCTAAACATTGCTACATTGCACTGTAAATCCTCAAAGGAAAGAGATAGACATTTTCATAAATCGATGCCACCAGTTTTACAGATATAAATCCATATCCGTTCATTCTTTAAAACCAAAAAGAAAAAAAAAAAAAGAAAATCCTCTTTGAGCATCTCCATTAAAAAAAAACAAATCTCATTAAAATGCATCACATTTATTAGGGAGACTATCTGGGTGTTTTATTGTTCATTTAAAGATGAAGCTTTTCTCCTTTTACATTTCTGAAGTTATTTATATAGAGTCTTCAACTATTTACTACTGTTTTCATTATGTACCTAGCTCTGTTGATGTAAAATGACCTTTAAGCAATAAAGTGAACGCTTCCTGTCGTCAATTGGGTAAGACCTATCTTTACACTAATAAAAACAAAAATAAAATACTTTTTCCGCCAGTCGCCATAGGTATACCAGAATCTCGGCCATTTGGGTGGATTTCTGTAAGTGTAGGGAGGTCAAACGTGCGGTAAATCGACTTCCAGGAACAAATCATCGGACACTATAAAAATCAAGAGTGGTTCTTTAAGAGACCGGCTTGACCCCTCTTTAACCAGAAAATAACATCTGACCCGGCAGTGAAATTCATCACAACATTTCAATTAAAACTTGGCAGCGCCACAGAGACAACACATCGCTCTGCTACAACTGGCTTGGTTCCAGAAAACACAGTTGTGTGTAAGAGGCAGAAGAGAGGGAGTCCCGTGAGGTAGAGTCCCGTGAATTCAAACCATACGCCGGGGGTGTGTTTGTAATGACACACAAGGATGGTTAATCTTTTAATTCTGGTCTAGTGAGCCATCTGCTAGACTATCAACGAAAAACAGCACTTCCTAAGAAAAACAGTGGCATTTGTTAGGCGCTTACTGTGTGCCAACCACTGGACTAACCACTGTAGAGAAGCAGCATGGCTCAGTGGCAAGAGCCCGGGCTTCGGAGTCAGAGGTCACGGGTTCGAATCCCGGCTCCGCCACTTGTCAGCTGCGTGACTGTGGGCGAGTCGCTTCACTTCTCTGGGCCTCGGTTCCCTCATCTGTAAAATGGGGATGAAGACCGTGAGCCCCACGTGGGACGAGCTGATTCCCCTGTGTCTACCCCAGCGCTTAGAACAGTGCTCTGCACATAGTAAGCGCTTAACCAATATCAACATTATTATTATTATTATTATTATCACTAATCAGTGGGGTGAATACAAGCAAATCGGGTTGGCCACAGTCCCCATCCCACTTGGGGCTCACAGTCTTAATGCCCCTTTTCCAAGTGAGGTAACTGAGGCACTGAAAAGTGGTATTTATTGAGCTCTCACTGAGCACTGACTGTGCACAGAACACCGTCCTAAGCGCTTGGGAAAGTACAACACCACAAAAAACGGTGATATTCCCCACCCACAAAGAGCTTACTGTCTAGAAGGGGGAGAGACAGACATTCGTACAGATAAATAAAATCACGGATATGGACGTGAGTGCTATGGGAAGGGGGGAGAGGAAAGAGAGCAAGTCAGGGAGACGTAGAAGGGAATGCAAGATGAGGAAAACGGGGGGGGGGGTCTAGTCCGGGAAGGCCTCTTGGAGGAGATAACGCTTTGAAGGAGGAGGGGACAGGAACCGTCTGTAGGATTTGAGGAGGGAGGACATTCCAGGCCAGAGGTAGGACGTGGGACAAGGGGCGGCGGCGAGCCGGGCGAGATTGAGGCACAGTGAGAAAGTCAGCACTGCAGGAGCGAAGTGTGCAGGCCGGATGACTTGCCCGGAGTCATACGGCGGACAAGCGGTGGAGCTAGGTTTTGAACCCAGGTCCTTCTGACTTCCAGGCTCATGCCGTATCCACTGGGCCACGCTGCTTCTCATGCTGCCTGGTACCGGACATTTAGGAAGCAGCTGCCAAAGACAGACTAACCTGATGCGTAGCAACCAGTGATGGGGTAACTATCTTGGAGCAGAGCCTCAGGAGGCAGAAACAAAAGCAGCGTGAAACACTGTGAGGACCGTGAAACGCTGCCAAAAAGGCCGACCTTTATGTCTAAAGATGTGGAAAGGGCTATCATGTATTATTCTTTTCCCCCTTAACCGCCATCCCAAATGAAAATCTCAATCAATGAATCAATCGATTGTATTTAACCAGCACTTAGAACAGGGCCTGGCATCTAGCAAGCGCTCAACCCAAACCATAATAATTCAGCACTTACTGTTTGCCGAGCTCTGTACTAAGTGGAATGCACTTAGTTCCCTACTGGTAGCCTTATTTTTGATCTCGGATGATACCTGTGGAAAGTGTGGATGAAAAGCCTGAAGGTGACTGACATTTGTGCATATACACATCATGATCCTTAGATCATGTGGCAGCGTGGCTCGGTGCAAAGAGCCCGGGCTTGGGAGTCAGAGGTCATGCGTTCGAATCCCCGCTCTGTCACTTATCAGCTGTGTGACCGTGGGCGAGTCACTTCACTTCTCTGGGCCTCAGTTTCCTCATCTGTAAAATGGGGATTGAGCCTGTGAGCCTCACGTGGGACAACCTGATTACCCTGTATCTACCCCAGCGCTTAGAACAGTGCTCTGCACATATTATTATAAGATTAATATCGTTGTATATCTGTTATTCAGCCAATTTTCCATAACACGTGTTTTTATTACTTATTACTTTATTTACTTTATTTATTTATCTATTTACTTACTTTATTATTTATTTAGTATAGAATGCTGGGCAGTCAATCAATCGATAGCATCTATTGTTTTCACGAGAAGTTCTTCCCCTCGACTCTATTTATATCGCCATCGTTCTCGTCCGTCCGTCTCCCCCGATCAGACCGTAAGCCCGTCAGACGGCAGGGACCGTCTCCATCTGTTGCCGACTTGTTCATTCCAAGCGCTTAGTACAGTGCTCTGCACATAGTAAGCGCTCAAGAAATACTATTGAATGAATGAATTTTTTGATTGCCTACTGTGGGTAGGGCATTGTACTTAATGACTGAGAGAGTAAAATAGAAATGAATAATAATAATAATAATAATAATCCCCTCTCAGAGTCACACCCGGAGAGTTCCCAGACCCTACCAGTCTCGACTACGGGAGGAAGAGTCAGGCAGAGGCCCGTCCGGTCCATTCCTAGCTCGGCCAGTGGCTAGCGAGGGGCAGGCCGTCGGCTACAAGTCAAAAGCCGCCCGTGCTGGGCGGCGGCGGCCCGGGAGACAGTCGAGGGTGGCGACTCAAGTTGACTGCACAGGAGGCGGCGATCGTAAATCACTTCCGGATTTTCACCGAGAAAACTCTCTGGATCCACTGCCAGAACGATGGCAGACGGAGGTGGGACGTTCTGGGAGAGACGTGTCGGCGGCGTCGCCGTAGGTCGGAAAGGACTTGACAGCAAAATACAAGAATAATAATAATGACGGCCTCTGTGAAGCGCTTACTATATGCCAAGCACTAAGTGCTGGAGTAGATATGATACACGCCCTCAAGGAGTTGTTGAGGAGTTAGCAAATGGTCTTCTGACATTGAATGTCTGTCTGGAAACATGTGATTCAATGTCTGAATAATAATAATTATGGTATTTATTAAATGCTTACTATGTGCCAGGTACTGTACTACTACTACTACTACTACTAATAATGTTGGTATTTGTTAAGCGCTTACTATGTTCCGAGTACTGTTCTAAGCGCTGGGGGAGACACAGGGGAATCAGGTTGTCCCACGTGGGGCTCACAGTCTTAATCCTCATTTTACAGATGAGGTAACCCAGGCACCGAGAAGTGAAGTGACTTGCCCAAAGTCACACAGCTGACAAGTGGCCGAGCCGGGATTCGAACCCATGACCTCTGACTCCAAACCCCGGGCTCTTTCCACTGAGCCACGCTGCTTCTCTAATGTAGAACTATAGCAGTGAATTCCAAACAACTGCACTATTGAACAGTTCAAAATGCCCACGTCGAAATTCCTTCATTCAGTCATTCATTCAATCATATTTTTGAGCGCTTACTGTGTGCAGAGCACTGTACTAAGCGATTAGAAAGTACAATACAGCAATAAAGAGGGACGATCCCTGCCCTCAACGGGGTTACGGCCTTGGGGGTTGGGAGAAGTGGGTAGGGCGGGGGGAGGCAGACATGAGAACAAGTAAATAGGCATCGGTATAAATAAATCGAATTATATAGATATATACATAAGTGCTGTGGGGAGGGGAAGAGGGGGAAGAGCAAAGGGAGCAAGTCAAGGTGAAGCAGAAGGGAAGATGAGCTGAGGAAAAGGGGCTCGACATAGATTTGTTATGATCCACTGCAGCTTCCTGTGTTTCAAAAATTCTAAAGTGAGAGGTAAGGACTTCCTTCCCAAAGTGGCTCTTTTCATGGTATTTGTTAAGTGCATAATGATAATAATGATAATAATGATGGTACTTGTTAAGCACTTTCTATGCGCCAAGGACTGTTCTAAACGCTGGGGCAGATACAAGTTAATCAGGTTGAACACAGTCCATGGCCCACATGGGGCTCACACTCTTAATCCCCATTCTGCAGATGAGGTAACTGAGGCCCAGAGAAGTGAAGTGACTCGTCTAAGTTCACACGACAGACATGTGACGGATCCGGGATTTCAACCCGTTTCCTTCTGACTCCCGGGCCCGTGCCCTATCCGCCAAGTCACGCTGCTTACTGTCCTTTCCCAAGCGCATAGTACGGTGCTCTGCATACAGTGAGTGCTCAATAAATAGAATTAATTGGTTGATCCTTCCTCTAAACTGGAACTCCCTTGACCTTCAAATCAGTTCTCTCCATCTTCATAGCCCTTCTGAAAACCAACCCCTACAATTAATTCCCCAATTAAGTCCAGCTACCCAGGTCAACATAATTTCAAAAGTCATCTCAATACTTATGTTAGACACTGTATCACATGCATATTTGCACATATATCGAATCACACCTTTTTTTTCCCCCATCTGTATTTTTCTTATCGACATTTGTCCACGGCTTGCCTCTATCAGATTCTCCAATAATACGTAAGCTTCTCGAGTGCAGGACATGTTTTGTACTCAGTTTTACTCCCTCAGTCAATTAATAGAGTTCTACGGACACGGTAAATGGATCGGAAATATCACTGATTGATTCGATCGATTACGCCAGCTGCGTGACCTTCGGCAGATCATTTAACTTCTGTGTGCCTCACTTTCCTCTCCTGTAAAATGAGGATTCGATACCTGTTGTTCCTCCTACATAGACTGTGGGCCTCATATGGGACAGGGACCGTGACCGTCCTGATTATGTTGAATTTACCCCAGTACTTAGTGTAGTGCTTGCACCTAGTAAGTGCTCAGCAGCTAACAGCAGGAAATTATTAAGATTATTCACCGATACTGATATTGTGACATGGTTTCCAATCACTCAGCTTGAGGGTACCCGACCCCATTTTCAATATATATGTGGAAAGTCACTTAAAATGCTTGTCCCCAGACTCTGTTGTGGTTTGGCTCTTCTTACAAGTGGACGGACGAGAAATACTGAAAACTATTAGCTCCTACTAAGCTTGAACCTCTTGTTTAGGATGAAAAGGAAATTATGAGGCCTCAAAAGTAATATGGATATTATCTCCCCCTCTAGACTGTAAGCTCCCTGTAGCAGGATCATTTAAACCTAATTTTCTACTTGTACTAATTCTTCCTCTGAATTAATTCTAATTACTCTCTGCTGAATTGTACTTTCCCAAGCAAAGTCTGCTTTCATTTTTATCTGACTCAGAACATCATTTGCTGATCAAAGTCCCAACTTGATTTTCTCACTGCTTTAAAATAGCCAATTGAAAGGCCGATTTTATTTGAAATAATTCTGGGCCACCATACAAGAATTTCAATAGGAAATATTGGATTATGTTTATAGACAAGACTGCTTTGCTTGAGTCTAGACTGATCGTCTCCAATTTGAAGTTCAATTGCATTAGTGGGGTTTGGGGAAAGGAGCTAAGCTGTAGTGAGTGGGAGAAGGAAAATTCAAGACACTGGGTAGGTGATTACATAGATCTCTGCAGATACAGGATTCTTGAATCCAGGCAAAACTAGGAGCCCCAAGCAGTTTAACTAAGACAGGTCTTTTTTCCTTCTTCTCTGTTTCTTTGAGCTCTTAGCCTTTCCCTTTCTCTGCTCTTTGGAAAATGGATCTCATATTTTAGTGGTCAAGGAAATCTTTCTGGGTTCTACTTCTAGCTCTATTTGTCTGCTGTGTGACCTTGCTAGGTAACTTGACTTCTCTGAACCTTGGCTTCCTCATTTCTAAATTTTGGATTTAAGTACCTGTTCTCCTTCTCCTTCAAACCGTCAGCCCACATGGGACAGAAACTGTGTCTGACCTGATTGTATAGTATCTACCCCAGTGCTTAGTACAGAGCTTGGCACATAAGTATTTAACAAATACCATAATTGTTATTATTATTATTGCTAAGTCTGTTTGGAAGGCAGAATCCTGAACTGCATCATGGAAGACAGTGCTTTTCTCTGTTTGCTCCAAAACTGACAATTTTCAAATTCACTCTGCCTGCACCACTGTGGATCAAGATTAACAGAGAAATGATTCCTAATAATAATAGTAATGATGGTATTTGTTAAGTGCTTATTATGTGTCAGGCTCTGTACTGAGCCCTCGAGTAGATACAAGGTAACTGGGTTGGACACAGTCCCTGTCCCACAAAGAGCTCACAGTCTTAATCCCCATTTTACAGATGAGGTAACTGAGGCACAGAGAAGTGAAGTGACTTGCCCAAGCTCACACAGCAGACAAGTGGTGGAGGCAGGATTAGAATCCAGGTCCTTCTGCCTCCCAGGTCCATGTTCTTTCCACTAGGTCATGCTACGTCTCCTAAACAATACTAGGTCCAGAAACTAGGGCTAGGGACTTTGAACATCCGTTTGGGGTATGTTTGAACTGTGACCATTATGCTGATGAGAACCATTTTCATGTCTTCATTCATAGAGACATATGACTAGCAGTGTATTCATTATCATATGACTATTTTGTGGTTTATACATTGATTTAGTCCATTTTACGTAAAGGAACACATAAAGACCACAATTTCTAATGTTAAAACTATGACAAAATAAATGTTGTGAAAATAAGTGAGAGAAGCAGCGTGCCTGGCCCGAAAGAGCACGGGCTTGGGAGTCTGAAGACCAAGTTCGACTCCTGGCTCTGCCATTTTGCCTGCTACGTGACCTTGGGCAAGTCACCTTCTCTGAGCTTCACCTTCCGCATTTGTAACATGGGGATTCACAAGTTGTTCTCCCTCCTACTTTGACTGTGAACCTCGTGTGACAGGGACTGTGGTCCAGCTTGATTATCTTGCATCTATCCCAGCCCTTGACATGTAATGAGCATAGGTTGACAATTCAGATCCCTGTAATTATTTCTTTATATCAATTCATTCAATAGTATTTATTGAGCGCTATGGGCAGAGCACTGTACTAAGCGCTTGGAATGTACAATTCGCCAAAAGATAGAGAAAATCCCTGCCCACTGAGGGGCTTACAGTCTAATCGATGTCAGCCTCCCCCTCTAGACTGTAAGCCGGTTTGGGGCAGGAATGGGTCTACCAACTCTGTTGTACGGTACTCTCCCTCAAGAGCTCAGTACGGTGCTCTGCGCTCCAGCTCCACTGCTTGCCTGCTGTGTGACCTTGGTCAAGTCATTTAACCTCAGACCCCCTCATTGGCAAAATGAGGATTGAATACCTGTTTTCCCTCCTACTTAGACTGTGATCTCCATATGGAACATGGATTTTGGCTTACCTGATTAACTCCTGAGTATCCTATCGATCAACCATATTTATTGAGTGTTTACGGTGTGCAGAACAAGCACCTGGGGGAGTACAGTATAACAATCTAACACACACACATTCCCAGCCCAAAATGAGCTTATTAGAGGGGGACTTAGACATTAATATAAATAAATTATGCATGTGCACATGGGTGCTGTGGGTCTGGGAGAGGGGATGAATTAAGCAAACAAATCAGGGTGTTGCAGAGGCAGTGGAAGAAAAGGAAAAGAGGGTTGAGTCAGGGAAGGCCTCTTGGAGTCGATATGCCTTCACTGAGCTTTGAAATGGGGGGGGAGAGTAATTGTCTGTCAGATTTGAAGAGGGAGGATGTTCCAGGGCAGAGGCGGGACGTGGGCGAGAGGTCAGAGATGAGATAGGCGAGGTCAAGGTACAGTAAATTGGCATTAAAGTAGTGAAAGGTGTGGACTGGGTTGTAAAAGGAGATCAACGAGGTGAGGTAGGACAAGGTGATTGACTGCTTTAAAGCCAATGGTAAGGAGTTTCTCTTTGTTGTGGAGGTGGATGGGAAACCATTCGAGGTTCTTGAAGAGTGAGGAAACACGGACCGAAGTTCTGTAGCAGAACTAGCCAGGCAGCAGGGTGGAGTATGGACTGAAGTGAGGAGAGGCAGGAGGCTGGGAGGTCAGCAAGGAAGCCGATACAGTAATCAAAGCAGGGTAGGATAAGTGCTTGGATTAATGTGATGGTAGTTCGGATGGAGAGGGAAGGCCAGATTTCAGCGATGTTGTGAAGGTTGAACTAACGAGATTTGGTGAAAGATTGAATATGTGGTTTGAAGGAAAGAGGAGTCAACGATAATGCCGAGGTTATGGGCTTGGGAGACAGGAAGGATGGTGGTGCTGTCTACAATGATGGGAAAGTAGGGGAAGAACAGGATTTGGGTGGGAATATTTTGACGTGTTATGTTTGAAGTGTTGCAGGACATCCAAGTAGGGATGTTTTAAAGGTAGAAGGAGATGCAAAAACTGTAGAGGGGGAGATAAATCAGGGCTGGAGGTGTAGATTTGGAATCATCCACATAAAATGATATCTTGTAGTATGCCGTCGAGCCGTGTCTGACCCAGAGCAACGCCACGGACACATCTCTCCCAGAACGCCCCACTTCCATCTGCAACCATTCTCAGAGTGGATCCATAGAGTTTCTTAGTAAAAATCTGGAAGTGGTTTACCACTGCGCTCCTTCTGTGCAGTAAACTTGAGTCTGCCACCCTCGACTCTCTCCCATTCTGGCTGCTGCTCAGCAAGGGTGAGTTTTGATTTGTAGCAGATGGCCTTCCAATCGTTAGCCACTGGCCAAGCTAGGAATGGAATGGATATGCCTGCGCTTGACTCTCCCTCCGTGGTCGAGACTGGTAGAGACTGGAAACTCTCCAGGTACCACCCTAAGAGGCACAGAGGAGATAGTTGAAGCCAAATGAGTGAATGAGTTCTCCAAGGGAGTGGGAGCATTTAGTATAGTACTTGGCACATAGTAAACACCTTAAAAATACATAGCTATTATTGAAACAGGGGGTGAGATACTAGTTTTTTCCATCCTTCTACACTGTGAGGCCCTATGTGGGACAGGGACTGAGTTGGGTCTCATTGTGTTCCCATTGTTTGGCACAGAAAAAAGTCCTTAACGAATACTGCTATTATTATCATTACAATTATTATTGATAATGATGATGATGGTATTTGTTAAGCGCTTCCTATGTGCCAAGCACTGTTCTAAGCACTGGGTAGATACAAGGTAATCAGGTTGTCCCAAGTGGGGCTCACAGTCTTAATCCCCATTTTACAGTTGAGGTAACTGAGGCCCAGAGAAGTGAAGTGACTCGCCCACAGTCACACAGCTGACAAGTGGCAGGGCCGGGTTTAGAACCCACGACTTCTGACTCCCAAGTCCGGGCTCTTTCCACTAAGCCACACCACTTCCCTAGCCACATAGGTTCATATAGGTAAAAATATTTTCACCAGTAGCATCATCCTTAAATTGAAAGAATACATATGCATCACACACACACACATATACATCCATGCATATTTATATATATATATATATATACTAAATGACACAGTATATTGGTTATATAGGATAAACATAGACCATCAGTAAGATTATAAACTCCTCCATCTAGACTGCAAGCTCACGGTGGACAGGGAACATGTCTACATCGTACTCTCTCGAGCCCATCGTACAGTGCCCTACGCACAATAAGTACGCAATAAACAGCACCGATTGATTGATGAAAGGATTGAACACAGAAAAGACAACATTTGGACAGCTGATGGCTCACTGGAAAGGGCACAGGCTTGGGAGTCAGAGGTAGTCGGTTCTAATCCCGGCCCCGCCGCATGTCTGCTGTGTGACCTTGGGCAAATCACTTCACTTCTCTGGGCCTCTTTTACCTCATCTGCTAACTCGAGATTAAGACTGTGATCCCTGTTTGGGACAGAGATTGTGTCCAACCTGACTGCCTTGTATCTACCCCGACACTTAGAAAAGTGCTTGGCACATAGTAAGCACTTAACAAGTGACATTATTATTACAAGATCATCAGGTTGGACAAGGTCCCTATCCCGAATGGGGTACCCAGTCTAAGTAGGAGGGAGAATTGAATGTGTTTCCCTTATGAATCAGAGATACATGGAGCATTTTCCATATCATGCTTCTGTGTAGGACTTTCCTTTCCTTTTCAGACTTTATGGCACCATCCGATTTGGAACGCTGTGCTACTTATGCAGGACAGGGTTTGAGTCGGACCCAAGTGGAATATCACCAGCCCGTGGGATGAGAATACAAATGCCGCGCATCCTGGGTCCTCCCGAAATTGAACCACCCTCTCCCTTAGATAGTCAGGAAGTTGGGAAATCTGGTAGCTGAGCTCTTTACCAAAGATCAGATGAAATGCTTTCTCACGGAGCCGCGGGATTGACTATCGATTCTTAGGCACGAAGCAGGTTGCAGTGAATAACGCCAGGCATTTTGCAACGGTGGTCAGACAGTCGGATGAACTGGACTTTATCACACATCGATTGCTCGTTTTTTTCTCTCTGGCAATTTTTTTAAAAAAAGGTAGAGGCAGAAGGTAATCGGCATCTTTTGATGGTTTGCCTCTGAAGGGTCTGTGCATCTCATCAAGTGACTACCGCCCGCGTCCCTTGCAAATGAAATACTTTAGGAGCCCATTTAATTGAATCACAGTTGGAAGTGGCAGCTGACTGTATTTGCCCTTTGCCTTAACATACCTAGGAATCCCGATCTATAGTCCTGATTGCTATTGATTTTTCTAGATTTCATTATAAAATCGATAACCGCGGCACAGGGTAAAATCGTGTACGAGGGTTGCAACATACCGAGGTCTGAGGAAAACACACCGGGCTCAGCGAAGCTGCTCAGGAAGCTAATTAGGAGAAAACATCCATCAGGTAAAAACAGGGCCATCCCATTGACTGCTATCGATTTTCTTAGCCCTGTGAAAAGACAATCAATTAGATAAAGAAGGCTAATGTTACAGCTGCAATTTAATAACCCCTAAAGAAAGAGGGACGGCTATTGATTCCTCACATGGAATGTAGAGGTTTATTGAAATATACTGAACTTCACCTGTCTCGCAGTCAAGCCCCGTAAGAGAGACGGTCTCCCGGGCCTGAACTGCCACTTTGGGGAACAGAATCCCAACTATGAAAGCGTCTCGGTGACGTCAGACCTGAGAGATGCAAATGAAAGAAAACTTTAGAAGAAACCCAAGCCCCGATTGAATACTAAATCACAGGAGCTATTGACAGAAACTGTCTTAGTGAAGGTTGTTTCTTTTTTCATCCAGAATGTACCAGAGTACCACCTGTCATTTTCAAAAGCAAAGTCAGTTTTGCCAACCAGCCGTGAATGACAAATAAAGCTTTACATGAAACACAAGGGCATATTATGTGCTATTGTGAGTTCTGCTAAGTGCTAATTTATCTGGCTTGTTCTCTTCAGCAAACACACGCACAGACACATGAAATAATCCATCTAATTATGTAGCTATTTAGGAGAAAAACAAAGCAAGGTGTTTTTGTGTGATGCAGAAAGTACATGATACAACAAAGGTTTTCATCAAACCTAACCTAGCTAATGAAAATAAATGAAGTGCTGTAAGCTGTAACAATTTTAGAACAAATAAACTTTTGCTAGTTTTATATTTAGGGTAGACCCAGCTGCCTTTCATAAATAGATGAGTACCTTCATTCATTTTTTGATAGTCCCTAATTGGAAATGGCTAATAGGCCTTGTTCCTTTCAAATATAAAATCTGGACTAAAATACCTCATATAGATATTTTCTTTATGCTTTTCTTTTCTATTGCTTGTATTTGATCCTTTCTCCCTCATTATATATATGCCTTTTTCACCAGCAGACAGCTGCTATTCACAATAATTGCTAGGGCAGTCAATTATACTTTAAATAGGCCTACTTGAGGACAAATGGTAGTCTAAATTGTGCTGAAGACATACCATACACAAAGACTGTGTCATTTCTAGTATTTGAAACATTATAAATATCCTTCAGAGGCAACATAGTTCATTTGCCTTACTCCAGACATGTCACAGACTTTCTGTGAAGCATTTCCAGAATACAAGGGCCGAGTTCTAGGAGTCACTAATCAAGTATCCAACTTTCTAATAAACAGTAGAATCTGCTATGTGGTATTTGGGAAAATGTTGCCTTTTTTTCTTTCTTGTCAAGATGTATGAATTTTATATTTCAGAGAATTGGATTTTCTGCTTGCTTGTCCTTTAAGGTCTGACACCGTGGACATTCAAACATACCTGTATCTAGAGAATGGAATTTATTTAATGTTTTCTGATGTCTTCCCAGTTCTGGTGATGTTTTGTTTTTTGTTTTTTTTTCTGCTGGGGAGTTGGGTATTTTCACCATGGTCATTTTGATTAAAAGCAGAAGTTATGAGTTTAGTTTGGAAAACATTTCATGGGAGCCAGGGGAAAATCAGTGCAGTGGCATTATAACTTTAAACCCTAAGTTAAATTTAAAGATTATAAAATGGACTATACACAGAATGGTCAATTCGTGAGAAGGTAAAATAAAGATCAGTCTCCAGGCACAGCAGGAAAAAACCCCACAATTCATTCATGAGAATGAATGAAACTATGGAAGTTCATTTGAAATTAAGGTTAACGAATCCAGTTTATTCAATGTCCGGGCAGAGAGCAAGACAGCTGCAGATCACTTTCTCACTTTGTTCTGCAATGTCAGGTTTCCAGAGTCTCAAAGGAAGAATAAGGGTTTTGCCATAAGTTTCTTCTCCCGTCTTTGAGACTTCTACATTGGGGATTAAACCGTGCCTCCAAGGCAATTTAAAGGTGTATGTCCTAGCTTGTATGTTGACTTCTGTGGTGTCTAGGGATGTAAGATAGACCTCCTATTGTTACATCAACGAATGTTTGAAAAATAAAATCGTACCTTGAAGAATGACATCCATACTGTCCAGGATAAGAATAATAGCAAAAAAAGACAAGCATTACTTTGATTTAAGTACTATTCAATGAGTCTGTAGGGATTTAACACCTGTGCTGCACATAGTTGGTTCTCTAGTCTGTAAAATGGGGATTAATATTGTGAGCCCCTTGTGGGATAGGGACTGTATCCAACCCGATTTGCTTGTGTCCACCCCAGCGCTCAGTACAGTGCCTGGCACCTAGTAAGTGTTTAGCAAATACCAGAGTTATTATTATTAAATAGAAATGAGCTTTTCTCCCTTGAAGAGAAATTCTCTCCATGGACTCTAATCACAATTTTCAGACTTCAGTTATCATTATTAAGGGTGTTTGTTAAACACTTACTATGTGTCAAGTGCTGTTCTAAACCCTGGGGTGGATAGAAGTCAATCAATCCCTGTCCCACCTGGGGTCACAGTCTAAGTAGGAGGGCGAACAGGTATCGAATCTTCATTTTTTACAGGTGTCAAAACTGAGGCACCGAAGAAACTGAGGAAATTAACGTTAAGTAACTTGACCAAGATCTCACAGCAAAATTTTGGCAGAGCCGGGTTTAGAACCCAGGTTCGCTGACTCCCAGGCCCGTGCTCTTTCTACTTGGCCATGCACCTTCCTCTTGACAGGAATTTTGAGTTAATTAGAAGTAGGTCGTGGTTCTGAAAATCCTTAAGTAAAATTGCTGTTCTGAAAACCCTAAAGTTGAGAATGCTTCTCATATTGTCAAGCAGTTTCACTGGTGAATTGGGTGGGAAGAATGGGGCGGGGATTATCACTCAGTGCAAAAGAACTAATTGAAAATCTTTCTTTAGTTTTGTATCCTGAACACTGTGTGAACAATCTCATTTAGGAGTTCAACGTTATCAACTAAGTAGCAAGATCACTCATTAAACAAACTAAACACGGAGATCTATACACAGTAATTCTGTAATGGGGATGGCTGGAGAGAGCAGATGGTAGACTGTAAGCACAATGGGGGCAGGGAACATGTCTACCAACTCTGTTATATTGTTATACTGGACTCTCCCAAACACTTAGCACAGTGTTCAGCAGTTAGAAAATGTTCAATAAGACTGTAAGCTCATTGTGGGCAGGGAATATGTCTGTTTATTATTATATTGTCCTCTCCCAAGAACTTAGTTCAGTGCTTTGTATGCAGCAAGTGCTCAATAAAAACGGTTGAATGAATGAATCGACCAGTCAGTCAGTACTACTGATTGAGTGGTTCATCGTCCAATACTCTTTTCGACACAATGAAACGGTCAAGCGAAGCTATTTGTAAAGCAAATTAATAAAATAGTATATATTCCAACACAACCCCACTCAGGATCACACCTGGAGAGTTTCCAATACTCTACCCATCTTGACTAAACCACTTCCGGATTTTGACCAAGAAAACTCTATGGATCCATTACCGGAACAAATGCAGACGGAGGTGGGGCGTTCTGGGAGAGATGCGTCCATGGCGTCGCTATCGGTCGGAGACGACTCGACAGCGTAAGATAATTCCAACACAGCTATGAAACTTAGAGCTTAATGGTTCAAAGCAGGCTTCTTTGGAACTTCCCTTCTACTTAAGCTTTCACAAGACTAAATGAAACACCATCAGATGAAAAGAGCACTAAATTAAGAATTCAGAGAGTAGACTATTCCTGCTGAGACTATTCCTGCGTTGGACATTTACTTGATAGATTTAAGGATTAACCTGATTAGCTCTCTGCCTCTGTTTGACCCATCTCAATGAATCGATCAATGGATAGTACTTACTGAGTGCTTATTCTGGGCAGAATTCTAGATGTCTTATACTACATACATCAAGAAATAGTACTTATTGAGTGCTATAATAAGGGCAGGAGAATGCAATATCAGTAGTATTCATTGAACAATTACTGCATGCTAAGCACTTGGGAGAGCAATAGAGTTATTAGACACTTTCCCTTCCTACAGAGAAATATGATTAGCAGACATGATCCTACCTCAAGGATCTTGCCATCTGTCTGTTGAACAATGTTATTTATTAAGCGTAATAGTAATAATCGTGTTATTCGTTAAGCGCTTGCTATGTACCGAGCGCTTGTAGTAAGTGCTGGGATAGATACAAGATTATCAGGTCTCATGGGGGCTCACAGTCTAAGTAGAAAGGAGAATAGGTATTAAATCCCCATTTTGCAGATGATGGAACTGAGGCACAGAGAAATTGAGTGACTTGTCCAAGGTCACGCAGCAGAGGAATGGCAAACCATGATTAGAACCTCAGTGCTCTGATTCCTAGGTCCAGGATCTTTCCTTTAGGACACACTTCTTCGCATCCTACTTATTGTGTGCAGAGCACTGTATTAAGCACTCAGAAGGGAATACACAGGAAAATAATTGAAGGGAGGGAGAAGCATCTGAAAATTGGATAATATTTGTCCTTCCATATCTCAAGGGGTGTTATGAGTACAAAATGAGAAAATAAATGTGAAAGTGCTTTAGAATGAAAGTAGAGTGGAGAATAATTTTAAAAAAGAAATATATCATTTTGTAAAACGATTAAATATAGAGATAGAAAATCCCATTCATTACTAAAACACATATTAGAAAAAAAAGGACAAATACTAGAAATCCATCATTTTATCCTACATTTGGTTATCATTCATCCGAATTCCCTTCTAGTTTGAAAGGTGCATCCTTTCAGCTCTACAGAATAGTAGAGGGCAAAAGTGAAATCACATAGAAATTACCACTTCAGTATGTTCTGACTTAGTATGCATTTTCACTACGTGTTTTAGCTAGAACACAATGGCGGAATCAGGGAATTTTCTCCAACAAAGCAGGTTTGTCTGGATACGGAGCAATAAGGTGCGGGAAGAAATGAAGATAGGTGAGAAGTCTTTGAACACAAGATGAGTTCTTACTTAATGTGTGTTTTTCTTACAACAAATGTCCTGCAAGATGACAAATCCCACATTCTAGGAGAAATAGGGCTATTTGAGACATTTTCACATCTCTTGTGTCTGAAGTAGCTCAATGAGGGCAGGGAATCCATCTGTTTATTGTTGCATTGTACGCTCTCAAGCGCTTAGTACAGTGCTTTGAACTCATCTAGCAATGAAGAAAGATGATTGATTAAATGAATGAACAAAGACACAGGAGAAACTTCACTATGGTTAAAAATACTCTTTAGAATTCGGCCCCTGACCTTGTCATTGAAATGGGATGGTTGAGATACAGAAGGGAAGTTTTCTAAAGCAGCGATGACATCAAAGTTATGCTAGGCCTTTGATAAATCAATCAACCAATCAATCATATTTATTAAGTACTTCCTGTGCGCAGAGCACACTTGGGAGAGTACGACAGAGTTGGAATTGCCCTCCGGGAGCTTACAATCAAGATGGGTAGGGACTTCCCAAGGTGCCAAAGTTCTCTGAGAATTGTACTATCTTTCAATTCTCCCTTCTGCTCTTCTTCCCTTTCATCATTCCCTCATCTCTGAAGACCTTACAATGGGGGTCCAAGATAACACCTCTGATCTTCCCTGGGGTTCTTATAAGGACAGCTTCAACCCTGGTGCCTGTAAAGAAACCCTCCAAGACTGCACGCTCTTAGCAGTGTGGCCTAGTGGATAAAGCACTGGTCTGGGAGTCAGAAGGACCTGGGTTCTAGTCCTGGCACCACCGCTTGTCTGCTAGGTGACTTTGGTCAAATCACTACACTTCCTCTGCGCCTGTCACCTCAACTGTAAAATGGGGATTAAGACCGTGAGCCCCAAGTGGGACAGGGACTGTGTCCAACCTGATTACCTTGTATCTACCCCAGCTCAGAGTAGTGTCAGGCACATAGTAAGTACTCGACAAATGCCATTAAAAAAAAAGAAAAGCTCGTTGTGGGCGGGGAATGTAACTGCCAAATCTACTTTATTGTAATAATAGTAATGGTATTAAGTGCTTACTACGTGCCAAGCACTGTCCTGAGAGCTGAGATGCTTTTGCTTCTCATGTGTCTAAAGCAGATCACTGTGGGCAGGGAATGCATCTGCTGAGCACTCAATACGGTGCTCTGCTCATAGTAAGCGCTCCATAAATACCATCGATTGACCGACTGATTGACCACATGCATATTCCACCTAATTCCTGATTCAGGAGAAAGGAGGGGAAATTCTACGTTCCTTTCCAGAGGCCTCCTAGTGAGGGCTCTTGGGGGGCCCCCCGAATGGAACCACTAATTCCTGCGGCTGCAGCTCTTGGGTGGTCAGAAGAGAACGATTTCCTACCTGCTTAGAAAAGCAGCGTGGCTCAGTGGAAAGAGCCCGGGCTTGGGAATCAGAGGTCGTGGGTTCTAATCCCGGCTCCGCCACTTGTCTGCTGTGACCTTGGGCAAGTCACTTAACTTCTCTGTGCCTCGGTGACCTCATCTGTAAAAACGAGGATTAAAAAATGTGAGGCCCACGTGGGACAATCTGATTACCCTGTATCTCCCCAGTGCTTACAACAGTGCTCAGCACATAGTAAGCACTTAACAAATACCACAGTTATTATTATTATTACCACTTGAGATAGACTGAAGGACTTGGGAAAATGACCCCTAGTGGAGTAGAAAATCCCTAGGAAATCCATTAGGAACCTGCCCTGGAGTTCAAGATCAAGGAAAGGATCCTTTCCTTGATCCTGGAAAAAGCAAAACTGTACTGGAGTCACCACATTCCACATCTTCAGAGGCTTCTGGGGTCCCTGAGTCAAGGAAGTGGGACCAGGATCTCTCTTACTCTCTCTATTCCTTTTCCAAAACCAGAGATAGCATATGACTGAGGTTCCCCAGGCAGAAAGAGGAGCGGTGTGGCCTAGTGGATAGAGCTTGGGTCTGGGAGTCAGAAGACTTGGGTTCTAATCCTGGCTCCGCCCCCTGTCTGCTTTGTGACCTCTGCCAAATCATTTAACTTCCCCGTGCCTCATTTTCCTCATCTGTAAAATGCCTGTTCTCCCTTCTACTTAGACTGTGAGCCCTTTGTGGGACAGAAACTGTGTCCAACCTGATAATCCTGTATCTACCTCTGTGCTGCAAACATTACTTGACACACAGTAAGTAACAAACATAAAAATAATAATAATAATAATGGTATATGTTAAGCCCTTACTTTGTGCCAGACACTGTTCTAAGCACTAGGGTAGCTGCAAGATAATCAGGTTGGAGTCTTAATTCCCATTTTACAGATGAGGAAACTGAGGCATCCAGACGTGAAGTGACTTACCCAAAGTCACACAGCAGACAAGTGGTGGAGCTGAGATTAGAACCCCTGACCTTCTGACTCCCAGACCTATGCTTTAGTCACTAGACCATCCTGCTTCTCTACTAGTATTATTAGTAATACTACTACTACTGATAATAACAATAATAGTAATTGACAAAGACACACACTCGCACAAAAATAAGGCATTAGCAGGGAGCAGGGATACGTGGGACAGGATTCAAGCGCTTAATACAGTGCTCTGCACACAGTAAGCGCTCAGTAAATACGACTGAAAGAATGAACGAAGGATTGAGGATTATGCAGATTTCTTTAAACAAGATTAGCCCTCCATGAATTTGTAATCTCGACTAAAACTGATTTAGACCTACAGAGCAGGATACATCATCAAGTATACAGAGCATTAAACAAATTTCCTACAAGATTGTGCAATTTTGATCGCTATCAGTGCAAGCGTTCAGGTCAACGAAATCATGGGAAGTACAAAAATATAAGGTCTAGTTAAAGACTGAACTATTCAATTGGATGTCACAAATTCTGGAAAGATTTGATGAAGGAGCTGGGTATAAAGGATTAGTTTAATTAGCTTAAATCTACCCCACTGTTCAGTACAGCGCCTGGCACATAGGGAACAGAACAAATACCATAAAATAAAAAGGAATCCGTTTTTTACATGCTTTAGAAAGCTAGACACATTCTTGGATAGACGTATAGAATTCTACAGACTTCAAACTCCCATGCCTCAGATACCTGTATTTTTCTTTTACTTAACACCCAAAGAGTAAATAACCTTAAAATTATATTTAAAGATTTGAAGTCAAAGTCATTTGATAGTTACAGAAAGGAAAACACACATTTGAACTACTGTCATCTTTCCCACTCCAATAAGTTTAAAACATTCCATTCTTTTGTTGTTGTTAATTTGATAAGTAACGTGCTCCTTAGCTGACAGGCTGACAGGCTGGATGGTATTTTCCATCAATTTTTACAGCTGAGCTCTAAACCATGTTACTTTAATGCTCCCGTCTGTCCTCACTCCTCTCTATAGCGATATGGCAGATTGATCAATCCCTCTACTGTAGAACTCCGGGATGAATATTCAAGGGAATTTTCACAGAGACGGACAGAGAATGGCTCACCCCGAATTCACTGTCCTCTTCTGTGAGACACATCATCCTAAATAGGTTTCTGAATCAAGAAGTCTCCTTTCCCTGAAATGAAGTAAAACTACCAAAGAAATTCCTAACCATCCACTTAAAAAAAAGTCATTTCCCAAATGTCAATACGGACGAAAAAAAGACAAACGCATGCTTCGAGGAAAGGAGCTAGGGAAATCTGCAGTATTTCCTTTTTATCGACCTTATTTTCCACAACACTTTAGTACAGTACAAAATGCTTAACAAACACCAGAAATTCCAAATACCATTAAAAAACCCCATAAGTTCTGCTGGATGTTCACATTTATCATGATTGAAGATTTTCAGGTCCTGTTTAGCAAATCAATCCATCGATCAATGGTATTTATTGATCGCTTAAAGTGAGCACAGCACTTGAGAGTCCTTGAGAGAGTACAATAGAGCAGGTAGACACGATCCCTGCCCTCAAGTAGCTTACATTTCTGGAGGATGAATGAACATTTTTTTATTGAGGAAAAGCATTATGTTAGGATGAAAAATTGCTACTTGTGTGATTCTTATCAAAGTCCCCAAATCATCTTGCTCCTGCACTGTCGGTCTGGAACTAGTTCCTAATGTTCAAAAGGGTTGATTGAACAAGTTCAAACTAACTTTAATAAAAAGGACTGAAAAAGTATATGATCCATGACAGAAGCTAATTCTTGAATGGGTAGAGAGCGGACACTTTTGAGGGAAATATATACAGCATATACAGCATGCCTGACTTCAATTAAAGCACTCAATGAATACCGACGATCGATTGATCGATCGATTGATTGAGACATAAACTAATTGGATAATCCATTTCGGGTCATGGTGGGGCACATAAAGACTGAGTCAAGAAGAGATGTGATGTAAGGGCATGAGGGTTTGGGCTATGCAGAGAGAAATCTAGATTTTGGCCATTATCTCGGTGTTCTAAGAGTTTAGAACAGCGCTCTACACACAGTAAGCGCTCGGTAAATACGACCGAGTGAATGAATGAATCGCGATGGGGGCAGAGGACGGATATAGAGGATGAAGGGATGTGGATGAGATGGCAAGTTAAGGGATTCAGATGTGAGTAAAGTGGCAGGTTAAGAGTTGGAGAAGTGAGAAATGGGGAAGGGAAGATGAGGTCAAATCTACGTCCACGTTGGCACGTGGGGCTGAGTAAGAGATCGGTAGAGTCGAGTAGCGTGTTGAAGCCGACAGTTGGGTAGGTCACCTTAGACCGTAAACTCGTTGAGGGCGGGGATTCTGTCTGTTCATTGTTGTATTGTACTCTCCCAAGAGCTTAGTTCAGTGCTTGGCACACAGTAAGCGCTCAATAAATACGATTGAATGAATGAATGAACAAGATCATTAGCATGACCGGATGGAGTTCATGTGCAAGCTATGCACTGGGAGAGTGCATCCGATGTGTACCCATCAATATCTGTCCTTCATGGCCAGGATTGATAATAATAAGGATTCTGGTATTTGCTAAGCGCTTACTATGCACCGGGCACTGGACTAAGCGCTGGGGTGGATACAAGCAAATCAGGTGGGACACAGTCGCTGTCCCACGGGGGGGCTCGCAGTCTCCGCCCTCCTTTTACAGATGAGGTAACTGAGGCACAGAGAAGCTGAGTGCCTTGCCCGAGGTCACACAGCATACAAGGGGAGGAGCCAGGATTAGAACCCATGACCTTCTAACTCCGAGGCCCGTGCTCTACCCGCTGTGCTGCTTCTGAGGCCGCTACTGCAGATCGGAAGGTGCCGCTTTCTAGGTGAACAGAGGATCGCCCAAGTGTTCCTTCTCTCTTCCCTTACCGTCTCCGTTCTGTGACTTAATTGGCGCGTCCTTACAATGACTGCCCCAGATATCTTTCGACCTAACAGACGTATCATAGGATCTTTTCATTATCCGACCGTTTTGACAGACTTTATTGATTTGGCCGGCAACCGAAGTTAACCAGAAAAGGGGGCAGTGTGACAGTTTTATGTAACAAAAGGCACAGTGTCATGTCAAGTGAACTCAATGTGGTACAAAGTGACAGCAGGACAAAAACTCCTTTCATACTTAATTTTCTGCTTCATTTTTCCCCCCCACCATCAATACATAAGGCAGTGTAGTAGGTGACACAAATTAGCAGGATGGAGCGAAAGGTCTAAACCTGCTTCTGTTTCTACACTTGACTCCTTTTTCTGCTGAGGTGCCGGCAATTATCACTGAGGTGAATGAGAAAGAAGAGCAGCTTAGAGTAATCAGCCAGCCTACCCCTATAGGAGAAAATATATCCCTTATCAAGATGCTTTTTACATTTCTCCTAGGTGGCTTTTTGGAAAAGATGAAAGAGAAAGTCGTCGTCTCCCACCCCCCATCTGCTAGGTCATGCCTAAAGACACATTCTGTCAAATCTTAAAAGCGGCAACAGCTTTGCCTGTGGGGTACCTATAATTATTATCCGAAGCAGCAGTTGGCCCAGTGCAGTTCATTGTTCTGCTAACACAAGCCCGAATGAGAACAGTGGCTCCAGGCTGTGAGTTTATAAAGTGCAACTTTTCGATTTTGCTCTGCTAAAGCGCCCAGCATTGTGCCGAGTCCACGAGGGACATCTTCGGCCCGCGTCTGGGTTCAGCAGATTGAATCCGTCACGCTGAGTTAAACAAAGAACGGGGGATATAACCTTTACGGGGGCCTGTCATCTTTCCCCGCTAATTCAATCTACGTTTAATCAATGAAAGTAATTTCTTGTTTGTTTAAGTCTCATCCACGGTGGCTCTTGAAGATTTTCAAGTCGTCCACCTCCGCCCTGACCTCCTTCCCCTTTTGAACTTGGACTCGCGAACGGAGGGCCGCGGAAACGGTCCGCTGCACAGCCGGGGTGCTCGTCACCCTCTCCCGTCCTCGGCTCGCCTTTACGAAACCGCCTCGGAGATTTGGTCCGCAAAAAAATGATGTCGGTTACTATGGTGACCACGGTCCCACAAACACGGAGCGTTCGCATTTATGGAATTCCAGGGCGACGATTCTAAACGGTTGGTTTCCGTACCCACTGCGATTGATCGCCTTCTCTTCCCGGGTTTCGAGTGCAAAGACCTCTGCTTTCAAGACGCAGGCTATTCCTGTTATTGAAAGTAGCCGGTAGTGACTTATGCAAGTTCAAGGACTTTATCGATCGGTTTAGCTGGTCTTAATCAAAATCCGTCTTCTTTTCCACTCAGAGTGATTAAATAGGTCTGAGAGCCGGACGGCAAGACTTTTGACTTTTTATTTGTTCTCAACGAGTGCCGAGTTAAGCATTTCATACCTGATGGATATCAGAGAGGATGACAAAACGCAAGATATGTTGGTGGAAAATGGCGTCGCTTAAATATCCCCGGTGAGAGATGTGATACACGCTCACTCTATTTCCTGTAGGGGCAGCTTTTATCTTGCATCGGTATCCCCTGGATTTTTGGTTCTGCTTTCCCTTAATGAATGGTGCCAATGAAAACTAAATTGGCATAGTTGTAACGTTCCTGAAAACAAAAGCCAACCATAGTGTTTTACTGAGTTCTGACTGGGTGCTGAGCACTATACTAAGCGCCTGGGAGAATGGAAGGCGATGGCATACAGATCTGCACTCAAAGAGTTAATGATTAAAGGGAGAGACGGATGTTTTGTACCATTAGGATGAAAAAGAGAATTATAGCTTGTTTTAACAGAAAATGAAAGATGGGTCCATGAAAGAATAAGCACTTGGAAGTGTTTTTAAATATTGCTTCTATATTTAGAGTGTATAATATTTAGCATTTACTGCACTGTTTAGCATATAAGCAGTGTTGCCTAGTGGAAGTCAGGGAACGTGGTTCTAATCCAACTCCACTATTGATTCGTGTGTGACCCTGGACCCGTCACTTCATTGTGGCTCAGTTTCTCAATGGCAAACTTTGATAAAGTGATATTTAATCACTTCCAAGTACTCTCTTAGAGGGGAGTCCTTCTCTTCACCTTAGACTGTGAACCCCCATGTAAGAAGGGACTATTGCTAACTGAGTACAGGATCTTAGCACAGTGCTTAGCACAAAGTAAGGACATGACAGATACCACATTTTTTTAATGCAGATATACAATAGCCTCTATAGCTGCTTTGAAAGTATAGAATGTCTAGGGGTGGGTGGAAAATGACCAGAAAGAAGAAAATGAGTTGCAAATACCTCTGGAGGACATGGAATTTTAGCAGGCCTTTAGAGAACTATGATTTGGGAAGCGCATGGCCTAAAGAATATAGCACGGGCCCGGATTTGGGTTCTAATCCTGCCTCTGTCACACATCTGCTGGTGACCTTGGCAAGTCATTTTTAACTTCCCCTGTGCCTCAAATTACCTCATCTGTGAAGTGGGGATTGAGACTGCGAGCCCCCTGTGGGACACGGACTGTGTCCAACCTGATCAGTGTTTAACTACCCCGCTACTTGGTATTGTGCCTGGCATACGTAAGTATTAAAAAATACCAGAACAAAAAAAATGATATATTTGAATAAGGAGGAAGTTCCAGGCAAGGGGAAAGTGCTAAACAAGGAGCAAGAAGTCAGGAGCCAGGATTAGAAGTCATGACCTTCTGAGCCTCGGGCCTGTGGCTCTATCCAACTATTCCATGTTTACTTCCCGTTCTATGCCGCCCACCGGAGTCGCCGTCTGCTGTGTCGCTCAGCACGCCTTTCTGCACCTCATCGAAAGCTCCAGGGTTACACGTCAACCTTCACCTCCACTAGAAAAATCCTTATGCTGGACTTCAAGCTCCTCTCCTACTTCTCCATTTTATAAATCAGCTCTCTTTCCTCCTTCTCCCTAAAACACACCTTTGTTCCGCTAACTTCATTCATTCAATAGTATTTCTTGAGCGCTTACTATGTGCAGAGCACTGTACTAAGCGCTTGGAAGAACAAGTCGGCAACCAGATGGAGACGGTCCCTGCCGTTTGACGGGCTCACGGTCTGATCGGGGGAGACGGACAGACGAGGACAGTGGCAGTAAATGGAGTCGAGGGGAAGAACATCTCGTAAAAACAACAATCAATCAATCAAACAATGGTACTTATTGAGCACTTGGTGCAGAGCATGGTACTAAATTTTGGAGCTTTACATACTAGAAAACTGGGTATATTATAAACCACAACATAATTATAATATAATTATAATCTGATTATGTCTTAAAAACTACTTATTCATTCATATAAATGTCTTTCTCTCCCTCTAGGCTGTAAATTTGTTTTGGACGGGAAGCATGGCTGCTAATATTGTCGTACTGTACTCTCCCAACCACTCAGTATAGTGTGCTGCACATAGGAAGCGCCCGATAGATAAATAATAATTGCTCATTGATGATGATGACTGATTAATTACCGACCCATCTTTTTGGCTCTACATTGCCTGCAACAATATCAGGATTGACTCTTAAAGAATATCGCTGACCGAATATTCCCAGGATCTCAATATGGGTTAGTGGACTTAATCTTTGCAGCACACCAGATACAGGAAAACCGCATCTTCGAGCTCCATGACCTCTATAGGGTTTTCATAGAATTATAAAAGCCCCTGACTCCACGGGACCCCTCTGAATTCTGGAAATAACTTCATAAATTGGCTGGCCTAAAAAGTCCATTGAGATTCTGAAACAAGTTCAGGGCAGCTTGGCCGGCCTATCAAACCTGATGGTGTCTTACAGGCGACCACCCAATCAGCCCGTCAGTCGTTATTTTTTGAGCGCTTACTGTGTGCTCACAGTAAGCCCCTCCTTCCTCACCTCCCTTCTCCCTTTCTACTTTCTACACTCCTCTCCTCTGCCGCTCACCTCCTCACTGTTCCCCATTCATGCCTATCCCGACCCCTGGCCCACGTCCTACCTCTGGCCCGGAACGCCCTCCCTCCTCACATCTGCCAAATTAACTCTCTTCCCCTCTTCCAAGCCCGACTGAGAGCTCACCTCCTCCAGGAACCCTTCCCAGACTGAGCTACCCCATTCCCTCTGCTCCTTCCCTCCCCCCACCCTCTGCTTTTCCCCTTTTCCCTCCCCTCAGCACTGTGCTTATTTGTATATATCATTTATTACCCTATTAATATTGTTAATGAGGAGTATACCACCTTGATTCTATTTATCTTGGTGATTTTGTCTTGTTTTGTTGCGTTTTACTTTGCTGTCCGTTTAGACTGTGAGCCCGTTTTTGGACAGGGATTGTCTCTGTTGCAGAATTGCACATTCCAAGTGCTTAGTATCCCACCTCTGCCACTTGTCGGCTGTGTGACTGTGGGCGAGTCCCTTCACTTCTCTGGGCCTCAGTTCCCTCATCTGTAAAATGGGGATTAAAACTGTGAGCCTCACGGGGGACAACCTGATTTCCTTTTATCTCCCCCAGCGCTTAGAACAGTGCTCGGCACCTAGTAAGCGCTTAACAAATACCAACATTATTATTATTAGTATTATTACAGTGCTCTGCACATAGTAAGCATTCGAGAAATACTATTGAATGAATGAATGAATGAATTGTTAGTTGCATGGGGGCTGTTTAGTTAAACATGCCTAGAGCCTCAGGGTCAGTAGTGTTAGCTTTGGATATGAAGAATATATACATATAAATATATACACACACACACATATATATATATAATTCTAGGGGAGGCCCAACTCAGATTTTAGTAATTAAAACTATAAAATATTAATACTTAGAGTTTTTGGTCAAAATACATTAGTAATCTCTCTGATGATTTGAAAGTCAGCTTTCAAATGTTGCCTCCTGAACATAGAAGCTGCGGAAAATCTTTATGAAAAGTCCCCCAGTACTAGCATGACGTCGTTGTTCCGCATGGGACTGGGACTCAGAAGGACCTGGATTCTAATCTCCGCTCTGCCACTTGTCTGCTGTGTGACCTTGGGTAAGTCACTTCACTTGTCTGAGCCTCAGTTACCTCATCTATAAAATGGGCATTAAGAGTGTGAACCCCACGTGGGGCAGGGGCTGTGTCCGACCCGATTTGCTTTTATCTACCCCAGCACTTAGAACATTGCTTGACACATAGTAAGTGCTTAACAAACATCATAATTGTTATTATGATTATTAGCCTTTATACGTATCCATCCGCACAGAGGGAAAATAACAAAATCCCTCGGATATATGCACGTTCATGCACATTACGCCGCACGAGATAATGCCCCCCTTTGCTTCCCTGAAGTGTGAAACAAAAGTTCTTGATGACGTTATAATTGCGCAAAATAGCAATTGCCATCGCTGTGGCTCCCTTCACGATGTTTATTAGATTTTAAATTGTTTAATGTAGTTTGGATGAGAATACAATGCCTTATAATGAGATCCAAGGACATCTATCCCAGCCAATTAGGATAATTGATTACAATTTCTTGTGGCTTCACCTGTTACCCAACAACACTGAAAGCATAGAAAATGGAAGAGCTGGGTTAGCTAAATCTCTGACACACGCATTTATTTTTAACTTTGTTATTTTGGAGTGCTACATATATTTTCTTATAGAGACTAACTACAGGGATATGTAGTTATATCCCCTCCAAGAGGCCTTCCCCGACTAAGCCCTCATTTTCCCTACGCCCTCTTCTTTCTCCATCATCCCTGCGCTTGGATTTGTACACTTCAGCCCCCCCACCCTCAGCCCCATGACACCTGTGTCGAAATCCATAATTTATTTTAATATCTGTTTCCCCTTCTAGACTACAAGCTCCTAGAGGCCAGAGGATAATAATAATAATTATGGCATTTGCTAAGCGCTTACTATGTGCCCAGCACTGTTAGCACTGTGCTAGGTTAGGTAACCAGGTCATCAGGTTGTCCCACGTGGGGCTCCCAGTCTTAATCCCCATTTTCCAGATGAGGGAACTGAGGCATAGAGAAGTTAAGTGGCTAGCCCAAGGTCACACAGCAGACAAATGGCAGAGGGGGGAATAGAACCCACAATTTCTGACTCCCAGTTCCGTGCCCTTTCCACTAAACCACACAGCTTCTCATGTACCTACCCACTCTGTTATATTATATTCCTTCATTCTATCACATTTTTTGAGCGCTTACTGGGTGCAAAGCACTGTACTAAGCACTTGGGAGAGTACAGTACAACAGTAATCAGATACATTCTCTGCCCACAGTGAGTTTACAGTCTAGAGGGGGAGACAGCCATAAATTTGGATAAATAAATAAATGGAAACATAAATAAATGGAAAAATAAATAAATAAATGGGAAAAATAAATAAACAAACAAACAAATAAATAAATAAATAAATTTCAGGTGCCTTGCATCGTGCTCTCTACACAGTAAGCACTCAAAACTAATTACTATTAGTATTCATTAAGCACTTTTCATTCATTCAATCATATTTATTGAGTGCTTACTGTGTGCAGAGCACTGTACTAAAAATACAGTCCTTCAACAGAGACAATCTCTGCCCACAAAGTTAAGCACTTATTATGTGTCAAATTGTTTTGATCCCTGGGGTAGATATAACTTAATCACATTCCCTACGCATATACAGATATAAACTATATAGAAATATACTATGGATATATATCCGTCTCCCATTCCTGACCGTAAGCTTATTCTGAGCAGGGAATGTGTCTGTTATGTTGTATTCTCCCAAGCACTTAGTATACTGCTCTGCACATAGGAAGCGCTCAATAAATATGATTGACTGACTGACTATATATAGATGGGTAGATAAAGAATTGATATATATGTCTACATAATAATTAAGATATTTATTAAGTGCTTACTATGTGCCAAGCACTGTTCTAAGCATATACATGCACAAGATAGGATGATGAGAATGCAACTTTTTCTCAATGGATGTTGGGAAAAAATTAATAATGCAAATGTTAGTGGAAAGGCGCTTTATTTAGACGAGGTTCGACCTAGTAGATTTCTGAAGTACACGGAAGAAGGCGTTAGCACGATGTTAAGACATCAAAATGAGAGGAAAAATGCCTTATAGATATATGGATTTATGCACATAAACACTTCTGGACCTATCTTTAAATCACGTTATAAATTACTTATTCATATTAATGCCCATCTCCCCCTTTAGACTGTAAGATCCTTACGGGAAGGGAATGTGTCTGCCAACTCTGTTGTATTGCACTCTCCCAAGTGCCGAATACAATGCTCTGCACATAGTAAGTGCTCAATAAATACTACTCGTCGATTGACTATTTCACGTGTATCCGATGAACTACATTTCACTGATTCTATTGGGTGTCGGTGGTGACGCAGCGAGACGATTGCTGGAACTCTGATGAATGCTATGTTTTTATTATGTGCATTCCTCCAAATCACACTGCCAAATCTCATCTTAAAATCACCACTTACAATAGTAATTATAACACTATTAAAAGCACAATGAAATCCACGTCACAATCGGGCTGCCCCTTAATTTGGTTAATGTTATTTCCATAACGACCGTAGAGATCTTAGCGTCGTTAGATTTCTCCGTTTCCGAATTTATTTTGCTCCATGGACTCATATCTCTAATTCCAGGAATTCTGGGGCCAAATAACTTAAAAAGATGTGAAAGGTTTTTTTTTTTTTTCCCCAACATGGTCAAGGGGCATTTCGACAATGAAGGTCTCACTTTCATTCCTGGGGGATTTTCTTTTTGAAACTGGTACCAGAAGAAAAAATGTTAATTGAATCTTCTCATTTACACCTTCCATCTGTTTTCATTGCAGCTGTGACTGCTTAGATACTTGAGAAGCAGGTCAGGTTTGCACTTAATGGGTCTTAGCTGATTACAGTAGTAATTTAATAAAATTGCTACAAGTAGGAGGAATTGTAAAGATATGTTATAAAACCTTTCTATTAAATATAGAAGTTGAAAATGCTACCTTCCTTTGGTTCATAATTTAGCACACAATGTGAAAAGTAATTAAACCAAAAAAAAGAATTCTTCTACTAGAAATTGGACTATATGCCCTATATGCATATCAAAAACTCCAGATCTTATTAGTGGGTGTCATGTATAATAATTAAGAGGATGGTTTTGAAGGTCTCTATTTATCTAGTTCCTGAAATAGCAGAACTACTGTTGGTGTGCGGTTGCTGTTCGTGGGAGATTATAATAGATTTCCTTTAATTCTTTTTTCTAAATCTGATGTTGGAGAAAAAGAGAAAGAATAGAGTGAAAAATAATGCTTTTGGAATCATTACTGACCTCAAATGTATTAACCTCCCCACTAAAGATGTGTTTCTCAGCCCTGTTCTTATAGCATATCTGATGAAATCCCTACATCTCACAGTGGAAGTGGAGCATCTGGAACTGTACAAGCAGTTTGGCCTAAGGGGTAGAGTACGGACCTAAGGAGTCAGAGGACCCGAGTTCTAATTCATTCTTTGGTTCGTTCAGTTGTATTTACTGAGCTCTTACTGCGTGCAGAGCACTAAGCACTTGGGAGAGTACAATATAATGATAAACGGACAAATTTGCGGCCTACAGTGAGCTTTACGGTCTAGCGAGTGGGGAAAACAGACATTAATAACAATGTTGGTATTTGTTAAGCGCTTACTATGCGCAGAGCACCGTTCTAAGCGCTGGGGTAGATGCAGGGTGATCAGGTCGTCCCACGTGAGGCTCACGGCTAATCCCCATTTTACAGATGAGGTAACTGAGGCCCAGAGAAGTGGAGTGACTTGCCCACAGTCACACAGCTGACAAGCGGCAGAGCGGGGAGTCGAACCCGTGACCTCTGACTCCGAAGCCCAGGCTCTTTCCGCTGAGCCACGCTGCTATAAATAAAGATATGACGGATATGTACAAAAGTGCTGTGGGGCTGAGATGGGGAAAGAACAAAGGGAGCGAGTCAGGGCGACGCAGAAGGGAGTGGGAGAAGAGGAAAGGAGGGCTTAGTCAGGGAAGGCTTCTTGGAGGAGATGGCTTTGAATGGCGGGGAGAGTAAGTGTCTGTCAGATTTGAGGAGGGAGGGTGTTCCGGGACAGAGGCAGGACATGAGTGAGGGGTCGGTGGCCTCACAGGCGAGATGGAGGTACAGCGTGGTTAGCACTAGAGGAACAAAGTGTGCGTACTGTGTTGTAGGAGGAGAGTAGCGAGGTGAGGGAGGAGGGGGCAAGGTGGTGGACGGCTTTCAAGCCAGTGGTGAGGAGTTTCTGTTTGATGTGGAGGTGGATGGGCAACCAGTGGAATTTTTTGGGGAGCGGGGTGACGTGTCCCGAACGTTTTAGGAGGAAAATGATCTGGGCAGCAGAGTGAAGTATGGACTAGAATGGGGAGAGACAGGATTCTATCTCTGCCACTTGTCTGCCATGAGACCTTGGCCAAATCATTTCATTTCTCTTCGCCTCAGTTGCCTCAACTATAAAATAGGAATTAAGACCGTGAGCCCCACGGGTGACACGGGCTGTGTCCGACCCGATTATCTTGACTCTACCCCGGCGCTTGGTTCAGTACCCGCCATAGACTGAACATTTAACAAATACCATAAAAAACACTGAATTATTCATGCTTTCATTCAATAGTATTTATTCAAGAGTATTTATTGAGCGCTTACTATGTGCAGAGCACTGTACTAAGCGCTTGGAATGAACAGGTCGGCAACAGATAGAGACGGTCCCTGCCGTTTGACGGGCTTACTCTGGGGCAACTTGAGAAAGTGCATCTACCCATATGTCCAGAAATGATTTGTCTTCTTTATCAAACTAACCAGGGGGAATTGGTGAGACGTTTTCTTTTTTGCATGGGGATTTTCAAGATATCACTATTATCATCAATCAGTCAGTCAATCAGTTGTATTTTTGAGCACTTACTACGTGCAGAACACTGTACTATGTGCTTGAGAGAGTACCTCATCTTTGCCATCGTCATCGATATCTCAGTGTGGCCTAGTGGAGAGAGCACGGGGCTGGGAGTCAGAAAGACCTGGGTTCTAATCCTAGCTCTGTCACGTGTCTGCTGTGTGACCTTGGGCAAGTCGCTTCACCTCTCTGGGCCTCATTCACCCCAACTGTAAAGTGGGGATTCATAATAATAATAATAATAATAATAATTATGGTATTTGTTAGGCCTTTACTACGTGCCAAGTTCTGTTCCAAGTGCTGGGGAGGATATAAGGTAACCAGGTTGTCCCACGTGAGGCTCACAGTCTTAATCCCCATTTTACAGATGAGGCAACTGAGGCACAGAAAAGTGAAGTGACCTGCTCAAGGTCACACAGCAGGCAAATGGCAGATCTGGGATTAGAACTCACACCCTCGGACTCCCAAGCCCGTTCTCTTGCCACTAGGCCATGCTGGTTCTCAAGAGTGTGAGATTAAGAGTCTGAGCCCCATGTGGGGCAGGGACTGTGTCCAACCTGATTACCTAGTATCTACCTCAGTGCTTAGAACAGTGCTTGTCACATAGTAAACACTTAAGTACCATAACTATTATCATTACTATCTCATCATCACTGTCTTTATCGCTCCCATCATGCTGTGCGAAACACTGTGTCCCAGTGGAAAAAGCACAGTCCTGGAAATTAAGGAGTCTGATCCTAATTCCCAACTCTGCCACTTGCTTGCTGAGTGACCTTGGGCAAATCACTTAACTGCTCTGTGCCCCGATTTTCTCACTGGAAAGTGGAAATGAAAGATCTGTTCTCCCTTCCCGTCATACTCTGAACACCACGTGAGACAAGGACTGCGTCCCATCAGCGCGGCTCAGTGGAAAGAGCCCGGGCTTGGGAGTCAGAGGTCATGGGTTCGAATCCCAGCTCTGCCACTCGTCAGTTGGGTGACTGTGGGCAAGTCACTTCACTTTTCTGGGCCTCAGTGACCTCATCTGAAAATGGGGATGAAGACTGTGAGCCCCGCAGGGGACAACCTGATGACCCTGTATCTCCCCCAGCGCTTAGAACAGTGCTCTGCACATAGTAAGCGCTTAACAAATACCAACATTATATTGTATCTGCCCCAACTCTTAGCTCAGTGTTCGGTTCCTAGTAAGCGCTTAACAAATACCGCACACGATTAACATTGGTAATTCTGGATATCCTCAGTAGAAAAGCAGCAGCATGGCCTAGGGGATAGAGCTTGGGCCTGGGAGTCAGAAGGACCCGAGTTCTAATCTCTGCTCCACCATTTGTCTGCTGTGTGACCTTAGGCAAGTCGCTTTACCTCTCTGTGCCTCAGTAACCCCATCTGTAAAGTGGAGATTAAAGTTGTGAGCCCCACATGGGGCAGGGACTGCGTCTGACCTGATCGCCTTGTGTCTACCCCAGCGCTTAGAACGCTGCTTGGCACATAGTAAGCGCTTAACAGACACCATCATTATCATTATTACTATTTCAAGTTAAAATATTCGAAAGCAAAAGTGACATAAAATTGGACATTGACCTCCTTTTCTATTGCAAGTCATTGTTGCTTTAAGAATTTGTTAGGCTACCTAACCACCTTAGATTATTGTCATAAAATCTAATCATTAGCTATTAGTAACTATTAATCATCACAAAGTACAACTGAGATTAAGAAGTCAGCCCTTCTATGTGCTCAAAAATATCTCGGATCACTTTACTGCTTTGCACTGCCATTCTTTCTTGGGAAGGATTCAAATTAGATTAAAACTACCTCAGTCTGAAGGAAGAACAAATGCCAGTCCCGATTGAACTAACAGGGGGAATCAGCAGTTTTGATAACTTTTCCTCTCAAATTGGTACAATGTGGCAGGTGGCCAGTTTTTCAAAAAAAAAAAAATGAAAGCCGAAATCAAATCTTCAAAATATGTGACCTCACGGCACCTACTCGAACAAGCATATTGACTCATTAAAGACAAATATAAATATTGTCACCATACGAGTGCCTCAATCTGTTGTTATACCGGCCAGCTTTTCATGCATATTTGTTTTCATAATTTATACGTTGAGCCCAATTTCTCTGGAAAATTACCGCAGGAGTAATTTTCTGAATGGAGCCTTCGTAATTTATTAGAATCAATGCAATTTACAAAATTCTCTAACATATACACAGAGACATTCGTGCACCACTGGAATGCTGGCTAGATAACACGGCCGCACAAACTAGTATAGGCTCATAAACCCAGGCACTGAAAGGAATTAGGTCGGGTCTACTAGGAATGAGTCTGTAGGACTATTGCTAGTTTATTTCACTGGTGTAGGGCTAGCAAAAACTTTGTGTAAATGAGTAAATATATAAGACTATTTTTCGGGATTGTTTCTGTGACTCTCCCTGGTCTTAGAAGCTCGATGCACTTTACCCATAACTTCACTAGTTCTCAAAAGTTTCCAAAACAGGTAGGACAGATGTTATGATCCTCACTTTTCAAAAAGAATATAGTGGAACACAATCAAGGAATCAGTCGTATTTCTTGAGCGCTTACTCAAGCACTGTACTAGGGTAGAGCTTGGGAGTCAGAGGTCTTGGGTTCTAAACCCAGCTCCGCCGCTTATCAGCTGTTTGACTTGGGGCAAGCCACTTAACTTCTCTGTGCCTCAGTTACCTCATCTATCAAATGGGGATTAAGACCGTGAGCCCCACGTGGGACAACCTGATTACCCTGTATCAATCCCAGCGCTTAGAACAGTTTTGGGCACATAGTAAGTGCTTAACAAATGCCATCATCATCATCATCATCATCATTATTATTATTATTACGAAGTTCATGGGAGAGTACAATTTAACAGGGTTGGTAAACGCATTCCCTGTCCACAACGAGCATACGCACAGGTGACTTTCCAGGGCATAGAAGGAGCTACTCAAATCCTCAGTTCCAAGGAACAGACTGATTTGCTCATTTATGGATGACTGGAAAGTGATTCAGATTTGATGCTGACTCCAGAGAGACATTTCTCTCTGAGGGAGATAATTAATCAATCAGTGGTACTTATTGAGTGCGCACTGCGGGCAGAGCACTCCACTAAGTGCTTGGGAGGGTACCATATTACAGAGTACGTAGAAGCTTTCCTTGCCCACAAGGATTTTATAACCAGAGGGGAAGACAGACAGTAAAATTAATTATAGATATACACGAGTGCTACGGGGCTGAGGGTGGGGTGAATAAAGGGTACAAATTCAAGTGCAAGAAGGATGCAGAAGGGAGAGGGGGAAGAGGAAATGAGGGTTTAGTCAGGGACAGCCTCTTGATGGAGATGTGATTTTAATAAATGGTTTGAAATGTCCTTAAGGTGGGCAACGAAAGATATGCCACCAGGTTTCTATTAACTTATACCCTGAAATAATTTCTTCACTATTTTGAGACAGTGTAATTGACTCGTCATCTTATTTCATATAGTTTCTGGCTTATAAAAAAAATCTAAATGTGCCTTAAATATCTATTGTTCATGATGATAATAGTCGGAATTGTCAAGCCCGTGCGAGTAAGGCCGTTTCCTAGCATCTAGAAGTCGTCTTTTAAAAACCCCAGTATAAAAGTGCTTATTAATACTTGTTATTACCCCAGCTCTCCCCATCTCTAAAATCCTCCTAAAAATCCCACCCCTTTCAGGACGACTTCTCCGAATAATTCCCAAGAACCTAATTGTGCAGTGTCAGATCAAACCTTCCCCTTAGCATTTATAGCCTAACTTCAGTTCTCCTTCACTTAGGTATATTTATTTTACTTCACATATGTAAATATGCACATATATCTCTATTATTCAGTCAATCATATTTGAGTGCTTACTATGTGCAGAGCACCGTCCTAAGTGCTTGGGAGAATACAATATTCTTGCACAAAGGCTTAGTACAGTGCACTGCACACAGCAAGCGCTCAAAAAATATGACTGACTGAATGAATAATATAACAATAAACAGACCCATTCCCTGCCCACAACGAGCTTACAGTGTAGAGGATGAGCTTACATATCTGTAAATTGATAGAAATAATCTATAACTACATTAAATTCATATTAAATATTTAATGAAACATTGAATATGTAATAAATGGATAATATATTTCTAAATATGAGAAACAGCTTGGCCTAGTGGAAAGCGTGAGGGCTTGGGAACCAAAAGAAAGAAAACCCCAGGGAAAATGATTATCCGGCTGGGAAGAAGAAGCCAAATGAGCAGAGCCTACTGGGAAAGAGCACAGGACGGTAGTCAGAAATGGGCATTCCAATGCTGGCTTGCCCAGTTACCTGCTGCGTGATCTTGGGCAAGTCACTTAAGTGCTCTGTAGCATCATTTCCTCATCTGTAAAATGGGGGTAAACTACCTCTCTTCCTTCTACCTCAGACTATGGGCCCACGTTTTATAGGAGCTGTCCCTGATTGTATTGTATGGCGTCTATCCCAGTGCTTAGCAAAACGCTTAGCACAAAAACCTCCCCTGGGGTCAATTGCATAAGTGTCTTAAGTCATCTTTTTCTTTATAGTATCAAGAGCTTGCTATAATGATAATAATGTTCGCATTTGTTAAGCGCTTACTACGGGCAAAGCACTGTTCTAAGCGCTGGGGGGATATAAGGTGATCAGGTCGTCCCACATGGGGCTCAGAGTCTTAATCCCCATTTTGCAGATGAGGTCACTGAGGCACAGAGAAGTTAAGTGACTTACCCAAAGTCACACAGCTGACAAGCGGCGGAGCCGGGATTTGAACCCATGATCTCTGACTCCCTAGCCCGTGCTCTTTCCACTGAGCCACGCTGCTTCTCTGTTCTGTGCCAGGCACTGTTCTAAGCATTGAGTTAAATACAAGGTAATCAGGTTGGACACAGTCCATGTCCCACATGGAGCTCACGGTCTCACTCCCCATTTTCCAGATGAGGTAACTGAGGCCCAGATGAGTGAGGTGACTTGCTCCAGGTCCCCCAGCAGATAGGTGGCGGAGCCGGGATTAGAATCCAGGTCCTTCTGACTCCCGGGGCCGGGTTCTATCCAGTAGGTCACTGGAAATACGGACATTATGGTATTGGGAAATAACAAATACCAACATTATTAGGCCACGCCAAAGAGAGGATTCCCCCGAGACAGAAGGAAGGGATGACAGCGGCCACGTGTCAGGTCGGTGTGTGACATCCGATCGAACCTCCCGGAGCCTCGGATGATAGGTGTACCTTGGCCAATTTTGTGGCGTGAGACGGAGCTGTGGAGAAGCCGCCGCACTAAGGTTGCGAAGGAGAAGGATTCTGGGGAGTCCGTGGTAGGAAGGCTTTGCCTTCGTCCTCTCAAACACACATAGCCTAGAGGATAGAGCAAGGGCCTGGGAGTCAGGAGGATCTGGGTTCTGATGCCGGCTCCGCCACTTGACAGCCGGGTGACTTTGGGCAGGTCACTTCACTTCTCCATTCCTCTATATCTCGTCTAGAAAATTCATTCATTTATTCAATAGCATTTATTGAGCGCTCACTATGTGCAGAGCACTATACTAAGCGCTTGGAACGTACAATTCGGCAACAATGGGGATTAAGACTGTGAACCCTATGTGGGACATGGACCGTGTCCAACCCGATCACCTTATATCTACTCCAGTGATTACAACAGTGCCTGGGACAGAGTAAGCACAAAACAAATAGCAAAATAATTAAAAAAATGAAAAATAATATGTGCACGTCTATGGTTTCTCTCACCAACCCATCACGTCCTGGCCATTATTCCAATATTCTACACCTCTTGGGGTCCAGGGACCATGTCTCATCTGGGAAATTTTTTCCCGGTGTTTAATAGAGTGCTTTGCACAGACTCACTATTACTACCATCACTAGTGAACCTGATTCTGCACGGCACTCCCACCTATTACCGGGGACGGCTTTTCATTAATTCATTTTTCTTTGCTTTATCCACCGTTCTCAACCCTTCCTTATACCTCCTGTTCACATACCAGAAATGGACTGTCAGTCATCGATTGATACTATCAACCATATTCACAATCACTCATCAAAATCTTCCTGTCAGCCATCATCTTCAAGGTTCTCTTTTTTTTTAAAAGAAGGCATTTGTTAAGCATTTATTCTGTGCCAGGCATCGTATTCAGCGCTGGGGTAGATTCAAGCTAAATAAGAAGAATAATGTTGGTATTTGTTAAGCGCTTACTATGTGCAGAGCACTGTTCTAAGCGCTGGGGCAGACACAGGGGAATCAGGTTATCCCACGTGGGGCTCACAGTCTTCATCCCCATTTTACAGATGAGGGAACTGAGGCACAGAGAAGTGAAGAGACTTGCCCACAGTCGCACAGCTGACAAGTGGCAGAGCCGGCATTCGAACCCATGACCTCTGACTCCAAAGCCCGTGCTCCTTCCACCGAGCCACGTTGCTTCTCTAAACCTTCGCTAAAGGTTGGACGCGGTCCATGTCCCACGTTGGGCTCACAGTCTTAACTCCCTGTTTTACAGATCAAGCCCATAGAAGTGAAGTGACTTGCCCAAGGTGACACAGAAGACATGTGGCAGAGCCGGGATCAGAACCCAGATCCTACTGACTCCCAGACCTAGGATCTATTCTCCAGGTTAGGCATCTTCTAATAGCACAACACTGCGGACAAAAGAAGTGACCGGTTTTCTGACACGACTGTTCCTTGAATACTGCATTGCGAAGAGAAACGTCAATTGGAATACCTGCTTGAAGCAAGACACTGCGCTAAGCACTGGGGAGAGTGCAGTAGTAGAAATAATTCATGCTCTTGAGGAGATAATCTAGCTGTGTGATAATCATGATATTTATTAAGCGCTTAATATGTGCCAGGCACCGTACTAAGTGATGGGGTGGATACAAGCAAATCTGGTAGGACACACTCCTTTGTACCACGTGGGGCTCACGGTCTCTTATCCCCATTTCACATATGAGGTAACTGAGGCACAGAGAATTTAGGTGACTTGCCCAAGGTCTCACAGCAGACAAGTGGTAGAGGCAGGATTAGAACCCACGACCTTCTGACTCCCAGGTCTGTTTAGGTGGACAAGATAATTAATTACAGGTGGGGGAAGCCACGGAGATTAAAGATCTATACGTAAGTGCTCTTGAAGAACGAAGAACCCTACACCAAGGTGCCCAAACGATTCCTTCGAGCGTGAAATGGAAACGGCAATTTCTCCAGCATGCCCCCTAGTAGGTGGTCAGCAAGATACCGATGCCGTTCCGCAAAAGAAATCCATTTTCTTCCACTGACGGCGCTCATAGTGGATAGAGCACGGGCCAAGAAGTCAGAAGGACCTAGCTTCTAGTCCTGACTCAGCCACACGTCTCCTGAGTGACCTTGGGTGAGTCAGTTCACTTGTCTGGGCCTCGGTTGTCTCATCTGGAAAGTGGGGATTCAGACCGTGAGCCCTGGGTGGGACAGGGACGGTGTCCAACCTGATTAGCGGGACCAACCCCAGCGTTGAGTACCATTGCCTGGAACGTAGCAAGAGTTTAACCAACGCCATTAAAAAATGCGGTTTGGAGAATTGCTTTGCCAGGAGTGAAAGTAAGCATATCTCTCACCCACGTCCAGGAGTTGACTCCTTTGCAATAAAGAGAGCTGCAAGGAGCAGGAATTGCCAAGTCATTTAATGGAGGCAGGGCCTCGTTCATTCATTCAATTGTATTTATCGAGCGCTTACTGTACGCAAAGCACTGTGCTAAGTGCTTGGGAGAGTGCAATATAACCATAAACCGACCCATTCCTCAGTGGTGTCCAGTCCTGATTGAAACTGGATCTTTCATCTACGGCCTACAGATGTCTAATTCCCAATTTCCTAATTTCCTAATTATGCATCTATCCGTAATTTTATTTATTCCTATCGACATCTGTCTCCGCCACTCTAGAATGTGAGCTCGTTGTGGGCAGGGAATGTCACTTCTCATTGTTGTTCTGTACCTTCCCAAGCGCTTAGCACGGTACCCCGCGCACGGTAAACGCTCAGTCATACGACTGAACGAATGAACAATTCTCATAAACACACCCATGATTGGAAATGTTTCTGACCACGGTTGTTCCTGTACGCTCTGGATTCAACTCCATTTCCGAAGGCTCACGGCCACTCTTTTCGAGTCATCTCTTCACCCTCTTCACCTCTCCTCACTCCCCCATTTTTTCTCTTCCTCCTATGCTTAACCACCATCTGGAACCACTTCCCTGCCTCTCTGCCCCTAATTGACTCTTTTCAAATCCCATCTCCAGCCCCCATCTCTCCTGCCTGCCTTCTGACTCCTAACCTTTCTCTCAGAAACAATCGGTTCCTCTCGGTCTCTCCGAGCTCCGCTCTCCTCTTGTCCGACGTACCCCCCTTTTAATCCTCCTCCGAGGATAACGGGCAGGCCGGCGTGTATTTCTCTGTCCGAGGATATCCGAGGATGCGGCTGTAATTGCCCGAGCGGTGTTCCTAATATTTTTGTATGTGCAAAGCTTCCCAAAGTACATTTCATTATATTGCATCTTATGTAATCAGCGTGGTTCGCTCTAGAGAAAACCATTACGGAAAGATTACTCTCTAAGGAGTTAAAGTATCTCTCTGGCGGAGCTTCCTTTTGGTCAGGAAGCAGGGATGCACTTCCTTAATTCATAATTGGCTTAAAAGCAGATAAAGTGCATTTCAGTCAGGTGTGCAGGCGTAATATATGTAAACTCTTACGGAAAGACACGCAATCAGCACAAAATCTAGAAATCCTCTATTGTTTAAGGAAACCGGATTTGGGCCTCTGGTTTTTAAATGCTAGGTTTATCAACTCAGATGAATAAAGATAAAACATCTTTACTAGTTGAAATACGATTTAGGTGATGTGGTTTATTACTACAGGAGAGTGAACGAAAGTAAATGACCAGAGCTGATTTTTTGATCAACATACGACCAACACATTTCAAAGTGTATTAACAACAATATGACACAAATCACAACAAGAAATATGCTTTTTAAAGTGATTAAACAGAAAAAAAAATTCAATTGTCTCATCTGAATGTAGTGTTATTAAATGTAGCACCTCTCTCTTGTGCTCTGGTAGTTCATTTCGTGAATGTCATATCTTTTAATATTTGGAATTTGCCTTCTGTTGTGCCTTGTGCCGTTTAAATAGTTTTGTTTTGCTTTTGCCTATTGATCAATACTAAAGAGATTCAAATTGTTTAACCGACTGCCCTTGTCTAATGAAATGATAATCAATATTTAAAATTTGTGCATACGAAATACATTTTCTACTCAGGATGAGCGAGCGTCCTTCAGTTGCTTTGAAAACTAGATTATCGATCCGTTTGAAGGAATTAAAAAAAATCACTTGAAAACAAAAATCTAAGAAAAATGACTCCATGAACTGTCTTCAGTCTTGGTTTTTTGTCCATAACAGATCTGAAGTTCTTGGGTGTGTCTTGCTGAAGTTTCGTGAGCCTTACAATCCTCTTTAAGAAGCCATGGAATCTAACCCTAAGGGCCAGTTTCCATGGAATAATTTTCCTTGTGATTATGAAAACTTTGATAGAATTTCTTCAGGGTGGATAGGGTAGAATGGGAAAACTAGATCTTTCTAGAGCCATAGCGTGGCCTCTATAGTTCCACAAATTTCTGCTTTCAAGTTTCCCTTTTTGAAAGGGTTAGTTTCTGCCTTAACAGTGACCCACCAGTGATGACACTAAGCATATTTCAAGTTCCTTTCATATAAATACTTCAAGTTTCTGCTGACTGATCAGCTATCATTATTTCCATCTCCATACGGTCATTAGGAGCACACTCACACTCTCATAGTATATTCCAAAGAATGGTTTTTATGGACTATAATTCTCCCAAACAAGAAGACTTGGATAAAATACTCTAGCTAAATGACAAGAATATATAATCCAATGGCTGAGATGTCCTTTAATACATACACACATTTTTATATGCATACACGTATATATGTATGTAAATTATTTATAAGCTGACTTTTCGGGAGATCGTTAAATGTGGCATTTCCTTACAGCAGTTGTGCAAGGGTGACTCATTTTGGAATAGCTTTTTGTCCTTATTCATAAATAATAATAAAGATAATTAAGTCTTTATTTGTTAAATGCTTATTATGATGTACCAAGAACTGCACTTCATGCCGGGGTAGAGATGAGACATTCACATCAGTCACAGACTCGGATGCAGGTGGGGTTCACCCTCCAAGGGGGAAGGAAAGCAGGCATTTAACCCCATTTGGCAGATGAGGAAACCGAGGCACAGAGAAGTTAAGTGACTTGCCCACGGTCACAAAGCAAACAAGTGGTAGAGCTTGGACTGAGAACCCATATTCCCCGACTCCCTGTGCCGCACTCTTACCATTAGGCCGTAGGACGTCCCAATAATAGTAATAATAATACTTGTGGTACTAAGCATTTCATTCAATAGTATTTATGGAGCGCTTACTATGTGCAGAGCACCGTACTAAGAGCTTGGAATGTACAATTCGGCAACAGATAGAGACGATCCCTGCCCAGTGACGGGCTCACGCTCGGTGCCAAAAACTGTGCTAAGCGCTGGAGTAGACAAATACGACCATATCAGACGTACTCCCCGTCTGGCATCAGGCGATACATGAATTAACCCAGATAGGTTGATATTTTAGAAGATCATAAACCGCACCATCTCGCTTTCCTCATCTTCCTCCCTGTTTTGGTATCCACCCGTGGGTACACTGCACGCCTTGCCTTTTTTCCCTGAGGATTACATTTAAAAAGACGTGGCTTTTGAGTCTCTCTCTCTCTCTCTCTCTCTCTAGACAGATGGGCTAGAGTCCTACCTGCTGGTGTGAGCTCTGTTTATGTAAGAACCTCAACCGGCCCTTCTTACCTCAGGCTGTTTTATAGCATAACACGCAGCACTATCGTTTGCACCCAGAATAGAGAGGCAGATGTTCCTCTTCCCTGTGTAATCTCCACCTGGCACCACTGCCGTCGGCCGAGACGGCGACCACTGCAGTCAAGGAGTCAGGATGCCTGACACTCGCCATCTGACAGTTCAGGGCCTGCTTCTTCGTCTACTCTATCGCAGAATTCGGACCCAGAGGATGAATCAGAGCGCCGAAAATCAGCTTCCGTCAATTTGAACTTCACAGAAAGCAGCCAGAACGACCGCAGATGGAGGCGGGGCGCTCTGGGAGAGATGTGTCCATGGCGTCGCTATGGGTCGGAGACGACACGACGGCATAAGAAAGCAGCCTTGCCTTTTCTAGGTTTTAATTCAGAATTTACGACGGGCTTTGAGAGTGGTAGATGATTGCACTGACATTTCCCCTCCGGGAAACTCAACTATCCTTTATAATTGTTGTTCAAATACTTTCTTCGTGTATAAGGTCTCGTCGTGCCTGCCAAGAAAACTATTTTTTTCAAAACTTGACTTAATTGATTACCTCACACACTTATTGTTCGAAGACAGCTATAGAATATTTTAGTCATGAGTGATTGGCTATGCTCTGATCCTCCCTGTTGAACTGCCTGGGATCGTGGGGGTTCTTGGGCAAAGGCACAGAAATGCTTACATTTAAATTTCATGCTCCTTCTTGTACCCTTGCCCCGCTGCTTAAACCCACTGAAATTAGCTAATAGCTCCCAGATGGGTCCAAGACTGACACCTAAATTAGTCCTTCTCATCTAATATCTGACAAAGTTCACCTTAGGGATAAACATTACCCGGAGTGTAAATAGAAAACAACCGCTGAAAAAGAGGAGAAGGGTAATATGGGTTCAGGAACCTGGAAAAAGAGCGCTCAAATCAAAAGAGTTAAAACTTTTGCACGTTCTCAAACTGTGCGATTTTTGGCATCCATTGAAACTGTGCTTTTAGACAGGTTTGATTTTAGGTAGTTGGGGTGGGGCGATTATGAATGTTATGAATGTTATGGATGTTATAGGAGGTATTGTGAGGAATCCTAAGTTTTTTAGGGGCAGGGGATGAGCCTACCATCTCTGTTAGATTGTTGTAGTGTACTCTCCCAAGTGCTCAGTACAGTAAATATGATTGTTTGATTCCTGTCTATTGGGAGAGCGCCTTAATTTCTCCAAGGGAAAATGCTATTTCGATGATAAAGAAGAAAACAGACACGAATGATTCAGGGGGGCATAAAAAGCAAAATGAAATTTAAGGGAACATCTGAAGTGACTTGGGAACACTAGTAGACACAGAAAGCAGAAAACACTGAGGTTGCACCTCGTTCCTATTTTCAGATTAGGGCAATCAGCATATTTTTAAATCAATCCTTTCCAACTAGAGATTCGCCCCCCTCGGTCACCATCCTATAATACCTGGCTATTGCCTGACCTCTAGTGGCTCTCATATTAAAGTAGGGATGAAGGGCCCACGATCTGCACCGTTTAAAATTTAAAATGACCTGTCAAATGACATCGAAACCTACAGACGATAAATCCACCAGCTAGGGATTTGAAAAACAGCCAGGCCGTCTGCTGGCCCCGGGATGCCTAATGACCGGCGAACAGAAGATGAAGAGATTGGGCCAGACTATCTCTGACCTCCCGGTGGCGGGTGGAATGGGTCAGGCAGGTAGTGAACGCTTCATCGTCTCCTCGCCTCAGAACACCTGCTTGAGGACAACGGCGGGGGAATGAAGACTAAGTAGGTCATTACGATCACCTGGCAACTAGGCAGCAAACAGGGGTTCTCTCGGTGAAGCTACCCAACATGGCTGCTGCCTCTCAAATCTATAAACCTCGTTCGTGAAACACAGAACGGGTGAACGATTAAAGGGATTCGGAAAAGCCTCGCTAGCTGTAGCCCCAGAGGGACAAGGGTTTCCACTCCAGTCCAGAGAAACGGATGGACAATCGATAGCATTTACGCGGCCCAGGACAGAGTGCTGTACTGACCGCCTGGGAGAGTACGGTGGATTTAGCAGATACGCTTCCCCGTCCTCAAGGAGCTTACGGTCTAGCAAGTAGGGGCTCTGTGATCTGCGGGCGGAGGATGTATCTATCAACTCTGTTGTATTGTGCTCTCCCAAGTGTTTAGTTGTAATAACGATAGTAGTAACAAAAATTATTATAATTGTAATCATTATGGTATTGAAGCGCTTATTGTGTGCCAGGCACTTTACTAAGTACTGGGGTGGATACGAGCAAATTGGATTGGACACAATTCCTTTCTCACATAGGGCTCACAGTCTTAATCCCCATTTTACAGATGTGGTAACTGGGGCACAAAGAAGTGAAGTGGCTTTCCCAAGGCCACAGAGCAGAGAAATGGCAGAGCTGGAATTTGAAAACATGACCTTCTGAAACCCAGGCCTGAGCTCTATCCACTACACCACACTGCTTCTCCAGTAAGCGTTCTCTACGGGATGGAGCCTGGTGGTCAGAAGGACCTGGGTTCTAATCCTGACTCCTGAACTTGTGTGATCTTGGACAGGTCGCTTCACTCACCTGTGCCTGTTATGTCATCCGTAAAATGGGGATTAAGCTCGGCCTAATGGATAGACTATGGGCCTGGGCGTCAGAAGGTTGTGGGTTCTAATCACAGCTTTCCACTTGTCTGCGGCGTGACCTTGGGCCATTCACTTCATTTCTCTGGACCTCAGTCTCCTCATCTGTAAAAGGGGGATCGAGACCGTGAGCCGCATGTGGTACAGGGACTGTGTCCAACCCGATTCACTTGTATCCACCCCTGCGCTTGGTACAGGGCCAAGCACGCAGTAAGTGCTCAATAAATACGATTGAATGAAAAGTGCTCAACAAATACCAGAGTTATTATTATTATTATTGTTATTATTTTTGGCCCCATGTAGGACAAACTGACTATCTTATATCAACCCCAGGGCGAAGTATAGTGCTCTGCACATAGCAAGCACTTAACAAATATCCTAAAAAAAAAAAAATGATTGATGAACAGAACTGCTCTGGTCTCCAGAGTGATTTTATCTACTATAAACTAGGGAGATGTCGCCGCTTGACTAACATTGTCTTCTGTCCCCATGAAGCAGGGTGGTCCTGAATTTCGGTGCTCCGGGAGACCAACTGAAATCTGAGCGCTGGAACCATTAACGTTCTGCTCAAGTGCCAGGTGCTGAGAGAAGATAATGCCAGCAGGGGAAACAAAGTCATTAGATGTGGGAATGGAGAAGGAGCTGTCTCTTCCACTCCTCCTTATTTTCTGGAGCTAAACTGGCTCCTTCTCTGTGCTTCCCTGAGCTTTCTGAAGCAGCTAAAATTGGTTACGTGGAAACTTCCGGAAAATGTCTTCCCTTCAGTAGGTGCAGTGTGAATAGCTGGGATGTCGGAGGAAGCAGCAACGGTGACCAGTAATAATTGTAATCATGATCAGCCACCTGTCAGCTGTGTGACTGTGGGCAAGTCACTTCACTTCTCGGTGCCTCAGTTACCTCATCTGTAAAATGGGGATTAACTGTGAGCCTCATGTGGGACAACCTGATGACCCTGTATCTACCCCAGTGCTTAGAACGGTGCTCTGCACATAGTAAGCGCTTAACAAATACCACTATTATTATTATAATGGTATTTTTTAAGCCCTTCCTATGTCCCGAGCACCGCTTTAAGAGCTGGGGTAGATACGAGGTCATCAGGTTGGACACAGCCCATTCCCCACATGGGGCTCTTGGTCTGAATCTCCATTTGACAGATTAGGTAACTGAGGCCCAGAGAAGTGAAGTGACTTGCCCGAGGTCACACTGAAGGCAAGAGGTAGATTTTGCCACTAGGCCACGCTGCATGGTGATAACCTTGGTGGGTTTGTAGATGAATCAATCAAATGTATTTATTGAGCATATATTGTGTGCCAAGAACTGTACTAAGTGCTTAGGAGAGCACAATATAACAGAGTTGGTGCACATATTCCCCGACCACAGTGAGCTGACAGTCTAGAGGGGGACACGGTCATTAATAGAAAATAAATTAGGGGTGTGTCTATGGGGTTGAGGGAGGGGTGAATAGAGGGTGCGTATTCAAGTGCAAGGATGATGCCGAAAGGAGTAGGAACGAGGCTTCAAACGAGATGTGCTATCACTAAGATTTTGATGATGGGGAGGGTGATCATCTGTTGGCTAATAAGAGAGAGGACGTTCCAGAACAGAGGCAGGAAATGGGCCAGAGATCGGTGGCAAGGTAGATGAAATTCATTCATTCATTCGATCCTATTTACCGTGTGCAGAGCACTGTTCTAAGCGCTGGGAAAGTACAATTCGGCAACCGATAGAGACAATCTCTACCCAACAACGGGCTCTGGAGGTACGATGCGTAGGTTGGCATTGGAGGAGTGAAGTGTGAGGGCTGGTTTGGAGAAGGAGAGCGGTGAGGTAGGATGGGGCAAGATGATTGACTGCTTTATATTTGCTATGCATTCATCCAATCACATTTATTGAGCGCTTACTGTGTGCCGGACACTGTACTAAGTGCTTGGGAGAGTATACTACGACAGTAAACAGACACAGTCCCTGCCCACAGAAAGAGTGTATGTATTTGTGCTTGTGAGTGTCACCCCAGCTCACCCAATCCTCTTCGAGTCTGCCTCTTTCGGTTCCTCTCTCACTTTGTCTGTGTCTCTCTTGCTGCATCTCTGTCTCCTTTTATTTTGCTTCTGAGATCAGAGAAGCAGCATGGCTTAGTGGGAAGAGCCCGGGCTTGGGAGTCAGAGGACCTGGGTTCGAATCCCAGCTCCGCCACTTGCCTGCCGTATGACCTTGGAAAAGCCACTTCACTTCTCTGAGCCTCAGTTCCCTCATCTGTAAAATGGGGATTAAGACTGTGAGCCCCTCGTGGGATGAGCTGCTTACTTGGTATCTCTCCAGAGCTTAGAAAAGAGCTTGGCACATGAAAAGCGCTCAACCAATACCAAATTATTATATTATCCAGCCTCTAGGCCAGTAGACTGTAAGCTCACTGTGGTCAGCGAAAGTGCCTCACAGCTCTATTGTACTCAGTAGTAGTTACTGAGCGCTTACTATGCGTAAAGCACCGTATTAAGGACTTGGAAGAGGACAAGACAACAGAGTCGATAGATACGTAACATGACCACGTTGAGGTTACAGCATGTAGAATGAAACGGTCATTATACTGTACTCCTCCAGGTGTTTAGCACAGTGCCCCGCATGCAGTAAGAGCTCAATAAATACCACTGATTGAGCCGTTGGAAATACGATCCCCTTCCCGCTGCTTCCACTTTTTTTAATGGTACTTGTTAAGTGCTTACTCCATTCATTCAATCGTATTTATTGAGCGTTTACGGTGTGCAGAGCACTGTATCAAGCGTTTGGAAAGTACACTTTGGCAACAAGTAGAGAAAATCCCCACCCAACAATGGGCTCACAGTCTAGAAGAGGGGAGACAGACAACAGAAGAAAACCAAGTGGAGAGGCATCAGTAGCATGCCTGTATCAAGCACTCTTCTTAGCACTGAGATAAATCCCGGTTAGTCAGACCTAATATAGGCCCGGTCCCACATGGAGCTCCCAATTTAAATAGGAGGAAGGAACAGGTATCGAATCTCCATTTTACAGATGAAGAAACTGAGGAACGGGGTGTGAAGCGAATTGCCCAAGGTCACACAGGAGTCAAGTTGCAGAACCATGATTAGAACCCAGGTTCTCTCATTCCAAGGCCCGTGCTCTTTCTCCTCGGCCACACTTCTTCCCCCGTAATAATTTTTAAAACTTCCCTTTACTGAGGACTTTCTTATTGCTCAGCAACCTACCGTCGTTCCCCTCATTTTCTGAGAGGCTTTTCCAATTTTAAGAGAAGTGGTAGAACTGCCAAGAAATAGTTTCTTAGAAAGTTCAATAAACTCCTGATGTTTGAAAAAGACACGGGGCTTAGTAGAACATAATTCTCCCGATTAAAATGATCCGCGGTCGATCGCAGGCTGACCTCAGGGCTCTCAGGTTGTTACACACCCGAATCTGTACCAAAGCGAGGTGCGTGATGGGTGATGTATAAGACCACACCTGAGTATCATTAGAGTTAAGCATTACTTTTGGCCTAAAGCCCAGTGAGAACTTCCTTAAATCCTCTCCACCATCTGGGGTTCAAATTTAGGCATCGTAGACACTTTGAGTTGTTGTGTTCGTCTCCTAAAAATGACCTTCTTTTTTGCCTTTGGTCCAAATATAATTTAAAAGCAGTAGAACTTTGTTTTGAGCAGAATCCACCGCAGCTCAACACTCCAGATGTGGAAGACTGGGTTGAAGGAAGATTCGCGTATTACAGTGTCAGCTGTTCTATCTGGCACTCCCACAGATCAGGGGAATTTAAAAGCAGGTAATTCTACTCCCCACAACCCCTCCAGAAATCTATTCCAATGGTCCTCCGGGCAGAACGTGATTCTCCCTTCAGCCCAGAATCGTGCAATGGTCAGAAGATGATTGAGCATTCCCTGAGAAGTGTGGGTGGGCTGGAAACGACAAGCTTTTTTTTTGTCTTAAATGCTATTTACTATGCACCGGGCACCGTTCTAAGCACAGAGGTAGATACAAGTTAATCAGGTTGGACACCATCTCGGGTCCGAAATGGGATTAACAGTCCTGATCTCCATTTTCCTGATGAGATGACTAAGGCACAGACAAATCAAGTGACTCGTCCAAGGTCACGCAGCGGGCAAATGGCTTCCTGTGCTTGGGAGTGCTTATTGTGTGCAGAGCCCCGTACTAAGTGCTTGAGAGAGAACAATGCAGCATTAAACAGTCACATGCCCTGCCCACAAAGGGTTTTACAGTCTGTCGGCCTGGGAGACAGACATCAGTACAGATAAATAAAATGACAGATATGGACTTGAGTGGTGTGGGGCTGGGAGGGGGGAAGAGCAAAGGGAGCAGGGGTGAAGCAGAGGGAGTGGGAGTTGAGGAAAACTGGGGCTCAGTCAAGAAAGGCCTCTTGGAGGAGTAAAATTTTAAAGTGGGGGGAGAGTCAATGTCTGTGGGATTTGAGGAGGGAGAGCCTTCCAGGCCAGAGGCAGGATGTGGGCCAGGGGTCGGTGGCGAGACAGGTGAGATCAAGGTTAACCTGAGAAGGTTGGCACTAGAAATTCACACCTCACACTTTCCTCACAAGCTCTCTCTGGGAAGCCACGAGGGAGGCATTAATAATAATACAGGGTAATAATTACATGTGAAATTTGTTGAGTGCTTACTACGTGCCAACACTGCACTAAGTACTACGGTAGTTTCAGGATAATCAGCTAGGACAAAGTTTCTGCTCCACGTAGAGCTTACGGTGCAAGTAGGAGAAAAACCAGGTAGAGAATCCCACTTTTCAGATGAGGAGACTGAGGCATGGAGGTCACAAAGGAGGCAAGGGGCAGAAGTGGGATTAGAACCCAGGTCCTGAGATGCCCAGGCCCACGTTCTATCTCCTGGATCACGTGTCTGGTACTCAGATTAGCGAACAATTCTTCCTCTAAAACCAGCTTCAACGGATGGATTTCTGGACCTGTGTCTTTTTTTAATGATATTTATTAAGCGTCTAGTATGTGTCAGGCACCGTACTAAGCGCTGGGATGTAGATACAAGCTAATCGAATGGGACGCATTCCATGTCCCACGTGGGACACGCCATCATCATCCCCATTTTACAGAGGACGTTAACTGAGGCACAGAGAAGTGAAGTGATTTGCCCAAGGTCACACAGCAGACCGAGTGGCAGAGCCGGGTTTAGAACCCAGGTCCCTCTGACTTACAGGCCTGTGCTCTATTCCCTAGGCCATACTGCTTCTCTTCCCAGGACCTTACAGACCTATGGGGGGGGGGGCCGGTGTTGAAATAATAACCGGGGTAGGCTCTGGACCATCCTTCCTGAAGGGAATTCATTTTTCAGTGAGCAGTTCTGTCCCCGGTAGTATCTTGTACTCTCATGCCCGTTCCGTTTGTAGTAAAAATGATTTCTTGGATCAGAGACAGGAATCCAAGGTAGTGGTCACGGAAAGAAAATGGAAAAGTTTATCGGGTCATAGACCACGTACGATTCGCTTGACCTAAAGACTCTTGAAAAAGGCCAAACCGCAGGACCAAGTGACAGTTCTCGGTCCTTCCTGTTAGAATGATTTAATACCATTTAAAAAAAAAAAAGGTTACATCCGAGTTCCAGCACTTAGCATTTTATAGATAAATTCCTTGTCCTTTCTCGTCCTACTAAAAGTGCATAGAAATATGAATTAAGATGAATATCGAGCTACCGCATTGTCAGAAATGGTCTTATAATTGCAAGTCTGATTTATAAAACCGAAGCCAGCAATTCGAATGTTAAAGGCTAACTTGCTACCTATTGATTTAAGATGACATCCTTCCCTAGAGGACGGTAGTTAAGGAGGTCCCTGTAGAGCTGCAAAAAAAAAAACGCGGCCAAAAGACGTCTCATTTTAAAGCTCCTGGGAATCATGCAGAATCATTAGCCAATAATACCATCTGAGAAAAATCTATTAAGACTATTATAGGTGTCAACCAAAATGACATGAAAGTGAGAGAGGACGGAGATAAAGGTGCATAGGCTATGGAATAATACAATTTTGTCAGCTAGACCTAGGTTTGAATACAGCAAGAAAGTCCACTTGGGTCTAGAGATTAGACCTTTTGACAAGACTAGCCAAAGCAGTCTTAAGTTTGGACTTTCTAACTTTCTCTTTGTAACGGATCTTACTCTTCTGCATCCAAGAAACAGAAGGAAAGGTAAGAAAGCAGTGTGGGCTACTGGAAAGAGGCTGTGTCTTGAAGTCAGAAGGACCTGGGTTCTAATCCTGGCTCTGCCCCTTGCCTGCTGTGTGGCCTTGGACAATTCACTGCACATCTCTGGGCTTCAGTTACTTCTCGAAAATGGGGATTAAATCATTCATTCATTCAATAGTATTTATTGAGCGCTTACTATGTGCAGAGCACTGGACTAAGCGCTCGGAATGTACAATTCGGCAACAGATAGAGACAATCCCTGCCCATTCACGGGCTTATAGTCTAATCGGGGGAGATAGGCAAAAACAATAGCAATAAATAGAATGAAGGGGATGTACATCTCATTAACTAAATAAATAGGGTAATAAAAATCTATACAAATGAGCGGACGAGCACAGTGCTGAGGGGAAGGGAAGGGAGAGGGGGAGGAGCAGAGGGAAAGGGGGGAAAAGGGGGCTGAGCTGAGGGGAGGGGAACGGGGGAGCAGAGAGGCAGCAGAGGGGGCAGAGGAAGGCTTCTTGGAGGAGGTGAGCTCTCAGTAGGGCTTTGAAGAGGGGAAAAGAATTAGTTTGGTGGAGGTGAGGAGGGAGGGCGTTCCAGGACAGCAGGATCCTACTCCTTCCTAAGTAGACCGTGAGCCCTATGTGGGACAGGGACTTTGTCCATCCTAATTTTTTTAAAGGTATTGGTTAAGATTCATTTTTTATGATATTCCTTAAGAATTTACTACGTGCCAAGCACTGTTTTAAGTGCTGGGGTAGAAACAAGGCAATCAGGTTGGACACAGTCCATGTCCCACATGGAGTTTACAGTCTTAATCCCCATTTTACAGATGAGGTAGCTCGGGTACAGAGACGTTAAGGGATCTTCCCGAGGTCACGCAAGGGACAAGTCCCGTAAGTTCACTGTGAGCGGGGAATGTTTCTGTTATATTTTTATATTGCTCTTTCCCAAGTGCTTAGTGCGGTTCTCTGCACACAGTAAGCACACAATGAGTACAACTGATTTATCGAAGCGGTGTAGTGAGGATTAAACCCCGATCAGCTCCGCGGCCCACGTTCGATCCACTAGGTCATGCTGCTTCTCATTCATTCGTTCAATCATATTTATTGAGCGCTCACAGTATGAGGAACACTGTACTAAGTGCTTGGGAGAATATAACAATAAAAAGACACATTCTCTGCCCACAATCAGCTCAAGTACTTACTATGTGCCAGGCTCTGTACTAAGTGTCAGGGTAGAAACAAGCTAATCAGGTTGTCCCTGTCCCATGTGGGGCTCACAGTCTTAATAGCCATTTTACGGATGAGGGAACTGAGGCACGGGAAAAGGGACTTGCCTCAGGTCACACGGCAGAGCCAGGATTGGAACCCAGATACTTCTGACTCCCAAGCCCATACTTTATCCACACCGATTTTCAACGATCGTGCATCCACCCCAGCACCCTGTACAGAGCTTGGCACGGAGTAAGCACTTAGCAACCACCGGGAAAAATGAATATCCGTTGTTGGTTATGAAACAGTTAGCCGTAAAGATCATTTCAGTTTCATCTGTAGCGGTTTGCCTCCCACCAATTCTTGAAAGATTGCAAAAGATAAGTCTCGGGTATTTCATTCAAGGAAGTGAAGTGAATCATTCCCGTAACCAGCGTAACAGCTTTGGGAAGACAAATATATAGGAACAAGAGCTCCAAGCTATGCCAAAAAAGAACTACTTCTCAGATCAGAGAAAGCTTAAAAATTCACGGGAGGCCATTTTTAGTTATTTGGATATTTTGATTTTCCACAGACTGAAGGTATATCTGGGACGGCACTGGAATCGCTTAGGGTTTTTTGTTCCCGATACGGATACGCGAAGAAGCTCATGGAAAAAAACAACAACTTTGCACCATCTAAAAAGGTTCCTTTTTCAATTGCGCTGATGGGTAAGGTTAGTTTAATTGTGCCTCAGCCTCTTTTTCTTATCTCCGAGCCAAGCATAAAAACCCCTGAGGCTACAGGCTAACCATTTCTTCATCTTACTAGCATGCATTTCTAAATTGTGAAAATTTCAAGATTTCATCCGCGGATGCGCTCTTTAAAACGAGAGAGCCTTCATCTTCTGGAGACATCATTCTCATGGAAAATTGACCCTCCTGGAGAATACCGCTTTTCAGATTTCAAGAGCTGTTGTCCTTTTCTTCTGGAAGGAGCAAGGCTTTGATCTAGCTATTTCTATCAGAAAAAGCGATCGCACACAGACATACTCCACCTGTTCCAGGAACGACACCATGACACTGATATAATTCCCTTTCTTCTCACTGCTGTGGTTTGGAATATACACGGAAAATGCTGCAATCTTATTATTGCTTGCTTTTCACATGTTTTCCTTATTTCAGTTATTAGCTCTGCACTCTGGATTCGTAACTTTATTTCTGCTTGCCGTTTAGAAAATTAACAAATACAAAATGGCTGTTACACCTATACTTTAATAAAGTGTTGGTAAGAGAAAATGGAGTCCTTAAGAATACTCTAGAAATGCCCAAATTAGTGTTTTACAAAGGTATTCACTTAGAAATGTTTGTTTCGCATTGATGAATGGGTCTTCCTTTTTTTCAGGAATAAGGACTTTAAGTTTCATTAAGCACTAACGATGCCATTCCGGCCTTGAGGTCTGGTCAAAATAGTGTTTTGACGGTGAGATAGTTGACAGCAGGGAATGAGCCTGGCAACTCTGTCGTATCACCCTCTCCCAAGCACTTAGTACAGTGATTGACGCAGAGTAACCGCTCACATACCAATAATTTCTTGATTGATAGAATATACACAGATCTCACCTCCCCACACACCTTCTTTCCTTCTCTCACCTTGGAAGACCTTGAAACTAAACCAATCTACATCTAAGCTAGTATTTAATGTTGGTATTTGTTAAGCGCTTACTATGTGCAGAGCACCGTTCTAAGCGCTGGGGTAGATGCCGGGTAATCGGGTCGTCCCACGTGAGGCTCCCAGTTAATCCCCATTTTACAGATGAGGTAACTGAGGCACAGAGAAGATAAGTGACTTGCCCAAGGTCACACAGCTGACAAGTGGCAGAGCTGGGATCCGAACTCACGACCTCTGACTCCCAAGCCCGGGCTCTTTCCGCTGAGCCACGCTGCTTCTCTTGTCATATCATTATCTGAATCTAGTTTCTTACACAGTGCATCAAGAAGAGTTCGAGCTACACGTACCCTGATCGCTTAGAACAGTGCTCTGCATATAGTAAGTGCTTAACAAATACCAACATTATTATTGTTTATCATAATAATTATTATTATGCTATCAGTTAAGGGCTTACTATGGGCCAAGCACTGTACTAAGGGTTGGAGTAGATACAGGGTAATAGGGTTGCTCCATAATCACAGTCTTAATCCCCATTTTACAGATGCAGTAACCGAGGCACAGAGAAGTAAAGTGGCTTGCCCGAGGTCACACAGCAGAGAAGGGGCGGAGCCGGGATTAGAACCCAGGTCCTCTGACTCCCAAGCCCGGGCCCTTTCCACTATGCCCCGCTGCCGACAGCCCAGACAGACGATAGATTTGGACAAACGGCAGAGTAACGTCTTGATATCATTCCAGGAGTGGCATTCAGCCATGAAGGAAATAACCGTCACATAGCTTCAGGACCTTGTACTCCAACTCATGTTCACGCATGAGCCATCAATCGATGGTATGCACTGAGTGCTTACTCTGTGCTAAACACTGTCCTAAGCATTTGGGAGAGTTCAAAACAGAAGAGTTGGTAGGTATGTTCCCCACCCACAAGCCACTCACAGTCTAGAGGACTAATAACGTAAAAGAAAAACAAATGCACCTAAGCTGTTTTTCCCTCACCGTATGGATTAATTATAACTAGTCCTAGCAGGCAATTGCAACTTATTTATTACCAATTAGTGGTATTTATTGAGCACTCAGTGTGCAGAACGCTACTCTAAATGCTCGGGAGAGTACACCACAACAGAGTTGGTAGACATATTCCCTACCCACCACGTTTTGAGTCAATCTTCTCCTCTAATACTGATGACTGTCTCCTCCTTTAAATTGTAAGCTCATTATGGGCAGGGAACCTGTCTGCTACTTTCTCTTGCACTGTATTCTCCCCAAGTGTTTAGAACGGTGCTCTGCACGTAGGAAGCACTCGATGAATACCATCGATTTATTTATTAATGACAATGGTGATATTTATTCGGTACTAATTATACGCCAAGCACGGCGCTAAGCACCGGGACTGATACAACCATAGTCTCTGCCTCCCTTGGAAGCGGGAGATTGTCCATTTGGGGGAATACAGTGCCTCAGCGCTCAGTACAGTGCCTGGCACATAGTAAGCACTTAACAAAGACCATCATCATCATCATCATTATTATTATTATTAAATGGAAGTAAGAGGGGCCTTTTTGACTCTAAACCTTGCCCACTCTTGGACTAGGACAAAGGAAAGAGTCAGTCAATCGTATTTATTGAGCATTTACTGGGTGCAGAGCACGGGACCGACCATTTGGGAGAGTACAAAAGAACGATAAACACAAGCGGTCGACAGTGAGCTGACAGTGTAGAGGGGAGGAGAACATGGTTTCACACGGAAGCTCTGCTCTCAGATACACAGCAGAGGCTAAGAGGAGCAGTGTTCTTCGACGCCCCAGGAAATCCAAAACCGCCAGAGAGGTGCCTCTCTCAATCCTCTCTCTACTCCGTTTCCATCACGTCCATTGCTCCCTCCCCCACATTGAGCAGAAGCACCATTTTCCTTGTGTTCAAAAGGCAAAATATCAGAGGCTGCATTTCACCTGGAAAAGCTTTCACCACCAAATGGACCACGAGCCCCTTGAGGGTCAGAGTCCACGTTTAATTCTCATACGTGTCACCTTTCCCAGGATTCAGGATGACGCCTGGAGAGTTTCTAGTATTCTACCAGTCTCGACTACAGGAGGGAGAGTCAAGCAGAGGCCCGTCCATTCCATTCCTAGCTTGGCCAGTGGCTAGCGAGGGGAAGGCAAACTATTCCCCTGCGCCGGACAGCAGCGGCACGGGAGAGAGTTGGGGGTGGAGATTCACGTTTATTGCGTGGAAGGAGGCGAAGGTAAACCAATTCCAGATTTTGACCGAGAAAACTCCATGGCTCCATTAGCGGAACCATGACAGAGAGAGGCGGGGCGTCCTGGGAGAGACGTGGTGTCCATGGAGTCGCCATGGGTCGGGGACGACTCCACAGCATAAGACAAGGCAAGTCCAGGGCTTTGCCCGCAGTGGCACGTATTAAGTCTGATTCCGACTGCTTAATGGAGGAAGAGACTGCAGCAGATTGAAGGGGAAAAGTTCAAATCCAACGCAACTCAAGCTGTCGCAGGAGGAATTTACTTCAGTGCTGAAAAAGATCATGTTTGTTAAATCAGTCAACCTGTCACCCTTAGGCAGAGATTGCATTGTAATGCGACTGATTTTACCTGACATCATACACCCATGCATACCCTTGCTGGAGAGGAAGCATCCTGTTTGAGAAATAAGGATAGAAAATGTTGTAGAGAAGCAGTGCGGCTTAGTGAAAAGAGCCCGGGCAAGTGAGTCAAAAGGTCCTGAGTTCTAATCCCAATCTGCCACGTATCTGCTGTGCGACCTTGGGCAAATCACTTAACTTTTCTGGGCCTCACCTGTTACCTCACCTGTAAAAATTGGGATTACAAGTGTGAACCCTAATGGCACAGGGACTAAGTCCAACCAGACTTTTTGTCTACTCTGGCGATTAGAACGGTGTTTGGAACATAGAAAGCGTTTCACAAGTACCACTATAAATATAATTTTTTTTATAGAGAGAGTATGAAATACATTAATTAATCCATCAATGGTATTTATTGAGCTCTTTCTGTGTGCAGAGCCCTGTACTAGATGCATGGGAGAGTACAATACAACTCAGTGGGTAGATCCACTCCTTGTCCACAGAGAACCTTAATGACAGGACTGGGCCGTAACGCTAAACTTTCCCCAGGACTTCACCGATCACTTCTTTGCGATGGACTCCTAAATCCGATAATAGTAATGATGGTATTTCTTTAGTGCTTGCTCTGTACCAAGCCCTGTGTAGTAGGTCATGAGAATCAAATCAGGCACAGTCCGTGTCCTACTTAGGCTCACAGACTAAGGGCGAAGGAGAAAAGCTATTGAATCCCCATTTTAACGATGAGGAAACTGGAGCCCAGAGAAGTGGAATGACTTGCCCAAACTCACACAGCGTGTACGTGACAGACTCAGGATTAAAATCACTCAGAGTTTTTTCAAGGGGTGGATAATTTACTCTATTTTTCAGCTAAAAGATCGAAGTCGTAAGAAAGCATCTTTATGAGAACATCTTCAGTAGTTTTCTATGTGCCTGCTACTTTGTAGCAAATGAAAGTATCAGGTGTCAAAAGGAATGTCTATATTTCCTGCGGTATTGCCAACCTCCCATTCCCAGCGTGTTCTTTCCCTTATATTCTTGGCATACCATATTCTGTTTAATCTACAATGTGATAAGCAATTCTCCAACCGAAGGACGACTGATAGGAAAGCAAACTGTAGCCCACATCTTTAACCACTGTAGACCTTACTGAAAGTAATCTTCGGTATTCTTATCACAGTATCAAGAGTAAATATACAGTGCATGGAGGGAGAGAAGAGCTGGGGAAACTTTGAAGTTTTCTTGGCAACTCACCACATTTTCAACAGTCGAAATACCAGTGAAAGAAGCTGCTAATTAAAGGAGTGATATATGTAAATGAAGAGTGCAGCTAATGTCATTTTTCTTCTATTTCTATCACTCAGGCAATGGTATTTATTGAACACTTCACCATACTAAGTGCTTGGGAGGCTATAATGCAATGATCCCCTTTCACTTCGCTTCTCTGTGCCTCAGTTCCCTCATCTGTAAAATGGGGAATGAGACTGTGAGCCCCATTTGGGACAGGGACTGTGTCTAACCCGATTTGCTGGTATCCAACCCAGTGCTTAGTACAGTGTCTGGCACAAAGTAAGCGCTTAACAAATACCGTAATTATTATCATCATTATTATAGGCAAGATGGCAGAGTGGACAGAGCAGGCGCCCGGGAGTCAAAAGGTCATGGGTTCTAATTCTGACTCTGCCACGTGTCTGCTGTATGACCCAGGGCTTAGAACAGTGCCTGGCACATAGTAAGCGCTTAACAAGTGCCGTGATTACTATTATTATTACAGAGAATTCTGTCCCTAAGGAGCTTACAGACTGAAGCCAAGAGGACGTGTGAAATTATAAGGAAGAAGAAGAACTTGGAGATGGCATGTCCATGGGTGAGGAGGAATAAGAGGATCATTTTTCTTATGAAGGAACAGGACAGAGAAAACAGTCCAAGTGCCAAAAAGCACCACGCAAATTATCCCGGAGAAAAATCGATTTGAAGCTTTGTGTGTTTTGGAGGATGACTGAAAAATGTGCACTGTGAGGAAGAACCAGGAAGAAAAAGGGATGACGAAGAAGATGGATCATGAAAATCTTGACTGGTAGCTCCTTCGGGGCAGGGAATGAACCTACCAATTTTGTTATATTGTATTATTAATATTAAGTTATCATTATTGCATTAAATGATTAAAATGTGCTACACACTGTACTAAGCACTGGGGTAGATACAAGATAATCAGATCCCAGATGGGTCTCCCAGGGCAAGTAGGAGTGAGAATAGCAACTGAATCCCCATTTTGCAGATGAGGGAACTGAGGCCCACAGAAGTAGAGATGTGTTCAAGGTCACACAGCAGACAAGTAGTGGAGCAAGGATTAGAACCCAGGCCCCCAGATCCATTCTCTTTCCACTAGACTATGCTGCTTCTCCAAGCCCTTAGCACAGTGCTCTGCACACTGTATGTTTTCAAAAACTACAGCCTGACTGTGAGATTAAATATCATCTAATTGAGCCTCTGCAAAACCCACAAACCAAATGAAACAGATGTTTTCAGCACCTGTGATGACTTCATTTTGCTATAAAATCCATAGACTCCCTGGGGCAGAAAGTGATCATGCTCCGTTCAAGAAGCTATCGAAATTCCCTCATCACTCGTAATGACGAGTTCTTTCTTCAAAATTCAAATTATGTAGCAATTTTTCTCACGCAACCTGAATACGAGTCTTTTTTCTCCCACTTCCTTTTGCGTCACCCCGACTGTCTCTTTATTCATCCTCCCGCCCCCCCCCCCCCCAGCTCCACAGCACTTATGTCCATATCTGTAACTTATTCATTCATATTTGTACTTCCCAAGCGCTTAATACAGTGCTCTGCACACAGTAAGTACTCAATAAATACAATTGAATAAATATGAACGTCTGTCTCCCCTCTAGACTGTAAGCTCCTTGTGGGCAGGGAATGTGTCTGTTATATTTTTATATTTTACTTTCCAAATCTCCTGCACACCATAAGTGCTCAACAAAGACGACTGATCGATTGAATTAGAGACTTTGCACTTTTACTAGTTGCCACAAGGCATGGAAAAAGCTATAACTGCTGAGACAAAGCTCACCTCCTCCGGGAGGCCTTCCCAGAATGAGCCCTCCTTTTCCTCCGCTCCTCTTCCCCTCCCCATCGCCCCGGCTCCCTCCCTCTGCTCTACCCCCCTTCCCGCCCCTCAGCGCTCGTGTATAGATGTACATATTTATTCTATTTATTTTATTAATGATGTGTACGTACCTAGAATTCTATTCATTTATATTGATGTTACTGATGCCTATTTGTTCTGTTTTGTTGACTGAATCTCCCCTTCTAGACCGTGAGCCCGTTATTGGGTAGGAATTGTCTCTATCTGTTGCCAAAATGTACTTTCCAAGCACTTAGTACCGTGTTGTGCACACAGTAAGCGCTCCAGAAATATGATTGAATAAATGAATGTTGAACTAACATCGAACCAAACAGCTCAAAAATCAGCAATCCGAGGGCAATACACAACTCTGAACTTTACCAGATGGAGGCAGCTCCCGAAATAATCTATCCCCTGATGGATTTATCCAATAGCTACCTAGTTCTAGGCTCTGTATAAAGTTCCCAGGAGAACCTAACATTAACAAGATACATTTTCCCTGACCTCAAGGAGCTTGCAAACTAATGAGGGAGCAGAGAAATATGATTTAAAGAAATTCCCCGGTCAGGGAGTCAGGAAACCCCATCACTTACGGGTTGTGTGATCTGGAGAAGTCACTTTGCTTCTCCCCAGTGCTCAGTACAGCGTCTTGCGCAAAGAGTGCAATAAATACCACTGAATGGTTCTCTGTGCTTCGGTTTCCGCCTCTTTAAAATAGGAATAAAACACCTGTTCTCCTCGCCTCTTAGGATGTGAATACCAAATGGGACACGGACCGTGTTGGATCCGATTGTACCGTCTCTAACCACCCAGCGCGGCGCAAAACAAGGGCTTAACAAATGCTATTCATCATTATTATTATTATGTGGAGTAGAGGTCGTACTACTGCTTCGCAAGTCGGAAGATGAACAAATAGAAGCAAGAAATAGTACAAGAACAACAGGACAAAACAGCAACCGAACAAAAGTAGAATGGAATGAGAAAGATATCGATCCTGAATAAGTAAATAAAACTATATTTAGTTACAAGGACCGAAGATGGGATTAGCGCGGTACCGATCAACATCTGGACCTTCGTCTACAGCTATGAATCTCCGCATCATTTTCGATCGCTAGCACGATTTGGCTAAGGAAATAACTGGCAGGCGGCAAAAATCCCCGCTGAGGAGAGCAAGAGTCACTGACTATCCTTGAGAGGGAAACTATCAATGCGATGTGAGTAGGAAAACAAACTTTCCTCTGCTTCAACTCCGCGAACAGCAGGCAGTGAGCAGTCGCAAAAGGGCAACTCTGACGATAACTGACAAAACAACAGAGTTGATTATTCAGTGTGTCAGTGTACAAGACTTCAAAGTTGGTAGATAACATGTAATCACCCCCATTCAAAATGCAATGTTGACTTCTCCTGATTTGTGTTTAAACCTTATCTTAGGAAATGTATAATTTTCAAATAATATAATCACGACGACTCCAAGACCCCATATTAAAATCTTTTTGTTGCAATAGAATGAAAGAGCGACACTATCAACAGCTATTTCAAAGTTAACAGAACAAACTTCGGGGACTGATTAAGGTAGACGGTGTAAAAATGTGCTCTGTGATGGAGGCTGAATTCCGTTCGGATATGAACGGTGATAATAAATGACAAAAAAAGGAAAAAGAACGGGAGGTGTCCATGTTTCTCTGGAATTTAACCAGTTGTACCTGGGTGCTTTTTTCATTTGTTTGTTTGTCGTTATGGTATTGGTTAAGTGCTGATTATGCGTCGAGCACTGGTCTGTGGGCTGGGGTAGGTACGAGTTTATCAGAATGGACACACTCCCTAATAATAATAATAATAATAATAATGTTGGTATTTGTTAAGCGCTTGCTACGTGCAGAGCACCGTTCTAAGCGCTGGGGTAGACACAGGGGAATCAGGTTGTCCCACGTGGGGCTCCCGGTCTTAATCCCCATTTTACAGATGAGGGAACCGAGGCCCAGAGAAGCGAAGTGACTCGCCCACAGTCACGCAGCTGACAAGTGGCGGAGCGGGGATTCGAACTCATGACCCCCGACTCCAAAGCCCGTGCTCTTTCCACTGAGCCACGCTGCTTCCTATCCCACATGGGGCTCGCCGTCTTAATCCCCATTTTATAGATGAGGTGAATGGGGCACAGAGAGGTTAAGTGACTTGCCCAAGGTCACACAGCAAGCAAATGGTTGAGCCGGGATTAGAACCCAGGTCCTCTGAGTCCCAGGCCTGGGCTCTTTCCACTAAGCCGCGTGACTTCCTTTCGTTCTTCACAGAGAGAGGCAGAAAAATCTAATGCTCCAAATAATAATGATGATGGCATATTACTATGTGCCAAGCACTGTTCTCAGCGCTGAGCACTGTCTTAAGTGATATGACTAAATATGATTCAGGTGATGTCCTAAGCTTCTCCCTGTTAAGGGCAGTTATTTTTATTATGACTTAAGCACTTACTCTTTATCCACCACTGGGCTAAAACCTGGAGTAGATGTAACATGATCAGTGCAGACACAATCTTCATTCATTCATTCATTCAATCAAATTTATTAATAATAATAATAATAATGTTGGCATTTATTAAGCGCTCACTATGTGCAGAGCACTGTTCTAAGTGCCGGGGGAGATACGGGGTCATCAGGTTGTCCCACGTGGGGCTCCCATTTTTTTTTTAAATCCCCATTTTTACAGACGAGGGAACTGAGGCCCAGAGAAGCGAAGTGACTTGCCCAAGGTCACACAGCAGACAAGTGTCGGAGCCGGGAGCACTTACTGTGTGCAGAGCACTGTACTAAGCACTTGGAAAGTAAAATTTAGCTACAAACAGAAACAATGCCCGCCCACAACGGGCTCACGTCCCACCCACGGATCACACTCCAATAGGGAGAAAAGACATCTCATTTCCACTTTACGGGGAAGCAGCGCGGCTCAGTGGAAAGAGCCCGGGCTTTGGAGTCAGAGGTCATGGGTTCGACTCCCGGCTCTGCCACTCGCCAGCCGTGTGACCGTGGGCGAGTCACTCCACTCCTCTGGGCCTCAGTGACCTCATCTGGAAACTGGGGATTAACCGGGAGCCTCCCGTGGGACGACCCGATTCCCCTGTATCTCCCCCAGCGCTTAGAACGGTGCTCTGCACATAGCAAGCGCTCAACAAATACCAACATCGTTATTAGATGTGGAGACTGAGGCACAGAGTGGTTGAATGACTCGCCCAAAGTCACAGAGCAACCCGAGAGCTGATCTGAGATTACTATCCAGTTGCGTGATTCCCGATCCCGAGGTCTTTCTCCTGGGCCGTGATGCTTTTTAATCCTCCTTTTGGAGATGGGGAAACCGGGATAAAGAGGGATCGCGCGATCTGCTCAGTATCGAAAGAGGAATCTAGCGGCTCCTCTGCCAAAGAGTCGGGCTCTTTGGCACACGCGGCCCACTCTTTACTACATTACTGTCCCTGTACAAAGCACACTGAATCTGAAAGCAGCGTGCCGTAACGGATAGGACACGGGACTGGAAATCAGAGGAACTGGGTGCTAATCCCGCCAAAGCCCTTGCCTGCCGTTCAGCCTCGGGCAAGTCTGCTAACTTCTCTGGACCTGTGTCTCCTCATCTGTAGAGATGAAATAGCTAGCCTCCCTCCTCCTTACACTGTCACCACCTGTTAGGCAAGGACTGTAATTTTGGTATTGGTTAAGCAGTTACTATGTGCCAGGTGCTCCACTAAGTGCTGGAGTGGATACGAGTAAATTGGGTTGGACACGCGGTGTGAATCCCCCTTTTAAAGATAATACCAGTACTACTAATAATAATGGTACTGAAGCACTTACTATGAGCCGAGCATTGTTCTAAGTGCTGGGGTAGGTACGGGTAATCAGGTCGTCCCATGTGGGCTCACACTCTTAATCCCCATTTGACAGCTGAGGTAACTGAGGCACAGAGAAGTGACGTGGCTTGCCCCAGGTCACACAGCAGACAAGTGGCAGAGCCAGGATTACAGCTCCCATCCTCTGGCTCCCAAGCCGGGGCTTCTCCCGCTAAGCCATCAACTTGACCGAGGTCAAACAGCAGACGGGTGGCAGAGCTGAGATTAGAACCCATGACCTTCTGATTTGGCACAGAGCAAATGCATAAAAATACCCCTGTTGTTGTTATTATCCTATATATCGCTCAATCCTTGTGTACAACTATCTGTCAATCAAAGTCAGCGGTATTCATTGAGTGCTTACCTGTCTTTTATGCTACTGGTTAAGCGCTAGGTGCCAGACACTGTACTGAGCGCTGGGGTAGATACAAGCTAATCAGCTTGGACACAGTCCAGTTCCCACAAGGGGTTCCCAGACTGGATAAGCATTTTACAGATGAAGGAACCGAGGCACAGGGACCTGTGTCAAGTGACCTACCCAAGGTCACACAGCTGACAAGGATCAGATCGGGATCGGACCCGGGGTTACTGTGTGCGGAGCACGACGCTGTGCGCTTGCAAGCGTACAGTACAACAGAATAGATATACACGATCTCCGCCCACAGGGAGCTTACAATCCGGTGGGGGGGGGGGGGGACAGACACTGATAATAATAATTATTATGGCGTTTGTTAAGCGCTTACTATGTGCAGAGCACCGTTCCAAGCACTGGGGTAGATACAGGGCAATCCGATTGTCCCACGTGGGCTCACTTTTTTTTTTTTATCCCCATTTTTAATAATAATAATAACAATAATGTTGGTATTTGTTAAGCGCTCACTATGTGCCGAGCACTGTTCTAAGCACTGGAAGAGATGCAAGGAAATCAGGTTGTCCCCCGTGGGGCTCACGGTTTTAATCCCCATTTTACAGATGAGGAAATTGAGGCCCAGAGCAGTGAAGTGACTTAATGATAATGTTGGTATTTGTTAGGCGCTCACGATGTGCCGAGCACCGTTCTAAGCGCTGGGGTAGACACGGGGGAATCGGGTCGTCCCACGTGGGGCTCCCGGTCTTCATCCCCATTTTACAGATGAGGGAACTGAGGCACAGAGAAGTGAAGTGACCCACGCTTAGTGCAGTACTTGGCACATAATAAGCACTTCCCAAATACCATACTAATATCTATCATAGCACTAAATCTGAACTCCCCCCTCCCCTACTTTCCCTCCGCTGCCCCTCCCCACCCTCTGCTCCTCCCCCTTCCTCCTTTCTCCTTCCCCTTCATCTCAGCACTGTGCTCATTTGTATAAATTATTTATTACCCGATTTATTTTGTTAACGAGGTGTCCATCCCCTTGATTCTATTCATCTTGATAAGGTTGTCTCGTTTTTGTTTTGTTCTGTTCCGCTGTCCGTCTCCCCCGATTAGACCGTGAGCCCGTCACTGGGCAGGGATTGTCTCTATCCCAAGTGCTTAGTACAGTGCACTGCACGTTGGAAGCGCTCAATAAATACTACTGAACGCATGAAAGTGACTTGCCCGCAGTCACACAGCTGACGAGTGGCAGAGCCGGGATTCGAACCCATGACCTCCGACTCCCAAGCCCGGGCTCTTCCCGCTTCAGGTTGTCCCCCGTGGGGCTCACAGTTTTAATCCCCATTTTACAGATGAGGGAACTGAGGCCCAGAGAAGTGGAGTGACTTACCCCAGGTCACCCAGCAGACAAGCGGAAGAGCTGGGAGGGGAACCCACGACCTCCGACTCCCAAGCCCGGGCTCTTTCCAAATGAATACAAATCAATCATTTATGTATTGAAAGGAATCAGGAATGTGCCGTTCCGTGCTTTTAGACCGTGGCTTCGATCCGTCGAGGAAGGAAGAGGGAAAGTTTAGTTGACTGAGATGCCAATCCAACGTTAGCCGGTGATAATCGACTTGTTTAGAAAATGAAAGGATCTGGAAATGGAGTTACAACAACAGAGACAGAATTTATAATGATAATAATAACGTTGGCATCTGTTAAGCGCCGAGCACTGTTCTAAGCACTGGGGGAGACACGGGGGAATCAGGTCGTCCCACGTGGGGCTCACGGTCTTCATCCCCATTTTACAGATGAGGGAACTGAGGCACCGAGAAGTTATGCTAAAGTTATTTATTTCTAGCGAGCAGGGGCGTCACTAGTGAAACCTTCCAAGTCAGCAAAGGAGCACTGGTCTCACCGCCTAAATGGGTATAACGTTCTTGGAGAGAATGCGGCCGTGGGAGTCGAAAGACCTGGGTTCTAATCGCGGGTCTGCCGCTAGTCTGCTGTGTCATCTCGGGCAAGCCACTTGACTTCTCTGTGCTTCAGTTACCTCGTCTGTAAAATGGGGATTAAGACTGTGAGCCCCACGCGGGGCAAGCAGCGTGGCTCAGTGGAAAGAGCCCGGGCCTGGGAGCCAGGGGCCGTGGGTTCCGATCCCGGCTCCGCCACCTATCGGCTGGGCGACTTCGGGTAAGTGACTTTACTACTCTGGGCCTCAGTGACCTCATCTGTAAAACGGGGGTCAAGACGGTGAGACTCGTGCGGGGCGGGCAGCGTGGTTTAGTGCAAGGAGCCTGGGACTGGGAGTCAGAGGTCACGGGTTCTGATCAGCTGGGTGACGTAGGGCAAGTCAGTTAACTTCTCTGTGCTTCAGACACCTCATCGGTAGACCGGGGCTTAAGACTGTGAGCCCTACGTGGGACAACCTGATCACCTCGTATCTACTCCAGGCCTTTGAACAGTGCTTGGCACATAGTAAGTGCTTAACAAATACCATGATGATTATTATTATTTTTATTATAACTGTGTCTACCCCGGTGCTCAGAAGAGTGCTTGGCACATAGCAAGCGCTTAACAGACGCCACGATTATTATTACTGAATACCTATGGAGAGGAGCACGCTGTCCCGGATGCCTTCTGTGTATGGCCTTCTATAATGGTCACTAACTGTTTGCAGAGCACTGCACCGGTTGCCGACTTTGTTCCGAGCCAACTGGCCTGGAACGCCCTCCCTCCTCATATGGAACTATCGCTCTCCCCCACTTCAAAGCCTTCTTGAAGGCCCGCCTCCTCCAAGAAGCCTTCCCTAAGCCCTCCTCTCTTTCCCCACTCCCTTCTGCATCAGCCTGTCTCGCTCCATCCATCCTTCCTTCCATCCCCAAAGTATGCAAGTGTATATCCGCTATTTGTTTGTTAATGTACATTAATGTCTGTCTCTCCCTCCATCCCTCTCAGGGCGGCACCCGGAGAGTTTCCCGTCCTCCACCGGTCTCGGCTACGGGAGGGAGAGTCGAGCGGAGGCCCGTCCGGCCCGTTCCCAGCTTGGCCGGTGGCCGGCGGGGGGGCAGGCCGTCGGCGACGAGTCGGAACTCCCCCGGGGCCGGGCGGCGGCGGCCCGGGAGACGGTCGAGGGAGGAGTCTCAAATCCGCTGCGCGGAAGAAGGCGATTTTTTCACCCAGAAAACTCTCCGGATCTACGACCGGAATGATTGCAGATGGAGGTGGGCCATTCCGGGAGAGATACTGTACTAAGCGCTGGGGGAGATCCAGGGTCATCGGGTTGTCCCACGTGAGGCTCGCCGTTAATCCTCATTTTACAGAGGAGGTAACTGAGGCACAGAGAAGTGAAGGGACTCGCCCACAGTCACCCAGCTGCCGGGCGGCCGAGCCGGGAGTCGAACCCATGACCTCTGACTCCGAAGCCCGGGCTCTTTCCGCCGAGCCGCGCGTCCCTGCAGTCGCCATGGGTCGGGAACGACCCGCCAGCGTAAGACGAGACCCTCCCTCTAGACTGTGAGCTCGTTGTGGGCAGGGAATGTGTCCGCTGACTGTTATGTCGTACTCTCCCAAGTGCTCAGTACAGTGCTTTGCACCCAGGAAGCGTTCAATCAACATGATTAAATGAATGAATGCGTGTAAAATGTTGTTCTAAGCGATTGCCGGAGTACAACAGAAGAAGACCTGGTTCCTGTTTCTCTTCTCAAATCGCGCTCTACCGCTTAAAGACTAATTACCCGGAACGATAACAATTATTATTCAACTGGTTCCACGCTGAGCACCGAGAAGATACGTAGTTATTATGCAAATGTAATCTTATTGGAATCGTTTTACATTTCACCAAGGCAATCTGGAAAAACACGAGAGCAATCCACGGTCACATTAATAACAGGCTAGATCTACCATTTCTGATACAATCTGCACTGAACTAAACGCTGGGACGCAAGCCAATCGGGTCGGACACAGTCCACGTCCCGTCGTTATCCGTCTCCCCTTCTGGACTGGAAGCGCGCTGTGGGCAGGGAACTCGTCCGCCAACTCTGTTGTTCTCTCCCGAGCGTTCTGTACAGCGCTCTGAGCGTAGTAAGCACTCGATCGGTAGCACGGATCGATTAGTACCGATCAAATCTAATTAAATTCTAAGCTTTCGAACATTCTTGATTTTTCTCTACATGCCTAACTTTCCCTCTAGAATGTCATTTTGTCCTTCTCGTCCGTGAATTCACCAAGAGCCCTCCTGAGCCCGTTCATATTTTTAACCATTCATTCATTCAACAGTGTTTATTGAGCGCTTCCTACGTGCAGAGCACTGGACTAAGCGCTTGGAATGGACAAACGGGTAACAGATAGAGACGGCCCCTGCCCTCTGACGGGCTCGCGGCCCAATCGGGGGAGACGGGCGGACGAGAACGATGGCAATAAATAGAATCCCAGTTTAACTTCTTGTAGTAGCCAAGACTGTGAGCCCGTTGTGGGCAGGGATTGTCTCTCTTTATTACTGCATTCTATTTTCCAAGCGCTTAGCACAGTGCTCTGCACCCAGTGAGTGCTCAATAAATAGAACTGAATGAGCATTTCCACAAACCAGAGTCTTCCCTCAATTCCCAGAACCTCAACGGTCAACAAGGAGCAATGTGCTTGGGACAGGAGAAGAGCCTGATAAATACGCAATTATTATGAGAAGCCGCGCGACTCAGTGGAGAGAGCCCGGGCTTGGGAGTCCGAGGTCATGGGTTCGAATCCCCGCTCTGCCACTTGGCCGCTGTGTGACTGTGGGCAAGTCCCTTCACTTCTCGGTGCCTCAGTGACCTCATCCGTAAAACGGGGATTAAAACTGTGAGCTCTATGTGGGACAACCCGATCACCTCGTATCTCCCCCCAGCGCTTAGAACAGTGCTCTGCACCTAGTAAGCGCTTAACAAATACCAATATTATTATTATTTTCCTTGTTCCCTTCTCTTCTCTCACCCTGCCTAATACATGACTATTATTTTTCCTTGTTCCCTTTTCTTCCTCTCACCAATTCGGCCTCTTCGTGTCTCTGTTCTTCCCCGTGGCTTCTAGTGTTTCCCCAGCTCTCTCCATCAAGACCACGCCGCTTCTCTCCTCTTCACCCCCAAGAACGATGTCATTGCCCCGAACTCCCCCGGACCCCCAGAGAAACCCCAACATTTCAGCAGCCTCCCCTCCATCTCCACTGGATTGGGGGGAGAGGAGGAAGAAGAGAAGTTTGAACACCATGGACGGCAGAGGAGGATGGCAAGGTGTGGCGTAGTGGATGGGGCACGGGTCGGGCACTCATAAGGTCACGGGTTCTAATCCCAGCTCCGCCGCTTGTCGGCTACGTGACTTCGGGCAAGTCACTTCACTTCTCTGGGCCTCAGTTAACTGATCTGGAAATGGCGACTGAGACCGTGAGCCCCACGTGGGACAGGGACCGCGTCCAACCCGATTCGCTCGCGTGCACGCCGATGCGTAGCGCAGTGCCTGGCACATAGTAAGCACTGAACAAATACCACCATTATTATGAATATCATTAGCTAGGAAGGACAGCAGCTGCAACACTTCAGCCCCTCTTCCCCTACTCTCCTTTCTCCCTCCTTCCCCCTCTTTTCCTTCCTCTTTCTCACCCTCTTTTTCTACCTCTTCCTTTCTAGGAAAGATCACAGGACTGGGAGTCTGAGGACCCGGGTTCGAATTCCGACTCCCCCACTCGGCTGCTCTGTTGGTATTTGTTAAGCGCTTACTCTGTGCAGAGCACCGTTCTAAGCGCTGGGGTAGACACAGGGGAATCGGGTTGTCCCACGTGGGGCTCCCGGTCTTCATCCCCATTTTCCAGAGGGGCTAACTGAGGCACAGAGAAGTGAAGTGACTTGCCCACGGTCACACAGCTGACCAGTGACGGAGCCGGCATTCGAACTCATGACCTCTGACTCCAGAGCCCCTGCTCCTTCCACTGAGCCACGCCGCTTCGTGAGCTCGGGCGAGTTACTCAACGTCTCTGTGCCTCATCCATAAAATAGGGATGAAATATCTGTTCGCCCTCCTACTCCCTGTTCCCCTCTCTTTTCATTTCCACCTGTTTCCGGCTCCGCCGCTTCCAGGATCTCCCCCTCTCTCTTTCTATTCCCTTTCTTTGTCTCTTCAACCCTCGAGGCCCCATGAAGGAAAAAAATCTTTCAGTAGCATTATATAAATACCATCAAAACTATCCATAAAGCACCTCCTCGCTGAAAACTGAAGAACGGAAGGGTTTAACAGGTCTATCGCCCACTGAGCGCTTCATGAATCACTCAGTTTGTCACCATGGGCATTGTGTTATCATCCTGCACTGCCATCCCAAAGGTAAACAGAAAGATAACCTTCTCCCCTCTCCCCACCCTCAACATCCTCCGAGAGTAGGAACAAGAAAATCATGGAGAGCAAACATGCTTTGGGGAGGAGAGAAGTAGAATTGGTCAAGGCACTAGATCTAGTATCCAGCCTAGCAATTAGAACAGTGCTTGACCCAGAGCAAGTGCTGAACACATTATTATGATTATCTTCATGCGCAATCTATAGACTATTCATTCGACCCTATTTATCAAGTGCTTACTGTGTGCAGAGCACGGTCCTAAGTGCTTGGGAGAGTGCGATATTCATTCATTCATTCATTCAACAGTATTTAGTGAGCGCTCACTACGTGCAGAGCACCGGACTAAGCGCTCGGAACGGACAGATGGGTAACGGATAGAGACGGTCCCCGCCCTCCGACGGGCTCACGGTCCGATCGGGGGAGACGGACGGACGAGAACCATGGCGATGAATAGGATCGAGGGGCTGGACGTCTCATTAAAACAATAGCGAATACATAGAATCGAGGCGACGTATATTTCACTCACAAAATAAATAGGGTAATGACGATATATACAGTCGAGCGGACGAGCACGGTGCTGAGGGGATGGGAAGGGGGAGGGGGAGGAGCGGAGGGAAATGGGGGGGAAAGAGGGTTTAGCTGCAGAGAGGTGAAGGGGGGCGGTGGAGGGAGCCATCTCAATCTGGGAAGGCCTCTTGGAGGAGGTGAGCTCTCAGTAGGGCTCGGAAGAGGGGAAGAGAGCCAGTTTGGCGGAGGTGAGGAGGGAGGGCGATCCGGGACGGCGGGAGGACCGTGGTCGACGGCTGGATGGCGAGGAGGCGGGCGGCGGAGGAGCGGAGCGTGCGGGGCGGGCGGTGGAAAGAGAGAAGGGAGGAGAGGTAGGAGGGGGCGAGTCGACGGACGGCCTCGAAGCCCAGAGTGGAGGTTGGAGATATGACAGTAAACAGACACTTGCCCACAGTGAGCTGTAAACCTATATTAGCTGAGGTTTAATAATACAACATCTTAATAATATGAATACGGCCAGCACTGTGTTGTATATTCCAGACAATCTTGTTGGACCCAACTCCAATAGGGAGGGAGGGGACGGAGGAGGGGGAATGTGTGTTTTATTTCCATTTCATAGGTGAGAAAACTGGGGCACAGAGAGAGCAAGTGACTCGTCCAAGGTCACCTAGCAGGCAAGAGCCGTTTACAGTGCCTCGAGTGGTGGACTGGCTCATCAGTCCGGCCTGCTCGTAACCGCCCTGGCACTGAATACAGCGTTTGGCACGGGGTAAATTAGTGGAAAGAGCGCAGACCTGGGAGGCAGAGGTCCTGGGCTCTAGTTCCGGCTTGACCACGTGCCTGCTGTGTGACCTTGGACAAGTCACTTAACTTCTCTGTGCCTCGGCTGTATCGTCTCTGAAGTGGGGATTAAATCCTCCCCCTCCTACTTCCAACATGGGGCTGGGTCCACCCTGATTAACTTGTATCTACTCCAGTACTTAGAACAGTGCTTGGCACATAGTAAGCGCTTAACAAGCAGCATAATTATTAAATACCACCATTATAGCTATTATTAGCTGGCTAGCGGGGGGGGGGGGGGGGGGCAGAGACCACTCTGGCTACCAAGGCAGCTAATCAGGCTTCTGCCTGCTGGTGAGTCGGTTCTTTTTTTTTTTTTTTTTCTGATGGCATTTATTGAGCGTTTACTATGTGACAAGCACCGTACTAAGCACTTCGGTAGCTATAGGCCAATCAGGTTGGACACAGTCCATGTCCCACTTGGAGCTCACAACCTTCATCCACACTTTAGAGATCCACACTTCAGAGATGATGACGACGATGATGACGCTGGTACTTGCGAAGCACTTACCATGTGCCAGGCACTGTACTAAGCCCTGGGCTGGATATGAGCTACAGGTTGGGCACAGTCTCTGTCCCATGTGGGGCTCCCAGTCTCAATCCCCATTTTACAGATGAGGTAACTGAGGTCCAGAGAAGGAGAATGACTTGCCCAAGGTCAAATGACAGACAAGCGGCGGAGGCGGAATTAGAACCCATGACTTCCTTTCAGGCCCAGGCTCTATCCACTGGGCGACACTGCTTCCCTCCGGGGGGTTATGGCCCATAATCGGCTCCACGTTGTGGAAACTCTCCATCGATCAACCATAATGATCGAGCACTCACTGTTTCAGAGCTGGGTACTAAGCGCCTGGGTGAGTACGATACAATGGACGTATTTCCTGCTCACAAGGAGCTTACAGCCTAAAGAGGGAGACGAGCATTTAAGAGAAATAAATTGTGGATATAGACATGTGGATATATACGTGCTGTGGGGCTGGGAGGGGGGTGAATAAACGGAGCAAGTCAGGGTGATGCAGAAGGGAATGGAAGAAAAGGAAACGAGGGCTTAGCCGGGAAGGCCTCTCGTATAAAACATAGTAATGTTGGTATTTGTTAAGCGCTTACTACGTGCAGGGCGCCGTTCTAAGCGCTGGGGTGGATACGGGGGTCATCGGGTCGTCCCACGTGAGGCTCACAGTTAATCCCCGTTTTACCGATGAGGTCGCCGAGGCCCAGAGAGGTCAAGCGACTCGCCCACGGTCACGCGGCCGTCAAGTGGCAGAGCCGGGAGTCGAACCCATGACCTCTGACTCCGAAGCCCGGGCTCTCTCCAGTGCTTCCCCTTCGGGAAGGCTTTGGGGAGAGCATCGCCTGCTGGATACGAGGAGGGCGCCCCGGGCCAGAGGCGGGATGCGGACGAGAGGTCGGTGGCGAGGGAGACGAGATCGAGGTGCGGCGAGTAAGTCGGTATTAGAGGAGCAGAGTGTGCGGGCTGGGTTGCAGAAGGAGAGTAGCAAGGAGAGGTAGGAGGGGGCGAACCTTGGCCCAGACTGGTTTTGTACATCGTATTCCGGCGCGCTTCGCGATGCGCTGCTCCCTCCTCTGCCTGCTACTTTGTTTCATCCGGTGCCCCAGTGGGAACACAGCGGGCCACGGTGAGCTAGTGGGAATGGCACTGGGCAAACCACCAGCTCTACAATCAATAGCTTCTTGCGGGTTTTCAGTCCCCCCTTGCTGGCGCCTGAAGCGAGGTTCAACCGTCATTTACAGCGGGAGACTCCACCAGGGAAGCGGAGAACACCATCTGGCTTACATTTAGAGCGCTACTGTTATTCACTTAGGTATCGACTGACAAGTCCAAGGGCGACGCTATCACGGCCGCTAACGCATTACTTTCTCTGGTCTGGACTCGCTATCCGGGCACCCAAATAGTCATTAAAAATGTATGTCCCTTATTATTCATTTATTCTTTGGAATATACAAAAGTTCATCTTGCCCGGTTTGAGGGCCTTGCAAAAGTAACCCGCATTTCTATAAATAACACAGCACCAAATTTAGCCGAGGGGGAGGTCTGGATCGGGTCGAGTTATTTACAGTTCTCTAGAAGGCCGCAAACGGGGATGTTCTTCGGGGAATAATAATGGGGGCATCCGTTAAGTGCCTACTGCGATCTGGAGATGGAGAGAGTGGTGTTCTGTCAGGTATCGAGGGAGAGAGAGGGTTGGACCGAAGAGGAGGCGGGGAGAGAGACGAGATGGAGGCACGGTGAGCAGGTCGGTGTAAGAGGAGTAAAGTGTCAATAATAATGATGTTGGTATTTGCTAAGCGCTTACTATGTGCAGAGCGCTGTTCTAAACGCTGGGGCAGATACAGGGTAATAATAATAACGGCGGTATTCGTTAAGCGCTCACTATGTGCCGAGCACCGTTCTAAGCGCTGGGGTAGACACGGGGGAAGCGGGATGTCCCACGTGGGGCTCCCAGTCTTAATCCCCATTTTACAGATGAGGGGACTGAGGCACAGAGAAGTTGCGACTCGCCCACGGTCACACGGCTGACCAGGGGCAGAGCCAGATACAGGGTAATGATAATGATAATAACGTTGGTATTTGTTAAGCGCTTACTATGTGCCGAGCACTGTTCTAAGCGCTGGGGTAGAATCGGGGTAATCAGGTCGTCCCACGTGAGGCTCACAGATAGTCCCCATGTTACAGATGAGGGAACCGAGGCCCAGAGAAGTGAAGTGACTCGCCCACGGTCACACAGCTGACAAGGGGCAGAGCCGGGAGCCGAACCCGTGACCTCCGATCCCGAAGCCCACGCTCTTTTCGCCGAGCCAGACTGCTTCTCCGCAACGACGATGACTGACGGCACTTGTTAAGAACTTATTATGTGCCAAGCACCGTTCTAAGCACTGGGGTAGATACAAGCTAAGCCGGATGGACACAGTCCCTGTCCCACATGAAGCTCACGGTTTTAATCTAGGAGTGTGAATCTTGAATCTCCGCCCTCCGACCCCTTATTCATGCCCTTCCTCCATTCTGGAACTCTGTCCCTCTCTGACCCCATTAAACCACGCCTCTTTCCGTCATCAAAACGTTTCTGAAAGTCCACTTCCCGCAGGACTCCTTCCTCGATAAAACTCTACCATCCCCGAGCAGCAGCATGAGGAAGTGGATAGAGCCCAGGCCTGGCAGTCAGAAGGTCATGGGTTCTAATCCTGGTTCTGCCCCATGTCTGCTGTGTGACCTCCAGCAAATCACTTTCCTTCTCTGTGCCTCAGTTATCTTATCTAGAGAATGGGGATTGAGACCGTGAGCCCCACACGGGACGGGGACTGAGTACCACTCGATTTGCTTGTGTCCACCCCAGTGTTTAGTACGGTGCTTGGCAAATCTAATCATATAACAAATATCACAATGATTACTACAATCCATCAGCTAAAATGATCCCTTCTGTTTATTCGCCATGGCACTGGTGGACATTATCCTGCTTATTTTATCCATTCACCCTTTCCGACTTCATAATTAACTGAGTTCCTCATAGACTGGGACCCACTCTTTTTTTTTTTTTCTGGCACTTGTTAAGCATTTGCTAAGTGCCAGGCACTGTACTAAGCACTGGGGGTATATATGAGATGATCAGGTTGAACACAGTCCACGTCCCACACGGGGTTCACACTCTTAATCCCCCTTCTACGGATGAGGCAACTGAGGTACGGATAAATGAAGCGACTTACCTAAGGTCACTCAGCAGACAAGCAGAGAGCCGGGATTAGACCGCAGGTCCTTCAGACTCCCAGGATCATGCTCTACCCACTAGGCCACGCTGATTCTTATTTTTTGAAACGCTATGTGTCAAACGCTATTCTAAGCACTGGGTTAAGTTCATTAGGACGGACACAGTCCCTGACCCGCACGGGGCTCGCAGCCTAGCTCAGTGGAAAGAGCCCGGGCTTGGGAGTCGGAGGTCATGGGTTCGAATCGCGGCTCGGCCACCTGTCAGCTGTGTGACTGTGGGCGAGTCACTTCACTTCTCTGGGCCCCAGTTCCCTCATCTGGAAAATGGGGATGAAGACCGTGAGCCTCACGTGGGACGACCTGATCACCCTGTATCTAACCCAGCGCTTAGAACACGGCTCTGCACATAGGAAGCGCTTAACAAATACCAACATTATACACATGGTCCTTCCATTTGGCCACATTGTCTTTAAACATTTTGCTCTGAACGTCCTGGCCCTTTTAAGTCACGGGTTTTCAGCGGCGTGGTTGTCCCACTGGCAACCACAGAGGATTGTGTGCTGATGCTGGCCCTCGGACTGAGTCCCAGAGATTCTCCACGCTGATCGTGTCCGGTGAGACTGATTTTACACCGGGCTCCTGGAACACGCTGAGGGTTAGACAAAAGGCTGGATGGGTAACTCACGGAAGGTCACGACAACAAGCATTTTGGAGGGGGATTGACTCTCTAACTAGGGCTCCAATCATAGGAAAGATCATCAAAAATCCAACACGTTGGCATCTGATAATCTCAGTCGTACAGTAATAGAGAGAAGGAAGAACCAATACAAGGGAGCGCTTAGAAATGAAAAATATCATAGCAGGTTGTCGAGGACTGATTTTTTTTTAAATCGCACAGCTGGATATAGCTCAATTTCTCAAATCGGATCAGGAGGTAAACAGGTGAAAACAGACGGAAAGGGTGATCACGATATGTTTTATCGATTTTCCATTCTTAGGTACATCCTCAGGCTAGGAGACCCTGAAGTTACGTTCCCTTGTCTTTGCACAGGATTACATTTAAGCCATTTGAGCAGATGACTGCGGAACGATTTCACCAAAGTCTCTAGAGAAGGAAGATCCATGTTTTCCCTCAGCTTCCCATTTTAATGCTCCCAACCCTCTCCGCCGGAAACCTCCCCGGGCTGCAGAATCTAAATCCCTCATCTTTCCTAGAAAGAAAATAACCATTATCCATTCTGGGTGGACTGATTCTTTCCTATCCTTTTATAGCATTAGTAGTTTTGGCTAGACTAAAAAGCCGAGTTTCATTAGCTTCTCATTATGGACCAACTCATTCAATAGAATTTCAATCAATAAAATGGATTTAGGGCCCCTCGTGGGTTGCGGAGCACACTGAGCTCAGCCTTGGCAGAGTACGATAAAAATAAAAGTTTTCATCTCAGCCTCCAGAAACTTATTATTTAACGATTGAAGACGCGAGGTATTTTAAATAGCGGGGACAAGTGGCAGACGGTTTGAGTCACAGTATTGGTTAGGTTCCTTTATGTTCTATTCAGGTTATAGAAAACATTTGCCTAATTACTATTCATTCAGTTGCATTTATTGAGCGCTTACTGTGTGCAAAGCACCATACTAAGTACTCGGGAGAGTACCGTAAGCCCGTCAAAGGGCAGGGCCCGTCTCTCTCTGTTACCGGTTTGTCCATTCCAAGCGCTTAGTACAGTGCTCTGCACATAGGAAGCGCTCAATAAATGCTATTGAATGCTATTGAATGACTACAATATAGCAATAAAGAGAGACATACTATTTTAGCAGTGGTGAGTACAACAGGTTCCTCTAATGCCTTAGTGATTTTGATTTTTTTTTCCGTTACAACTGTTGTTTTAAAGCCATCTTGTAGTTGAAGACTGTAACCCACTCCACATTGAATTTAAGACATTATAGCTATCATCAGTCGACGAATTGGGGAGAGGCTAGTTTTAGTTACACGTTTTCCAGTAATAAACAGTGCTCCTTGAAGGCAGGGATTATGTCTGACAACTCTCATTCATTCATAATAATAATGTTGGTATTTGTTAAGCGCTTCCTATGTGCAGAGCACCGTCCTAAGCGCTGGGGTAGACGTAGGGGAATCAGGTTGCCCCACATGGGGCTCACAGTCTTAATCCCCATTTTACAGATGAGGTAACTGAGGCCCAGAGAAGTGACTTGCCCACAGTCACACAGCTAAGTGGCAGAGCTGGGATTTGAACTCATGACCTCCGACTCCAAAGCCCGTGCTCTTTCCACTGAGCCACGCCGCTTCTCTAATTCACTCAGTAGCATTCACTGAGCGCTTACTATGTGCAGAGCACTGTACTGAGCGCTTGGAACGGACAAATCGGCAACAGATAGAGACGGTCCCTGCCCTTTGACGGGCTCACGGTCTAATCGGGGGAGACGGACGGACGAGAACAATAGCGATAAATAGGATCGAGGGGACGAGCATGTCATTAAAACAATAGCGAATAAATAGAATCGAGGCGATGTACATCTCATTAACAAAATAAATAGGGTAGTGAAAATATATACAGTTGAGCGGAACTCCCACGGGCTTAGCACGGTGCTCGGCGCACAGTATTGCTAACCTTCTCACTGTGCCTCCATCTGGCCTATCGCGCCACCGACTTCTCGCCCACATCCGGCCTCCGGCCTGGAATGCCCTCCCTCCTCGCACCCGACAAATACTTTTCCCCCTTCAAAACTTAATTAAAGGCACGCTTCCTCCAAGCAGCTTTCGCAGACTAAGCTCCTCCTTTCCTCTTGTCCCACTCCCTCCGCACTGTCCCGTCTCGCCTCCCTTGGTTCGTCCCACCTTCCAGCCTCACAGTACTTACGTCCATATCTGGCATTTATTTAGTGGTATTAATGTCCCTCTTCCCCCCGTCCAGACTGCAAGCTCCCCGGGGGCAGGGGACGTGTCTGTTTATTGTTGTATAGTACTCTCCCAAGCGCTTAGTGCAGTCTTCTGCATGCAGTAAGTGCTCAAGACATACGATTGAACGACCGAATGAATGATATGCTCAGGAAAAACTACTGATGAAACTGCTGATAAAACTGATCACGGAAAGAGCAGAGGCCCAGGAGAAAGAAGACCTTGTTTCTAATCCCTGCTCTTCCATTTGCCTGTTGCAAGACCTTGGGGTAGTCACTTATTTCATCTGGGCCTCCTTTTCTTCATCTGTAAAAAGGGGATTAAATGCCCGCTCTCCCTCCTTCTTAAACCGAGCCCAATGTGTCCTGATCTCCTTCGACTACCAACTGGCTTATTACAGTGCTTGACACACAATAAGCCCTTAACAAATGCTATTATAATAATGTTGGTATTTGTTAAGCGCTTACTAGGGGCAGAGCACTGTTCTAAGCGCTGGGGGAGATACAGGGGAGTGAGGTCGTCCCACGTGAGGCTCACCGTCTTCACCCCCATTTGACAGGTGAGGGAACTGAGGCCCAGAGAAGTGAAGGGTCTTGCCCACAGTCCCACAGCTGACAATTGGCAGATCCGGCATTCGAACCCATGACCTCTGACTCCCAAGCCCGGGCTCTTTCCCCTGAGCCACCCTGCTCTATATAATTATTATATCTATTATTGATAATAATGAAAATAATGATAAACTAATCCTGGAAGAGGAGGTTAAAACCAACCATAGTCAGGTGATCCAGACCCTTCTGCTATCACTCGAGAGAGATATCAGAGAAAACAGAGGGACAACCACTGGTTCCAAGGAGGACACCTTTCACCCCAGCTATTATTATAGTAATCATTCTTAAAATGATTGAGAAGCAGCGTGACTTAGTGGAAAGAGCATGAGCTTGGGAGTCAGAGGTCGTGGGTTCTAATCCCTGCTCTGCCACTTGTCAGCTGTGTGACTGTGGGCGAGTCACTTCACTTCTCTGTGCCTCAGTGTCCTCATCTATAAAAGGGGGATGAAGACTGTGAGGCTCACGTGGGCCAACCTGATGACCCTGTATCTACCCCAGCGCTTAGAACGGTGCTCTGCACATAGTAAGCGCTTAACAAATACCAACATTATTATTATTATTATTATTAATCCCGACTCCGCCACTTGTCAGCTGTGTGACCTTGGGCAAGTCACTTGAGTCCACTGTGCCTCTTTTCCCCCATCTGTAAAATGAGAGCCCCAGGTGGGACGACCTGATTGCCTTGTATCCACCCCAGCACTTAGAACAGTGCTTGGCACATAGTAAGCGCTTAACAAATACCATCGTCATTATTACTAGCGGTAGTAATATTACATTTATTATGTCAAGTACCGTTCTAAGTGGTGGAGCAAATACAAGATAATCAGGTTAGACGCAGTCTCTGTCATATATGAGGTTCACAGTCTAAGTAAGAGGGAGAATAGGCCCTGAATCCCTGTTTTACAGATGCGGGAACTCAGTATGTGACCACAGGTCTACATACCGAGCGTAAGCACGGCATGGCTTAGCGGCAAGAGCACGGGCTTGGGAGTCAGAGGACAAGGGTTCTAATCCCGGCTCTGCCATTTGTCTGCTGTGTGACCTTAGACAAGCCACTTAACTTCTCTGTGCCTCAGTTGCCTCATCCATAAAATGGGGATTAAGACTGTGAGCCCCATGTGGGACAACCCGATTACCTTCTATCTACCCCAGGGCATATAACTGTGCTTGGCACATAGTAAGCACTTAAATACCACAATTAGTAATTATTATAATTACAACTGACGGTTCTAAGAAATCCACTCATTCGCATAAACTCAGCACCCAGCAGTATCGTTCATCGGTAGCT